>NC_092814.1:31552500-31852500 GCF_023375885.2 Dermacentor andersoni | reverse complement strand
GCCGTCCTCGACTGCGTTTCCCTTCTCTTGGCACCCACCCTGTAACCGTAATGGTCCACCAGTAAGCTAACCTACGCATTACATCACCTGTCCAGCTCCATTTTTTTCTGATAATGTCAATTAGCATATCGGCTATCACCGTTTGCTCTCGGATCCAAACCGCTTTCTTCCAGTCTTTTTAACGTTACGCCTAACATTCTTCGTTCCATCGCTCTTTGCGCGGTCATTAACTTGTTCTCAAGCTTTTTTGTCAGTCTCTAAGTTCCTGCCCCATATGTCAGCACCGATAATATGCACTGATTGTACACCTTACTTTTCAATAATAATGGTAAGCTTCCAGTCTGGAGCTGGCAATGACTGCCGTATGCGATCCAACCCATTTTTATTCTTCTGTGAATTTCCTTCTCATGATCAGGGTTCCCTGTGATTAAGTGACCTAGGTAAACGTACTCCTTCACAGACTCTAGAGGCCGACTGGTGATCCTGAACTCTTGTTCCTTTGCCCGGCTATTTATCAATATCTTTGTCTTCTGCATATTAATCTTCAATCCCACTCTTACACTCTCTCTGTTAAGGTCTTCAATCATTTGTTGTAACTCGTCTGCATTGGTGCCGAATAGAACAATGTCATCGGCAAACCGAATGCTGCCGAGATATTCGCCGTCAATCTTTAATTCTAAGCCTTCCCAGTTTAATAGCTAGAATACTTCTTCCAAGCAAGCAGTGAATAGCATTGGAGAGATTGTGTCTCTTTGTCTGACCCCTTTCTTTATAGGTATCTTCCTACTTTTCTGGTGGAGAATTAACGTAGCTGTGAAATCTCTGTAGATACTTTCCAAGATATTTACGTAAGCGTCCTGTACTCCTTGATTACGTAATACCTCTGCGACTGCTGGTATCTTGACTGAATCAAATGCCTTTTCGTAAGCTATGAAAGCCATATAGGGAGGCTGATTGCACTCTGCGGATTTCACGATAGCCTGATTGATGACATAGATACATTGCATTGTAGAGTATTCCTTCCTGAAGGAAGCCTGTTCCCTTGGTTGACTGAAGTCCAGTGTTGCCCTTATTCTATTGGAGATTATTTTGGTAAATATTTTATATAATACTGGGAGTAAGCTAATGGGCCTATACTTTTTCAATTCTTTAATATCTCCCTTTTTGTAGATTAGTATGATGTTTGCATTCTTCCAGTTTTCTGGGGCCCTTGCAGTCGATACACTTTGTATAAATAGCCGCCAATTTCCCAAGCCTTATGTCTCCTCCATCTTTCATTAAATTCACTGTTATGCCATCTTCTCCTGCCACTCTTCCTCGTTTCATGTCTTGCAAGGCCCTTCTGACCTCATCGCTAGTTATAGGAGGAATTTCTGTATCCTGTTCATTACTGTTTCTAATTGAGGTATCCTGACTCCTCTGGGTACTGTACAGGTCAGTATAGAATTCTTCCGCTGCTTTTACTATATCTTCGAGATTGCTGATATTACCCTGCTTATCTTTTAGTCAATGCAGTAGGTCATTATTATACACTGTTACGTTTGATAGGAAAAAAACATAACAATAACAATGAACCATCTTAAAAGGATCATGAACCACTCCTCAGGCTTGGGGAAAAAAACACAATCTGCAGATAGCATATGGTGTTGTGAACATCTTAGCCAAATTTTGCAACCCTGTGCGGTACAAGGAGCTCACAGGCAGAGCACGACTCTCTTTCAAACAAAGCAATGTCATAGCCATCGGGTCTCGCAGATTTCGATTAGTTTTGAACACTCAACTAGCCTCAAACCACGCGAAACTTAGAGGGACCCAAAACGATTTTCACGATTCTGTACAAACGTACTGAGTCATTAGGGTAGGTCTTTCTGATCATTAATTGATGCATCTAAGTGTGCCACGTAATGTCTGTAATTTATTACACGGTTTTAAATATGTACATCGCTTTCGACCACACCACGCCACTCAGATACCGAGTTTTCAATCGCCCCTGAGCAGTTGACGTGAAATGACCATATGACGCCAGTAGGGCAAACTATCCGACTGGCTGCCCAGGGCTCATCATCAATCATTTTTCCAACTTTATGACGAACAAATGTTGTTCGTAATAGTTGGAATGTTAGTTCATTTGTTTCCATAAAAAAGAATGTAACAGAAAGAGAATGCACAAGGACAATTTATCACTACGCTGAAGACTTCCAGCACATGGCAAGTGTCATCTGCTTGTGTTACAACGTGCTCCGTGTTGACGAGAGCTCCGTGGTCAGTGTTCGTCTCGATCTTCCTTTTCGAGAGCACCATGGTTTGCCCTTGTTACGTTGTGGGCTGCAAACGTTGAGACTGGCAAAATGTCAACCTGCAACATTGTGTCCCTCTCAAGGCAGCAGACGAGCGAAGTGGCTGCAGCACATCGGACTGTCGGTATCCGATTGGTGCCAGAATTTGCGTGCTTACAGCCGTTACATTAAGCCGGAGGACTACTACCACAACAGTGTTTGGCATGTCTGGCATGTCAGCCCAAGCGGACTGGGCCTGGGCTTTCAAGGGATGAGCGGAGGCACAAACATGAACAGTCTGCATGGTGCAGCAAGCTGGTGGCACAGAGCTCAACCAAACAAAGAACTAATATAGCAGTAACGAAGTGTATACTACTTTGCTTCTGGTGTAAATTTTTGGTAGGAACGTAATCGTTAACACGTTGTTTTTCTAAATGTTTAAAATAGTAGCGATAGTAGTATGGAGGTGCTTTAGTTTATGGCTCCACCCATCCGTCTAAACACCCAGCTCGCCTGTGGTTACTGGAGTACTGGACACACTCAATGTGCACTCTGCGGCGCGCCTAGAGCCAACTTCCATCACATAATGTTTTTATGCCCTGAGCTCCAGCCACCCTCCAAGTGGCAACTCACTGACGTCAAGGGATGGGGGACCGCAGTGTCTAGCTCCAACCTAGCCGACCAAATACGGCTGGTGGACTGGGCTCTGAGGGTCACCGAGGGCCACAAACTCCTGGACACCCTACACGCGCCCGAGCCCCCTCACAACTAATGATGTAAAAAGGCTCAAGTAATGAATGTTTACCACCACCACCACCTCAGCGCTGCGACAGAATGCTCATAATGCACGATGCTTCAATAGCTCTCGCTTGGGATCGGCTGCCAGGTGGCTGGCAGAGAGAATAGAGAGGCTTTGCACGCTGGCTCAAGACAACCGGAAGTAGATAACACGACGTCCCATCATGACGCAGAGCCAGTGAAGGCGGAGCTTAGCCCCAATCACTAGGCAAACGAGCTGAGGAGAAAATGCATGGCTATGGAGGAGAGTAACTTGTAATCGTCCATAGCACTCTTAAAGGGCCCCTCACCAGGCCCCATAGCAAATTTTGGTTATACGCTGGTAAGTTGTTACAGGTCCTCTAGGGAGCATTCTTCCGCAAAAATTTGCGGAAGAATTTGACACACTCTCCACTCACCCCGTCTAGCCTCCGCAAGCGAAATTCCTTCCCTGCCTCCTCCCATAGCGAACCTCGAGGATCGCATGACGCATACGTCACGGGCCCCGCCTTCATTTTTTTTTCTCCTCGCTTTTTCGCAGCGTGGCACAATCCCGCTGACGGCGTCACGCGCAGCTGTTGCGATTGTTTCGTTTCACGCAGCGCACAATTTTCCGCATTGTGTATGAGGACACCTGATAGCAATATAAGTGCTACACGAATACTGAGGCAGACACAAATGGATCACAGAGCATGATCCCGCTCTGGAACACGGTAGAAGATGACCTAGTTTCAGTGTCTGCGCGTGTGACTGCATGACGTGGGAACAAGCAGATGAAGGTGTTGCCTTGAATAATTCTCGAAGTCACGCGTCATCATGACCGACGCACAGTGCAAACATGTGTAAGTAGGCGCACTAGCACGTGCGCGTCATCCTTGGGCTTGGAGCGCGGTGGCCGCGAGGAGAAGGGAAAACAGCGTTCGGTTTGAAATTTCAGATCTTTCCGCAGCATGTATCGATGTAATACTTTGGAGACACGATCATTATCACGTGATGTATGCTCTGCACTTGTCAGCTCAAGATGGCCAGACCTGGTGAAAGGCCCTCTAAGATGAGATGCTTCACCAGATTATGGTGCGAGTGATTTACTGTAGCTGTACCCTACGCATCTACAAAATTTGCCCAAACCGGTTCAAGGACCCTTGAAGGTCAGCCCACACGTAAGCTTGCCAGCGCATGCATATCCTAGCTAAACGCCTTGGCAGACATCGTTTCGTAGTCAGCTATTGATAGCGCTTCAAAATGCCTATTTTAATGTGGTTACTATATGTCGGTCAAGTTGGGGCAGGACGGAGCCAGTCCACACCACATAGCATGGCTGTACTGGAGCACATGAGCTCGAGCATGCACTCCAGGCCTGTCATGCACATAGCAAATGTGCTATACTGGCTATACGCACTACAGTTACCACAGTTGCATGTAGCTGCATCTGCTGTGCAGCATAGATACCGCGGCCACCATGGGGTGTCGCGACTAGCCCACTCGCTTAGGGTTCCTCGATAACCGTCTCACCCACTGGAGAGGAGGTGTGCATTGAGGCACCCTAGCTCACTGCGCTCACTACAGCTTGCTGAAAACGACCGAATGCTCCGAGTGGTCTCTGTGGCTGACATAGCTTCAGGTGCATGGCAAGCTGGCCCGAGCACCAACAACACACTGGAGCAGGTTGTCTGCCTCCTACGTTGCACACCTTAAAGGTGGGTAGCCCTCATAGTCAAAGCTCGTTATATTGGGAATCCTTTCAATGCGAATCCACAGTGCAGCATCCAGCGCTTACCCGATGTGGGCACAGCCGACATACTTTCACTAGCAAACATAAAGACAATGTTTTGTTCACCCTCGGAAATTGTGTGATTGCCATAGTGATAAGTACGAAAGAAAATGTAGTACTTTCCACTCGGTGCAAGAAAACACAGCCATGCGTAGCTATCTGGTACACTGTAGCACAGAAAGGGATGAGATACACTGAACTCAACCGTAAGTTGAGGGATAGCCTCTGAGTTTGGTGCGTCGTAGGTACCAAAATTGGATGTAGTGGCATCTACGTTAACCAAAATCAAATTTGACCTGCCAACCACAGTGACGTTCAGTAGACGGAGCGTTGTGGGCACTACCCACTCCACCATAGCCTTTACAGTGCAAGGCAATGAACATGGAGAGGGAGCACTGCAACAGGGATCAAAGGCGATCTTTGATCGCCAATAACTCCGCTTCTGCTGAACGCAGTGAATCACTTTTCCCTGCAAAGTATTTCTAGAATAGTCTATTATCACTTCAAACACTCTTCTTGACTTCTATAAAAAAGTATTTCAGGGCACCTTTAAGCAATACAAAAATACAAGAAAGTGTTACTTATACAATGCAGTAAGCTATTGTTATCCACTCTAAAGTTCGAGGTATTATGTCAGACGTTGCAAAAATAAAGATGAGCAGGTGATGGCAACGATTTCTTTGGGAAGGCCGTTCGAGTCTGTGGCAGTTCGAAAAAAGAATGGTGAGAAAGTAGTGGTTCGCACACATGGACACAAGACTTGCTACGGGTGCAATGTAAGCTGGTTGAGTAAAAGCACTGAAAACTTGTGCTAGAGCGACAGGCTAGCATTGTGGCAATGATAGCCAAGGGGTGATAGACCGCATTGCGATTTTAGTGATGTAACGCTTGTCATATGAATACCAAGAATGATGAACCTAGCCGCGCGATTCTGAACCAATTCCAGTGCATCGATGAAGTATGCTTGATGTGGATGCCAGACAGCTTATGCATATTTCAATTCTGGTCAAACAAGTGGTTGATATGCGATTAATTTTACGTGCTGTGAAGCGTGGCAAAAATTACGCTGTAGAAAACCTGAGGTTTTGTTAGAAGCTAACATAACGTTTGTGACATGAGTACGCCAGTGCAAATCATTACACACAGTGACACCTAAGCATTTACACCATTGCACTAATTCCAGGGGTGTGCTATCCTTTTCGTAAGGAAACACGAGAGGGTTAAGGCTTCGAGAAAATGACATTATTTCACATTTTTTGGCATTAAGAGCCATTAACCAAGTGTTACACCATTTTAATATGTTAGAGGAATCACCCTGTAAAGTTATTTGATCAGATATATTCTGTACATTGCGATAAATAACGCTATCATTTGCAAACAAGCAAAAATTATTAGACACATGTAATGGTAGATTATTAATACATATTAGGACTATACAGCCCTATACAGCTTCTATTTTACACGGAAGCTGTATGTGGCAGTGTGGTCAGTCTAATATGTCATCCATAGAACAGCCACCAATGCAGCTTGCACTGGAGCCCCAGAGCAGCCACATGACCACAGCATCAATGAGAACATGTAGCCGGATATCAGCATTAGTAGAGCCAGCGCAGCATATAGGAACATGTGTCCAATATAGCAGAGAGTAGAGTACAAGTACTAAGCTCAGATATATAGTGAAGCATTTGCAAAGTCTTGGGTGGATTTTGAGCAGTGGCAAACAAGACACTTAGGACTTCCAACGAGTGTGAGAAGTCCCTCAAGCAGCTTCACTGTCTGTAGCTCAGATTTGCATACAACTGTGAAGTCTTCTTTTATGATTCAGTCACTCACATAGAAGTAATAGGTAATGTGTTGTCTCACTGTCAAATTCTCGTCAAATGCTGTCTCATTTTCGTAACATCTTGAATGACCCGCCTTCTTCCATCACACTAACAGTGCAAGGACAAAGATTATTTTCTCTCTTTTATTTGTTCACATGGTTAGCGGCTCATTTTTTTTCCTCTCCTCGCCAACAAGGGCCCACACAGCCTGGGTCCACATCTGCAGATGATTTTAGCTTTCGGCAGTGTGCTTCCTTGCAGTGAACCAGAATGAAAGGAAGCACAACTTGAACCTCAGTGACTGGAACAACAGCTGAGGCAAGAATCGGTTAAACTAAAGGTTTTCAGGTCATCACATACTGCAGCAAGCATGTCTGCGATTCAGGCAAACACGCATCACCCATTTGTTAACATATTAATGTGTTATTTGTGTATGGATTATATACCTAGAAGGTACAGTCTCAAATTTAAGAAGAAATAGGGCAGCTCACACACAAGCTTATATGGTGTGTGTTTGCTCTTGTGCATGTACATGTTTTTAAGCATGTAGGCAAAAATGTGTGACAGCACAGAAAGACAATTAACAAACCTTCCGGAGTCTTTCATGGGTGCTCCCTCATCAGTAAGGAACATGGTGCCAACCTGAAACAAGAATGTGAATAGCTATAAGAACGCTACATGTCTGAGGAAACAAAAGGCAATATAAACTCAGATTTCTTTGCATTCTAGAAATCTGCAAGACTTTAATGAAATAAAAGTGATGTTCCATGCAGCTGTTCTTGCTGGCATGAATGAAGTGCCAGATGTGTGCTGCAATTTTTTTTCCAACAAGGTTTGTTACAGTGCATACTATAAAATGTGCCTAAATAAATGCATGCAGACCTGCTTCATACAGAAACTGCAGCAAGGCATTATGGAACACTCTGGAGAACAAAGAAACTGAGGATTGCTGACACACTGCTGACATACCGATGTGTGAGACTAATACCACAATTTCTTTGTGCTGTAGTGAACAGATGCAGTTAGGTATTGCTGTTAGTGGAGCTAAAATGGTTGCAGCTTTATGTCTGAGTATCCTCTTTTTTTTTTTGCATTGTCTCTTGAAATAAAGTCAATTTAAAGATAGCGCTCATCCTGTTCCCCTTGTCTTTTTAAAATTATCAAGTTTAAGTGTAAATGTCTGAAGGGACCCAGACACTTACATCAGGCCTGTGTACATGACCCCACACTAGCCGCCAAATGGCTTCATGTACACTTTGGCTATGTGTCTGCTGGCCTGGGAACATTTTTAACAGATAGCACACTTCACCACTGCACAGAATGTGTTCAACATCACTGACTTGAATCGCAATATTTCACTCACTGCCAGCTCTACAACAAAACCACACCAGCTATGACTATTTTACTAGAAAGC
Organism: Dermacentor andersoni; assembly: GCF_023375885.2. Taxonomy (NCBI): domain Eukaryota; kingdom Metazoa; phylum Arthropoda; class Arachnida; order Ixodida; family Ixodidae; genus Dermacentor; species Dermacentor andersoni. Next base: position 31,844,439 of record NC_092814.1, on the reverse strand, counting down.
TTTAAACTTACAAAGTTGGTTACTGTAGACAAGAGACCAGCTTGAGGCTCAGCTTGTTCTTGCAGAAATTGTCTGAAATGCACACATTTCAACTAATAGCACAGTTTCGGAAAAACGTTTCAGAAGCAGCTAACACAACATAAGTAATCATGCACAGTAGTACAACCTCATGCAAACTACAAAGGTAACTCCCTTTAAACAAATTGCACAGTGCTATAACCTCATATAAGACATTGAGCTAACACTTTCTTAAACAAATGCCACCTATGCAGCACAAGCAGAATTTGCATTAAATTTTGCAGTACCATTGCCTGCAAAAGTTTATGGGACATGGGATTCACGAAAAAGCTGAATTCCTGCTACGACTGGGCACATGACCAAAATTTGAAGCTTCAATCTGTAATAGGTGTCGCGACCTACACAGTGGTTTATCAAATTAAACACCCTATGTTGCAACAGAGCAGAAACTTGGCATTTGTCGTGGAAACCGTGTTCTGTAAACATTTGCGGATGACTGTACATCCTTGTAAATTTTTAACAATTTCATCTATGCATCAAACTGTTATTCAGTCAGCACCGAGTGTCAGCACAGGGGCAAAAAATGCTTGTGCTGAAAGTGCTAAACAGTGTAGTTGTCTACCATGCTACTCCTCTGACAACGCACAATCCTTGCTGCTTATCAGCTCATAGTTTTACCTGTATACCCAGATAACTGGAAAAAGAAAAGCATGCACACTACCACTTAACTATGACACTAGTGCAAAAGAAAAGCATGCACTTTACCACTTAACTATGACACTAGTGCAAAAGAAAAGCATGCACACTACCACTTAACTATGACACTAGTGCAAAAGAAAAGCATGCACACTACCACTTAACTATGACACTAGTGCAAAAGAAAAGCACGCACACAACCACTTAACTATGACACTAGTGCAAAAGAAAAACATGCACACTACCACTTAACTATGACACTAGTGCAAAAGAAAAGCATGCACACTACCACTTAGCTATGACACTAGTGCAAAAGAAAAGCATGCACACTACCACTTAACTATGACACTAGTGCAAAAGAAAAGCATGCACACTACCACTTAACTATGACACTAGTGCAAAAGAAAAGCATGCACACTACCACTTAACTGTGACACTAGTGCAAAAGAAAAGCATGCACACTACCACTTAGCTATGACACTAACAGCAAATTGCAACCTCTGGTACACTTTCACAGAGTTGGCAGGCATGGTTGCACATAACTGCTTGCCTTCAAGGTGACAAGCATGAAGGATAGTAGCACATTCAAGAGAACAGCCTTCACAGAAAAGGGTCTGTGTTATGTGCTCTGCACATGTGCACCAGCTTCACCAACACTATGACCGTGCTCAATTAAAGGGCGCAGAGCAGCAAGCCACCAATCTTCACACAAAACATTTGAAGAAAACACAAAGATGCACAAGAACCATGTTTTCCAGCTTCCATGCTGGGACACCAGAAAACAATTGACTGTAACGTTTCTCACCGATTGAATTCAGCAAGGGCAGTGGATACAACCATTCCATACCCCTGAAACAAGTAATGGTCATTTTAAGAAAACCACTAAGAGTTTTTGACCACAGAGGAAGTGAGGTTTCCACCCCTTCATCTCGCATTTCAGCAATGCTTGAACGCTGATCTTATGTTGTGAAATGCATAGGCAGGCACTCAGAGAAATTTTCAGACACGAGAGCAATGAAAAAACTGGGTTTACTAGGTAATTGTTTAGAACATCAGCATGCATAGAGAGGGGCATGCATTAGGTTGCGCATATAAGTGCAGAGTGCACACCACAATTCTCGTTTGCGTGCTTTAGCTATGAGTAAATTGAGCTCTTAAAATTTTTGGGAACACTTGCACAATGGTTAAAATCTACTGGCAACATCACAAAGTTTTATGGCAAGGCACTCCTACAGTAGGCAACCTGATATCAAGCAGTCACATGCAGTTTACAGCAGCAGTATCCTCTTCAACTGGGGCTTTAACAATCTCATTATACCTACCAAGACGGCAGAGATAAAGTCCCACTAAATTGCAATACCCTGGTCATCTTTAATGCAAGAAGCAATAAGCACCAAAGTATACAGACTAGATTCATATTACAAAGTCAGTTAACAGAATGTCGACCAAAATGATGTTGTTGAAGGGGTTAGACGTTTCGGCTCCCACACAGAAGACTAGTTCAAGGTGAGCATTCTATTTGGCTTCTACACGGAAGCCTTGTTCTGAGTGAACAAGGCTTTGGTGCGGATGCTAAAACATCTAATTCCTTTGACATAATCATTTTGGTCCGCGTTTTATTAACTGTATTTCTAATATGAATCTACTTCCCGACCAGACAAGATGTCATCCAATTATTGATTTATACAGACTACAGTCTATGAAACTTAAAAAACTGTAGGACCTACACTTAACAATGGCTAAATAACAAAAACATATCTATCTCAATAAAGTGTCTTGTGCAACCTGGAAATGTTTTGCCCCCAAACACCTGCAATACTTACATTCAATGCCAGTTCATTGTCCACAATAGAAAGCTTCACAATGTAAGGGTTGGCTGCCTACACAGAAAAAAACCAAAGGGTGTCATTTCAAGTGGATGAACCAGGTTCGTGCTTATACCTTTCATAATGAACTGTTTTGAAAATTTATGTATTACCTCCCAAATTTAATTCATGTGATCTGGTTTTTACCACATCCTAATATATTTGTCCCACTATAACTTTATTCTGTTTGCTGGACAATGTGCATCATAGGCAAGGCAGGGTAAACGCCATCAAGGATATTACTCTACCCTTGGCACTGCTACTCAGCAGTATGGCCCGCTTATAGGATACACCAAAATGATATTTTTTAAAGGTGACAGCAAAGTGCTCACCTCATACTTTCTATAGCTCACAAGAATTGTCAAGACCAAGACCGCATCATAGCCACAGTGTGCTCGAGAATGCTTGTCTGCAAGCAGCTGTAATAAGAAAGCACCACTGTTAAACAGAAGTCACGAGGTAAAACTATGCTTAAGAAAGATTGATGCCAACTGTACCTGTAGAATGGCTTCAAAAACACAGTTCATCATGACATACTCCAGCAGCGTGTTATTGCTAACATTTTCAGTAGCCTGGAAAATATTGAAAACCGAGAAACACACAATCATTCCAGTGGTGTCACAGCTAAAATCCAGTTGTGTGCACTGGCTTCTAACAATCTACTAAAATGTAAAATAGAAGGTAAGCATACACCCATAATTAGGAACTGCTCCAGCCACAGAAACAGCAACCCACAAATATAACACAGGACGTCTTTTACTTACACCTATTAAAGCCGAAAATTATTCAGTTACCTATCAGAAATCAGTTATCAAAGAACTACAAGATGACTGATGGAAAGGAGCACACTTTGTCAACCTTGAGTTAACCCTTTCAGGTGCCAACTAATTCTGATGATTTAAAACTTGATTTTACCACATTTCTTACATCTTCAGCTTCATTAAAAACGTACAGCTCCAGAATAGAATAAGAATTTTAAGATTTTCTGTGAGTTTTGTCAAGTTTACAGAATGTGAATTCCATGTGAAAACTCACTACAGGAAAACATCAGATATGAGAACATCCATTATTTCATGTCTAGCAGGCTTAAAAAGCACCTATCCAGCCACTAGAAAATTACACCTGGTGCAACACACTGTGAAAAACAATGAAAGAAGTGAACCCGCTGCATACAACATAGTCGCACCAAACAAAAATACCCAACCATCTACCTTCACCTCATTTTACTAAAACACACATTTTATTCATGCTTGTAGCATGATTCCAATCAGAAGTGTTTTAAGATGTATGTGACACATTTTAAATATAATTACTTTTATCAATGCTGTTGGTGCACACAATTGAATGCACAGCACCTTAAAGGGTTGAACAAATTTTACCAAAGCAGTCACTCTGAATATGAAAAACTAGGCGTCAAATAATCTCACATTGGTGGTAGTATAAACCACAGATACGTGCTTTTTAAAGGGCTAACAGTGCACTTAATAAAATGCAGCTAATGTCACTTAACTCATAAAGAGCTATGCTCAGTTTCAAAGCACAATTATCTTTACACATCTCCACATATAACAAAGTGTTTGGAAGGTGTTTTAGAACTGTCACTTAACTCATAAAAAGCTATGCTCAGTTTCAAAGCACAATTATCTTTACACATCTCCACATATAATAAAACGTTTAGAAGATGTTTTAAAACTATCACTTTGGCTCATGTCAGCTGCACATCAGACAATTAAAACAGAGCACTTTTCCAGTACCCTCACTTGGGACCATAGCGTGGGTGAAATGCATAGAAGCTTGTGCATACTGATGGCCAAATAAATAAAAATATATACGTGTTACCTGAATGCATAAAACTTTTGCTGGACAATTGTTCTTAATTTTAACCCAGTTTACATAAGCTCACTTGGTTTGGTGAATGACGACAAAGAAAAACAAACTGATTACTACTGCTACAGAAGAAAGCAATTGAGGTTATAGCAAATACTCCTTTTCATTCTGATATTCAGGAGATCTTGGATAGCTATTGCATAATTAAAATCAATCACTTCCATAACTACCACCTTACACATTTATACCTCACAGCTAGGGTCCCATGTTTTCGGTAAATACTGTAAATACTGTCTATATTAACCCTTACTTCACAAAACCAAGGCACTTGCTGGTTAAATTTTTTAGTGCACAGAAGACCTAGAAATGGGAAGGAAATGAGCGACCATTCAAAACAAAAATTATAAACTCCAAATTTTGAATAACTCAAAAGAAAAAAATAATAAACAACGGTAAACACCAAATTCTTCTGAAAAAATTAACACCGAAGAACTTCGTCAAGTTCTAATGCTGAATTTCATCAAAAATAAACACTGAATATGCAGAATCCTACTCGTATAATAAAGATTACTCAATTTACTTTGGCTTGTCAATGCTAAAAAATTATTCATCTACATGTTGTCCAGAAACCTGTCTTTCCTCTACTCATATTTATTTGCGATCTATAACTGAAGCTTTTTCACTCGTTCATAGATCCTCAAAGAACTATGCTACTGACTGCCATAGAAAACAATGCACAATATCATTCTCTCATCCAATCCTGTCACTGATTGTGTATGATGACAATTGTTTCCAAAAGTTTTTTTATGCATCACAATTATTTTATGCTCATAATTTATGCAGCATAACCTTCTTGGCACTATTTCATTGTGCAGAGAAAATGCTCTCTGAATGTATCTTTCTTCTTAAATATGACCAGGAACCTTATATCTGCTGGTGTATTGATTTCACAATGAGCCTTCTGTGAATATACGGGGATTCACCTCATCCAAGCACCTTATAAATGTATTTTTAAGTAGGTGCACCTTGCTTTTGTTTAAAAAAAATATTTGATCAGATCTGATTAACATCCATATACAGTCTCTGCTAATAGTTAAATGCCATACATGCTTAAATGTTATACAATTTTATTTTCTATAACTGCCAGCCTGAACAAGCACATTGTGTTATAGCAGAATTACGGTCCTAACATCATGGCAGTCATTGTTTTCCCCAATCATGCACATTAAGGAAGATTTCCTTCTAAAGCACTTATTAAAATAGGTTAAAAAAAGGAAAAGGTGTGTCAGCAACCACTAAACTGATTTCGATGAGACTCGTTAGATATAAAAGAGAATGTCAGGTGTCACAATTAGAAAACGTCTAACAAAACATCAAGTTTACAAATTTGCAATGCCATATTAAAAACGAATATTACATTACTGTGAACTGAGTCAATTAGGTCCTTTAAAGCAGAAAAAACAGTTATGTTGCACAGTGCTCTGAAGTATGCTACTAACTTTAAAAAATTAATTCTTGCATTTTACATGCCAAAACCACGGTTTGATAATGAAGCCCACCGTAGTGATGGACTATGGATTCATTTTGACCACCTGGGGTTCTTTAATGTGCACCCAACGCACGGTACACAGGTGCTTTTGCACTGCTACTAATTTGTGAAGATGACTCTTGTAGAACTTATCCCAACAACACATAAGCGTAAACATGTCGTATTTGTGTGCTCTTGACACTCTAATAGATGCTGTTCCCAGAATTTGAATAACCATTTTCAGTGCAGGGTATGAAATGTAAACTTTGTGCAGTATTCTTTTTTTTTCGGTCATTTTTGGCAATTTTTGCTACAAGAAAACAATTGACACCTTCAATCAAAATTTCTTTCATATCAGTTCAGTGACTGCCGAAGAACATCTCTACCTTTTACATGCAATGCATGGGGCACGGGGTAATTGGCGTTCGCCCTGAACTAGAGCTACTCTCTTAAAATGCAATAGGCTCAGCCACTCAGCGGCTAAGCCTTACAGGAAAGCTAACTTCTCAATGGCAGGAGGCATGACTACAGTCTGTAGCAGGTCAAGAAAGCAGCAGCAAATGATTGTCAAAGCGAACATGAATATGCGCCCCAGCTAATCACCCCTCATCCAGGCCTCCCTCTCCTAACTTATTCTTTGTACCTATGTCCCTCCTTCACTTTCCTCAGATGTTTCCTTGTCGCAAAACTCCTCATCCTGTTGTGGGAGCTTATTGTGTCTGGTGTGAGTGATGTCAATGCCTCTTTTAACTAGATGCCTGGTAAATGGCTCACTCTCCCACTGTAGTCACCCAGCCATGCAGTTATGTGTCTTCACTAGGTGGTGGCACTAGGCTCTGACACTGTCTCATGCAGTGCTTCAATGGGTCGAGATGGCCCACAGCAGAGCGCGGTATGCAGCACATGGCTTCTAGCTCAACGTTTAGGGCATTAAAGTTAAATTATCTGCGCTGGTTTTATGTGCAGTATAACTGGAATCATAAACAATGTGCAGCAGCAGCATGGCACTGAGCTGAAAGCAGCGGTTCTGCATTAGGTCTCTGCGGCGCCACCATTGAAATAAACGAGATGCAAGATGTTTTAGTTGGTCAAAATAAGGGGCAAATTATGATAGATGTATAGGTAACATTTAAAGTGTGAGGTTTAATTAGGGTCATTGCAATAAATTACATATTTATGCACTCTGAAGCATTATAAGAGTTGTTTAATTATTATAAACGCTGAAAAATTTTGCTGGATGCCCTGCGAGAAGTACAAATGCCACCAAGATTGAATTTAGATATTATATGGAAAACATTATGGCAGATCACAACATGAAGCTAGATTGTGTGGTTCAATTACACCCTTTGTAAAAGAATCCCTTTAGCAAATGCTAGGAAGTGTTATATACAGCCTTTTTCGGCTATTTCGCAGCTTGAAATATTGCCAGTCGCTACGTTTGCAGCCCACAATGCAACAAATGCGAATCATGGTGCTCGCAAAAAAACTGAGACAGACACTGACCGCGGAGCTCGCGTCAACACGGAGCACCTTGTAACACAAGCAGACGACACTTGCTGTGTGCCAGAAGTACTTAAGTGTAGTGAGAAATTGTTCTTGTGCATTCTCTTTCTGTTACTTTCTTTTTATAGAAACAAATGAACTAACATTCTAACTATTACTAAGAACATCTGTTCACCATATAGTTGAAAAAATTGTCGATGACACGCCCTGGGCAGCCAATCAGATAGATCACCCTACTAGCGTCATTGGGCAATTTACGTCAAATGATTAGGGGCGGCTGAAAATTCAACCGAGCGGTGTGGTGTGATCGGCAGCGATGTACATTTTTATAACCTTATAATAAATTACACACTTTACGCAGAGCACTTAGACACATCAATTAATGATCAGAAGCACCTACTCCAATGACTCAGTACATTTGTACAAAATCGTCAAAATCATTTCAGAGTCCCTTTAAGTGCAATGTGTGGCTTAACTTCACCATTTCTGGCTTAATTAGGAGCTTTACATGTAAATACAGGACCTTCTTTTCTTTTTACTGTTTTTTAGTATGATATATATTTTCATGCGCACGCTACATGCAACATTCGGATTACGTGTCACTGGTGCCTTCAGTGGACTAAACGAAGTAGTTTGATTATATTCGGCTAAAATTAGAATAAGGCTACAGGTAACGTGTGAGCACAGTTCAAAATGTGCATTAATAACTGCCTTTGGAATAAATTCATTACACAAGCACTTCAAAGCATATTAAGTGTGACTTACGAGCAGTGCAGAATTTAGACCATTGCCCAGGGAGAACTGTAAATGCCACCCAGATAAAGTTTAGCGAAAATGGGGAGAACTTTATGGCAAATCAGCATTCAAAGTTAAAGGAGTATGGTTAAATCACAACCTTTGCAAAAGAACATCATTTAGGAAGTGCCTGAAAGCAGCGTAATAGGGGCAAGGATTAAAACGGACAACATACAGTAGAACCTCGTTCACATGTTTTGGAAAAAACCGCGAGAAAAGACGTACTAACCGGGAAAACATACGATCTGAAGTCACGAAAAAATTTCGACAGACTCAACTACTGTTGACATCTGCATAATGCAAAGCGTCCCATGGAGCGTTGCAGCAGGCGACGTCGACGCGCGTCGAGCTGGTGATGCTCCGGCAGCCCGAGACGCATTTTGTTTTCCTATTGCGTGGTGTTTAAGAGGGCGACGGGAAACCGAAACAAAATCGAGTTGGTGGCCGACGCCAGATGCTGTCGAAACGAAATGCGATGCCCACATCGCGCCACCTGCAGCACGGGACGGCTGCACCTTTCAATTATCGCCTACTAAAAGCGTGCAGTACGCTACCAATGGCACTACGCACAACGTGCTGTAAAACGGATAGGTGCAGATGCTTATCGCAATAGGTTTGGTGGCGATAGCTGTGAATGTAGCGTGCGACGACCCGGCCGAAGATTTGCTGGTACCGGAATAAGAAACTGTGCGCGCCGTCGTTTTCATGTGAGACAGGCGGCTATATACTGTTCTCAATCCCACATGCCTTGCACCTTTTCTTGTTCACATGGGATCTAGCAGCCGGAAAACGTGTACGAACGTAGTCTGCAGCAGGAAACGGCGGTGCGTTTCGGTTATCGCCAATTAAAGGCGTGTGCTACGCTTCTGACAGCACCACACGCTGTGAAACAGATAGGCAAATATGCTTATCGCAATAGGATTGGCAGTGATAGCTGTGAATGCTGAGTGCGTGCGACGACCTCAAAGAAAATGTGCTGGTACCGAAATAAGAAACTGAGTGCGCGCCAGCGTTTTCACATGAGACGGGCGTGCGAATATTGCGGTGAAGCTGCTGCGGTGGGCAGCTATGTACTGTTCTCACTCGCGCATTTTCTTGTTTACCTGGGATCTAGCTGCTGGAAAACGTATCATATGATCACATTTTGGCAATGTACTAAACGTTGGTGCCAAAAAATTTTGTTCTCCAGGAACCTACTAGCAGGTAAAAAATGAGCATAACTCTATTGGGTCATTTTTCGTGTTTTCGATTGCGAATGTAGGCGCCGGGAAAACGCACGTAACAGGAACATATCAACGAGGTTCTACTGTATATACGCGGGCAGCATTTTAAAGTGTTTGACTTAACTACAGGCAGCTTAAGTTCTTAGTGCAACTGCTCAAAAGAAACACACAAGTCTGCTATCCTTCCCCATATGTCTTGTGGCAAATCCTCTAGAAAAATTTTCTCAGAATGTCTGCTGTCCTTGCGTATACTGTGGCATGCAGCAACACTGCATAACTGCAAGGTTTAGCAGAAGTCTAAACAAGGAAGCTAAACTTGAAATGTTAGGCTACAAGTCGACTTCTTGCAGAAGAGAATGTTACCAAATGCACAACTGAGCACACTGCGGTCCCGCACTACCTCAGCATGGTCAGAGTCGAGCCTGAGTGTAGTGTCAGACAACAGCGCCTCTAGCAGCTGCTTCTGTTGCACGGTAAAGGGCAGTAGGAGAGGGCTTGGCAGCACTGCCACCGTCCACGTGACATGCATCTAGTTAGAGTAGGTGTTGGTGATACACATGTCGGTGAAAGGATCCATCATGCCACTCAGCCTTTCCTGGTACATCTCGGTGGTGGCACACGTCCACAAACAAAAGATGGGGTACTTTGTACACAAGGTTAATTAGACTGCATTCTTTATCCCCTTTTAAAATGACCCATTTGTGCTGTGGAAATGTCTTCTTAGTCTGCACATTTGGTGTTTTTGGCTGTTCATGCACAGCACATGACAGTGGCATGCTCATAGTTTACAACAACCAGGGCACTTCCTCTTTGTGTCCAGGGATGAAGAGCTGGTATGTCACATTACTTGGGAGGAGCAACCCCTGCATTCTTTACTTGTCTCTGATTAGGGGTGAAACGAATGGGCCTTTTATTAATTTATTTACAATCCTGCTTTTGCCCGGAGGCATTACAGTAGGGGGGGTGGTAAACGACACAAATAGCCTTGAATGTGCCTAAAAACCTTCACAGACGGGCTCTGTCATGCTGCATTCAACAAAAATCAACAACAAAAATATCAATCAAACAACAAAAAGTACAAGAAAAGGCAAAAAAATTACGCCAGGAGCTGCAAAAGGTGCTTCAGCATAAAAAAACAAGCTAGTATTGCAAGAACATAGCACTAGATGTGCTGGAAGGCTACTCCATTACCTGAATGTGTATAGAAAAAATTAATCTTGATAAAGTACAACAGGCCATTTCTTTTATCTTTGAAGGGTGATCATGATGCAGTGATATGTATGTAGGAGCATGAGATGAAGGTAGTTACCTTTTCAAACTGCACTTCATCTTAGGAGTATATCCCTTAAGAAAGTTAGACGAAGAAATGCACGTTGTGTTGATAAGTCACGCTAACTAAGCTGTTACTTTATTTCTGTGATGCTACTCAAGGGTTGGTACTGCTTTGTTGCAAATTTTACCGCATGGTTTTGAATGATTTCTAAGTGCTTTTACGGTACTTTAATATGCGAGCACTTGCAAGCACATTCAAAAATGGGACAAATGTTAGTTATGTAAATAAATTCCCTAACAACCTGAGGGGCATGTTTAAGTTTCGCTTATAAGAATCAAGACTCAACCGGATCTAGTGGCTACAGTATCTATGTGGGTTTGCCATGTAAGGCTCGAGGAAAATATTACGACTAAGTATGTTGTATGGTTAACTTACGTAATTCTTTCATTACGGAAACAATACCCCGAGCTCATAACACTCCGTTTGCGACTGAAGCATATGTATTTGCGCAATGAATTGTTTAATATCATGAGCCATTTGTCGCACCATGAACAGATTTGGTTTAAATCAGGCTGTAAAGTAGTTATATCAGAGTAATCCCTAATCTCACAGCATACAACACAATCATCTGCATGTGAGGTAACATTACAGCCAACATCATTAATGTAAAATGTAAACCAGAAATAAAAGTGGACCCAGCACAGATCCCTGAGGAAAGGCAGAAGTAACTGGAACAGAGTCAGAATTTAGCACAAAAGGAGTCCAAGTGCACTAAAAAGCTGATCTCGGGACTTTAGATCCAATGGTTCAATCCACTGCAGTGATATGCGTGCATACAACCTCACTGTGCACACACCTGGCACCATTTTACAGCCTTTTATGATCCCATTAGGACATTCTAGCACAACAGTGCAATTGGTAATCCACCGCCGTAATGTCTGCACACAAAGGACCCCGCATAAGTGCGCGTGGTCCCACGGTCAGACGCACTGCAGTAGCAGATTGTCCATCATGTCATGCAAAGAATTTCAAGTCCAGAGATAAGGCAGCATTAGGCATCATTAATTCTTATTATAATCAAGTATGTGTGTTCCCTTTATTTTAAGCCAGCTACCAGAAGGCTCTTTCATATTACTTTCATAGCCATGTTATTTTTACACAAATAAGATACCAATACAAAGGTACAATTGTCTTACACAGTCTAGAAGAATCACACAAGTAGAAAAAGTCCTATCAACTCAAGCAAAAAGAATCTGTAAGCACACACTTACTGTTACAAGCACGAGCAGAAACCGGAGGACCAAAGATTTAAGGCTGTGAGTGTAATCACCTTCCAGAAAGCCACGGATCAATTCAATCAGTTCCTATATGACAAAAAAGAAAGTGAAACCAAGAAAAATAATTACAGCACTTAACATACCTGTAGTTTGCCCACATTTCCTTTACATAGAAATTCCATTTAAGCCAGAGGGTCGATGACAATAAAACTACATCATTCATTGACACTTTTACATTATGTTTGGCTGGGTATGAAGGTTATCAAGCATCATCTGCATCAATAGAGGCATAGAAAATAGCCTAAACCAGTGTTTTTCAGTGTGGGACCTTTGCGGGACATTTTGGTATGCGTCCCTCCAAGACTTTTAGTTTAAGGTACGGGAACACAAACACAAGGAAGCTTTATTGAGCGTAATGTTAAAAACTAATTTTCCTCAAAGAGAAAATGCAGCAGCCGTGGAATCTTCCACTTCCAGATCCAGTGACCGAGCATGATGCAACACATTCGCGATGACGAGCTCCACAAGCACCAGCCCAGATTTCTAGACGTCGTAATTTGTGCAGGGTTCATTCGCAGCTTGTTACTCTGATCTCTTCAAGGGTTTGCGGTGATAATTGCATTGTGTGATTACAGTCCGAAAAAATTTTCTTATTTTCTCAGGCATCATATTATAGAGATGAGCAGAAGTACCATATTACTGCATCATTGGTAAGCATCTCTTAGTCCACAACATGAGTAAAATCGCACTTGAGGAACTATTCCTAAAAGCATCCTCTGCCCACAAGTGGAGTCCGCTGCTGCTCTTGTCGGCGCTGAGAACAATGCTGCTTTAGGCCCCGATGATTTATAGTTCAGAGCGAAGAAATAAGTGCACTTGTTGATCTTCTCTGAAGCAGAAATACTGCCCCTATTTGGTGCAGACTCCGCTTATTCACCATCAAAGATGAGCTTCCGCTAACCATGCTGCTCACCTTTTCATCATAGAAGCTTCAACATATGTTAGAGATATGCTGAACTCAAACACATGTTAACAGAGACCTGTATCACCTTATTGCATAAACTGATGGCTACAGATTACAGTTTTTCATTCTGCGTGCTATTTGTTGCGTGCCGTCTGCCACAAGTACCAGACGACATGCACCGCTGAGAACTGTTGTACTGAACACAGCACCACTTTTGCATCATGATGCGGAGAAGTAGCAAACTATGCTCCAGACGGGTCAGTCGGCACACCTACTCCTCTAGCCACCATAATCCTGTTGTTGCTATGCCGACACATCCCGTTAGGCCAACAGGCACCGGAATCGCAGAACTATCTCCCAAATTAGACTTACTATGCGCTCATAACTAACGTTTCAGGTGAGTTTACAGAAGGTGAAAGCTCATTTCAATAGTTCCTGGCAATCAACACGAGTGAGAATGTAGCCATCACAAGAATTCACGCTGAAGTGAGAGCCATAGGTGCTGCCATATTGAACAACGCTATTTCTTAACGTGCGTAAACATTAGATATCTGCACTCGCGCCGCACTTCGAAGTGTATAATCTATCCTGCACCATCTGAGCATGCGTGAGGTGCGTGGGCACGAGCTTTCGTGTACCGGCACATATACGTGTAGTTAGGCCTTAAAGCAATCAAAGCTAGACTAAAGTTTTCTGTCAGTACTCCTTTAGCCAAGCAATGCTGTCCTCATGGATAATTAAAGGATAGGTATGCAAAGGTTCCTGTGGACATTTAGGTTCCAGGCATAGCAAAAGTACCAGTGCCACCCTGTTTGCAACAACCAAAAGCCATTAGAGCCTGCTATGCCTGTTAATCGTGCCATCTGTGTCCAAAGGAAGAGCACTAACTGAGCAATACTGCATCACGATACAAATTTACTTGCTACATAAGTACACATGTGCCAACGCAGCTCCATCATTGTGTTCCCCAACCTGCAAACCTCACTCTTCTAGGCATTGATCCTGACCCTTCAGTGTTCTTACAGAAAAACTAAGCACCACAATATAACTGTAAAGTAGCTAACTTACTGGACATCACATTTGTCTGCAAACTCTGGCCACTGTTCTCCTTCATTGTCCTGCTCCAGTGTTCAAATACCTGCCTCCCCAATTGTGCTGCTTTGAGGTTCTCAAAACCTGCCCGCTCTAGGAGAGCTCCATTAAATTAGGCATTTAAGCGCTTATTTAGGCTTTCAATCAACCAATGCACCTTTTTTTAGCATATTTTCTGAGCATGTGTTCATTACAGTACTGCTATGTTTAGAATGCACAGAGTCATATTACAAAAAAAGTACTTTAATGCGCTGGTCATAAGAATTTTGTACATTCAGATGTATTTGTGAAACTCTTCTTGAAGCTGATAAACTTGATGCAGTTTTCTAGATGCAGTGTGATCTCGATTTTAAGTGGAATACGTGCATTCAGACCACAGTACACCAGGGACATCTGCACTTGAAACAGCTGCACAATTGCTAAACAATAACAAATAGTCATCTACAACCCTAAAAGCCTTAAAAGGCTCCGAATCTTTGGGCCTAAAAGAAACTTAACCAATAAATTGCAGAAACAAAGAAGGTTCGGGAAAACAATGTGCGGTCTCCGTTTCTGTCTTGTTGATAAATAAGTGGCTTTCTGAGCAGAAACATAGGTAAACTTTAAAGATCATATAACTTTTGTTAGTGATACTGGAATAGAGGTATGTGAAACATAGTAATTTCACCTAAAATTTCACAACTCACTGTATATGATAAAAGAGACCAAAAATAAAGCTGTTTTAAAAGCCTACCTGCATTGTTGCTTCAGCCATATCAAATCCAATGAGGAGATTGATGATGTCAAAGCCATAGTCGCCATGAGATTTCTTGTAGACACCTTGAATAAGGGCACACAGTGTCTGGCAAAAATAACAACTAAAATTAATGTGTTGCACCAAATTTCACAACTACAAAAAAGTACAGCATCCAAGTAACTGTGGAAATTAGCTAACATACACCCCACAACTCGTCAGTGCACATAAACATGTTAAGCAAATGAAATAGTAAAATTTATTTCATTATCTATGTATAATGTCACAGAGAAGTTCTCAGTGCTCCTATTCACCCACTGTAGAGTGCCATTAGAGCAAAACACAATGCGGTCTGTACTTTAGCTGCGCACTTCAGTGTAGCTAATATAGGAGTAATAGGCACAGGCTCAACATAGCAAGCATTCTGCAACTACCCAAATGCATTAGTTTTGTTCAACTCTGCGATCTCTTTTTTATCCCCCTTTTCTCACGAACAGCTGCAATACAGCAGGTGGATGAACATAGTGCTGTCCCGTTTTCTTCTGTATTCCATTTTTACGCCTTTTTTTCATGATGACTCCTCACCAACTAGTTCACCTTTATATCACACTAAGGATCCACATGACGGTGTATGTGCTATAAGAATTTTTAAAAACATTACTGCTTCATGTTCAAGTCATAAGCATCAAATATAAATGCTTGAAGAAAACGAGTAACAGCACTGGACAACCGGACGTGACTGAAACAAATGAAGCGCTTCGTCTGTCTCAGTCACATTACGTTGTCCAGCGCTGTTACTCGTTTTCTTCAGACATGCACCAACCAGCCCAAACAGGCACATTATTGCATTACAAATGCTCGACATATTTCATTCTCCCATATCCAGAAACATAGTAGCCTGACAGTTGGTCTTGTAAATCATTCAATCCAATCTAGCCTGCGACCACACAAGCACACCCAGTCAGATTAAGTGTTAATTTTTTACACACATACTACTGAGATAATCCTGGTACAATGGTGCATAACATTCCTTGCATACTAGAGGTAAAACATTGTTCTTTAGCTCATTCAGCCACTCGCAACAATCATGACATTGGAAAGAATGTTATCAAGACCATTATGACTATGACCATTATGGTTATGACTAGACTATTATGGTTATGAAGAGTTCGGCAGTGGTGCAACACGGTCACCGGCATTGACTTTCCTGCTTTTTGCAGGTAAGCAAAGTTTTCTGTACGTGTTTTTCATGCCTATTTCCTTTCACACTGCTGCCAAACACAGCTGTTGTACTGGTGGTTGCTTTTTTTGTTTGTGTGCGTTACCAGTTGTCAGGTGTGTTACCAGCATCATTTCTAAGAAATGCCGCCCCCAAAGGGAAAACGCGAGGATACAGAGGACTTCAGTTCACAACAAGAGTTGATAAATTTCAAAACGGAGGTTCTTGCTGAATTCAAAGTGCTTAAGAAAAGTGTTCAGTACTGTAGCGATACCTGTGATACAGTGGCCGAATGTCACAGGGATGTCAAAGAACTTATGAAAGAAATTAAGTGGCTTAAGACTAGCAACCAAGCTCTGCAGGAGTAAAACAGCAGGTTAACCAACCGAATCAAAGACCTCGAACACTATTCTTGAACAAACAACATTGAAATTAAGGGCGTCCCTGCAGACTATGAGCCACTTGAAGCCGTCACCAAGTTGGCTGAATTTGTCAGTCTGTGACCGAAAGTAACATTGATATTTGTCATAAAGTACCAACCGCAAAGGGAAATAAAAACATTGTCGTGCGGTTTGTGAGGCAAGAAAAGCATAATGCAGTCCTTACGAAAGCAAAGAAAATGCGGATCATGACTGCTGTGCTGGGGCACGGGAAAGCACGTACTGTGTACATAAACGAGCATCTCACCCAAAAAAACAAGCAGATACTCGGTGCTGTGAGAGCAAAAAAGAGGCAGGTGGGGTGGAAGCATGTACGGACCAAGGACCGGAAAGTCTTCACACGTGCTTCGACGTGTGAAGACTTTCACACGTCGAAGTGGTGGTCGAAGAAGTGGTCTGAGACATTCTCAGACCACTTCTTTTCATTGTTTACATGAATGATCTTTTTTCGACCGCTGAAAATATCAAAAGGATAGGATATGCAGACGATACCAACATATTTTTCAGGGGCACAAATCCAGACACTCTCGTAAATTGTGCAAACATTGTGTTCCAGGATACTGCAAACTGGTATGATAGAAACTATTTAAGAATCAATGCTTAAAAAACACAAGCTATCATGTTTCGCCCAAAGCATAAGGCCCTAATATTTGAAAATAGGTTGTACATAAAAAAATGAAGAAATAAAAATTTTAAATGAGGTTAAAATACTAGGAGTTATATTTTCAGAAAGCCTACTTTGGAACAAACATGCCGAATGTCATTGCAGAAAGCTAAACAGAATAATGGGACTGTTACATAGACACCGACATGTCTTGCCTACCATTGTGAAATGAACTGTGTATAACTCACTTTTTCTTTCTACACTAAATTATTGTCACCTAGTCTGGGCAACAACATCAAAACAAAACATCACTAAACTAAAATTATGTCAAAAACGAGCAATTCGTGCTGTAGCTAATCTTTCCTCCAAAGAACACACGTCTAAATATTTTTACAAATACAAATTAATACCGGTTGAATTCATTTATTCATTTCGTCTAGCATGCATGTACAGAACTACGTTGAGAAGAGGAAGTGTTGATTATGTAAATTTGTTTAATCTAAATCGTTGCGAAATTCCCTATAACACAAGACATGCAGACATTTGGTTAACACGTTTTTGTAGTACTAATTATGGACAGCAATCCACATCCTACTGCATTGCTGACCTTCTAAACATATAGATAAACCATAACAAGACATATAGTTAAACCCCAACTATGAGTGGTACAAACCCGGATACTATGTCTTCTCGTTCCTTTCTCACTTACTTCCTTTTGCAAAATCTTGTTGTGTAATTCTTGTACTTGTATTTGAATATTGTATACATATCAGTACACATAAGCATGTGTATTTCTACCTATGTATACATATATGCCCATATACGTATGTCGTCTATGTATATAAAGTTTCATGTGCCTGATGCATTCGTTTTTGTTTTCATTTTCATTTTAGCTGCATTGCCACAGCTTATTTCCTGAAATTATTTGGTATGTACCTCTCTGATACCATTTTTCATTTCCTTGTGCTAGATAAAAAAAAAAAAAGAAAACCAATTTACTGCCTATGCATCCATGTTACTGCATTGGACGTTTCTTTTTTCTTTACACTTTCTGTAAAGTGCCTAGACTTACGTTAAGCTGTCATGTACCTATGTTACTGCTGCACACTGTTGAATTGTACCATAGGGGGCCGGACTTGGTGAAGCTGCAGCAATGCCGCTTTTTACCGCCCCCCCCCTCCACTTTTTCTCTTTGTTGAGAGATGAAATAAAGTTTGATTTGATTTGATTTTTGGCGCAGAGGGAAACAATGTCAGGTTAAGTGGCAAGACGCTAGCAAGAAAGTTCTTGGAGCCAAGAGGCTGGAGTGGGAAACGGTACAGCGCGAGAGACTATGGCTAAGTGATGACACCTACCTGCAGTAAAGCATCATTACATTAATAAACCCTGTAGAAGCAAACCCTGTAGAAGTCACATGAAACAGTAGAAATGGTAGAAGTCACAACAGAAAATTGTCTGCATCAATATGCAGTAAAGCACTTTAAAGTTAACTGCCACTGTTCAATATCACTGCTCACAATCACACTCAGCTTTTGTAAATGAAATTAAAACCCAAAACATGAGGAGGCACCAAAAAAAAAAAAGGCAAACGGCATTTCTTTTCTCATTTTCATTATCCCGTTACATGTTCGACCCACAACAATTACTGCCTTTTTTATGTCACCGGTGCCGTCACATTCTGCTTCCTCCAACCAGCTTTAAACTACAGCAGTTTAAGCACATACATTGCCTAGCCTGCTCTAGTAGTTAAAAAACTAATTTTGTGTTCTCAGTAATACCAGCACAATATATTCATAACTGCAAATGAACTTTTTCTACTTAGAGCCTTACCTGCAAAGCATTCACTACTCGTATACGATGGTCACTTCGCAAGGCTTGTACGCAGTGATAAAAGAGGTTGTTTATTGTATCCTGCAAACAAAACATAGAAAACGATTAAAGCAGCGCCGAGTAAACGACTAAAGCTGACCCTTAAAGTAGTTATTGTTCTCTTTCTCTTTATTATTTAGTTTACCTTGAGTCTGACGAGATCTTCCCCTGACAGGTTGTCAAACTGTTGTTGTATAAAGTTCACATTGACCTAGAGACAAACAATTGGTTACTAAACTGTAGCGACAACAGGCGACTTTCTTTTACCTTTAACAAGAACAGTTCGTCCCAAAAATTTTGATTATTCGCTGAAGGATCGACGCCCTGGATAGAAGAATACAATTGGTTTACACGACAGGGACACAAATACATCATCCAATTGCAGCACTTGCCTTGAAAAATCCTTCGTAGATCTGAACAAACTTTTCTTTCAGCGGCTGTCTAGATGCTTGTTTGGCGATCATGATGTCCTAAACTGAAAACCAGGCCCTCATGGAGGAACTGCGGAGGAAACAAGTGAACGATGTGGTGTCGCGCTTGTGGTGCCGTCTTCTCGTCTCGTCTACGTTTTGCGCTGTTAACACCAGAAGTGAACGATAAAGCTCATTTTTACTAGTTTGCTTTGACAGGCGTTACAACGCTGTGAACTTTAACGGTTACAGAATTATAGTTTACGCACTGCCAACAGTTATCGCTGTCAAATAAGTCAAAGAACTAAAAACGTTTTACAACTACTGCTCAAAGAACGCAAGCGCCTCAAAAAAAATGAGCACTGAAGTATATGGTCTCACTGTGCGCCACTTTTGTAAGGTTAGTACGGCAGGATAAATTTTGTATGTAAACCTTTATTTTCTATCAGACCCAGGGGATTCACAGTTAAAACCGACGAAATATAGACACAGGAACAGATGTTGAGATTTCGTTAAGAACACTGCTTTTCGCATGGCCCCCCGTGTAGATACATACGCACGATTGGCTTTCGCGACAATGTGTACACTTGTCAGTACTCTTCAGCTTTTGGATCACATTTTCGTTAACAGTCGAGGTCGTTTCAATCACAATATGGAGCAACGGCAAAGAGTGTAGCGCTTCTCCTTTTTCTTCGAAACCGTACTACCACCGAAAGCTACCGATTCACCAGATTCACCGCAAAGGAAGCACGAGCATGAGCTTCCGGACCGGCCATAGACAGCCGTTGTTGCCAGCTGAGGCTTGCAACATGGCCAAGTAGTTCGTGTTTCGCAAATAATTGGTTTCGTTTTCGCGTTCTGTCTGCTTCCTGCATACAGCGAAGCCGTAAAAGCTTAGTGCATAACTCTACACGGCAGCTGAATTGAATCGAGCTATTTTACTGATTAAATCAGTAGATTCAACACAGCTATCGATGAATATAGCAGGATGGAAAGTGAGAGTGCTAGAAATTGATACTTACTAGTGGTAGATATGTGTTTAGTTTATCTGAAGTGATATGCCTTGCAAACTCACCTGCTACAATTCGTAAATTGCAATATGTGCCGTAAAGTAAGTAATTAATAAGATAATTAGTGAATTTTAATTAGTTGAATATGTATTTTGATTTCTCGTGTACGTAATATCCACCTCCCTGAAAAATTCACCGATGATTACAATACTCCCTGTTGCGAAATTTGAGAGCAGCTCTATACGTGTTTTCGTTTCGCGATATATATATATATACCAGACGAAAAGCAGTTCTGGGTCCGGGTAAATATATATATATATATATATATATATATATATATATATATATATATATATATATATATATATATATATATATATATATATATATATACAGCCGTAATATTTACCGGGAAACGTTTGAGCCAAGGCAAGCTTTCTGGTTCCTTCCTTTTTCCCGGATGGCCGGTGCCACCGCCGCCGCGGAACCCGCCGTGGTTGCTCAGTGGCTATGGTGTTGGGCTGCTGAGCACGCGGTCGCGGGATCGAATCCCGGCCACGGCGGCCGCATTTCGATGGGGGCGAAAACACCCGTGTACTTAGATTTAGGTGCACGTTAAAGAACCTCAGGTGCTCGAAATTTCCGGAGTCCTCCACTACGGCGTGCCTCGTAATCAGAAAGTGGTTTTGGCACGTAAAACTATGGTGTTCTAGATAGTAAAACCCCATATTTTTCTTTTTCACCGCTGCCGTGGATGGATGAATGGATGGATGTTATGAGCGTCCCCTTTGGAATGCTTGGAATGCTATTTCGTTATGTTGATGATTACCTGATTTTCTGCAATAGGGAAGAATTCGATTCCGCTGCTACTTCAGTAAGTGAGCAATTTCAACTTTATGGAGGAGGATTAAAGTTTACCAAGGAATTTCCTCAGCGACGCGTAATTCAGTTTCTAGACATTTCCTTGGTCTTCGAACAAGATCGCGTTTGTTGGCAGTACTCCCCAAGATCTTCGAAGCCGTTGCTAAATTTTCAATCCAAGCATTCCAAAGTAGTAAAAAACGGAATTGCCATGATGTACCTTAAGTCTTCTCTCACCAGATCCTGAATGCACAAAATGAGCGCCAGTTTTAATGCACAGGTCCGGCGCCTACCAGAATCAGGTTATCCTAGCGTAGCAGTGGCTACTGTGGCTGAACGCCTAAAGAAGTCGATTTTGAGGGGGTATGGACGTGATTACAGAAATCAGTATAATAGCAAAAAAAGAGTAGTGGCTATTCCGTACATTCATTCAGTATCGCACAGGCTTAAAAAAGTTGCAATTAGATATGATGTTAATGTTGCTTTCACTACTCCCAATAAGCTAGGTACAGGGTCTGTTCTGCTAGTAGGACTCATTTTTTTTTCCAATTTATTCGTGGGAATAGTACAAATGATTAGAATTTTTCAGAGTAGCACCCTTCCGCATCTACACACTGCTGCCAACGAGTTTTTCAGTTTTCGTACGCCTCCAGGAACGCCTGGACCGGAATGCTGTTTAGATCCCTCGTCACGGCCTGTTGAACCGCCTCTACCGATTCGTGATGGTTCCCCTTGAGCGTCGATTTTATTCTCGGGAATAGAAAAAATTCTGGCAGGGCCAAGTCCGGGCTGTAGGGGTGCTGAGGTAGCATTGCCACCTTGTGCTAGGCAAGATACTCCACGAAGCGGAACGCTGTGTGGCTCGACGCGTTGTCATGGTGCAGCCGCCAATTGTTGGCGATGGCTGGGCGGACACGAACAATGCGTTTTCGCAGCCTTTTGAGGACTGCCACTTAAAAAAACTGCATTAACTGTTTGTCCGGGTGGCACGAACTCTTTGTGGATGACTCCATGTCGATCAAAAAAGCAAATGAGCATGGACTTGTGCTTGGATTTGCTCATTCATGCTTTCTTGGGGCGTGGGGAAGAAGGGGTGTGCCATTCTGAGCTCTGGCGCTTGCTCTCCGAGTCGTAATCAAACACCCACGTCTCGTCACCGGTCACTACCTTGTCCAAAAAGTCGTGGTCCTCATTCACATGATGAAGAAGATCCTGGCAGATCGCTTTCCAGTTGGTCTTTTGCTCCTCTGACAGCACTCGTGGCACGAACTTCGCGCACAATTTCCTCATGGCTTAGTTTTCTGTCACGATCTCAAAAACTTGGGTTTGAGGAATGCTGAAGTCATCAGCAATCATTCTGATACTCATTGTACGATCAATAAATTTTTCATTCGCGGCACATTTTCGTTGGTCTTCCTGGTCGAAGGGCGTCCGGAGCGGTCGTCGTCTTCCACTCTTTCCCTACCTGCTCGGAACAGCTTGTGCCACTCAAAAACACCTGATCTACCCATGGCAGCATCACCGTAGACCTCCTTAATCATGTCGTGAGTCTCCTTGCCCGTTTTACCAAGCCTTACACAAAATTTGATCGCGTATCGCTGATCCAGTAAGCGCTCCATGATTCTCCGTGACGAGGCGTTTCGAGAGGGGTTCACAGTACAAGCGACCTGCTCTCTTCAACGGCCAAGAGCCGACTGCCGATTTTTCCCAGCGTTCCCAATATCCCCCTTCACCGATCCTGCGCGCGCAGACCGCCTCTCGTCCACCCGTTCGCTCAGGAAAAAACCAGTCCTACTACTTTCAGAACAGACTCTGTAAGATATGCGCTGCCGTGCAGAGGAAAAAGGAGCAGGTAAAAGGCAAAAAAAAAAAAAAAAGAACAGATATTTGTCCTGTGAAGCGCAATCAGAACAGTTTTACTGACTGTCGTATTGGTGTGGTTTATTAAGTTCCCTTTAGCTGTGGCCAGTTCTGCGTAGGTCAAACGGGGCGGTGTATCAATCAGAGGCTAATGGAACATAAAAGGTCGTTAACCGGTGGATCGCCTTCTAATCTTTCCCTACATTGCCAAGGTTGTAAATGCACGCCAGAGTTAGATGAATGCGCGATATTGTACAGGCACAAGAAAGAAGACACGCGTCTTATGGTAGAGGCATAGCATATCTATAATGGTGGAAGTGCGTGCGTGAGTCAGCCTTCGATTACTTTACATAAGGAAGAGATTAAGTGCCTTAACAGCTATCTCTCACGTAGACCGGCACATGTACCCGACTTACACGTGGTGATACCATTCCAGAGCTTGCGCAGATTAGTTTTGTGTCTTCTTTCTTCTTTTCGCCTCAGTGCTCCCTTCAGTTGATAGTCGGCGTTCGTGTTGTCCACTTCTCTTGTGTACTGCCTGCACGCCTCACCTTCTTGCATAATAAATACAGATGTCTATTTTCCGCCTTAGCTATTTCTATGCACTGGGTAAGCACGAACAGGCTAAGCGCCTACCATTTCTGAACCCATTCTGAAGTTCTCCTAGTATTCTATTACTTTCTACCCATGACTGCATTTTTAATTTCACCGCCTGCATCGCCAGCCTATATATAACTGATGTTATCGTAATTGGTCGGAAGGATTTTATGTTTGTCTTATCGCCTTTCTCTTTATAAATCAAATTAATTTTACTCTGTTTCCAGCTGTGCGGAATTTGCTTATTTGTTATGACTGCCTCCAATGCTTTTATCAGCGTTTCCTTGCTCCTTGGGCGAAGTTCATTAATTAACTTGATTGGAATTTCATCTATCCCTGCGGACGTGCATTTTGGAAAATTTGCTTCCGCCTTTTTCCAGTTAAGATTGGTCAGTTCTAAACTGTTTTCTATTGTGCTATCCTGTGTTGCTCCCTCATTAGGGGCGATTACCCTATCTTCTTTCCTAACTGACTCTGCTATAACTGAACCAATGTAGTTCACAGCGTCATCTCCCTCTAAACAATTTCCCTCGGCATCGTAAATCTGTTCCTGATTTCTGTGATTCGCTTTACCCAGCCAGCTTTCGTGTCCGCGCATAGGGTTTCACCCCAATGCGCGGACGTGAGCGCCATATGGTGGTGCTTCAAGGTGGCTTCCTCCGCTTTCCTCCTCACGCTTCCGCTGCACCCTCATCCTCCGCTTTCCTCCTCACGCTTCTCGCTCTCGCCGTCCTTTCATCCCCCACTGCGCTCCGCTCTTTCATCCTTCGCTGTACTCGTTCGTTCGGTTACGCCGAGGTACGATGGTGAGGCACGCCGACACTCAACGCAGGAACCGGCGCCTAAGAGCTGCGCTCCAATAATCCAGCTCAAGGACTAGAATTACGTTATTTGCAACAGGCGATTTTTTTTAAATCCCGGAAACTTCAAAATAATCACCCCGTATCTAACTTTCATCGGGCGAGGACGAAAGCGCGCGCGGCGAGCCTTTCTTCCGCCCTGGCTTATGCGAGCCGGCGCGGCGCTGCTTCAATGTGTTGCCGTCGCATGCTGCGGAACGATTTGGAGATGTTTTAGCTCGTTCTCCGTGAAATTTATGCGATGTCACTTGATACAAGGTCGTCAAACAACCACTGTGTAGGGTTTAGGTTCAGCAGTAGCCACACTATTAGAAAATTTATCTTGGCTGCGCAAACATGCGACGCGCATCATGATGTGTTGTGAATTATGGAGTATATCAATTTTCACTCGACGAAGAGAACCGTCGTCTGTGAACTGCCAGCATGAACTGGAAAATCTGCTCACTGTCTGATCGCTTGACAGGGGAACTAAAACATAGAAGTGCTATTCAAAACTATTTTATTCGTGGGTAGAAACCTCGTTAGCAAGTAAAACTCTTGCTTGGGCTAGTTGGTTCATGCTTGAAGTAGGTAAAGGCAAGGCGCAGAAGACCAGGACTTAGGAAGAAGAACACAAACGACGGCGCCCGTCTTGTCGTTTGTGTTCTTCTTCCTAAGTCCGGGTCTTCTGCGCCTTGCCTTTACCTACCTCGTTAGCAAACAGGGTAGTCGTGCAATGTATCTGTACACATAGCAATTTGAATGCTTTTCAAATTAAATAGCGCAATTTATTCCGCAGCAGAACGGTACCCACGTCACAAGTTTCAGAACTAGTCATTGCTGCTAAGCCACAGCTTAGAATTACAGCGAGAATGCTACAACAACATCACATTTGTGAAACGGATTTGAAGAAATACAGAAGTCTGCACATCGCGCTGGGTGCTCCATCCCCCTCAACAGCAGCAGGAAATCCAGCCATGCCGATTTAAATCACTTCAGTACGTCTCACAGAACAATTTCCCACGTAGAAACGCCACGTCATGCTAAAGAGACCACGCGAGCGCGCAAAAAAAAAAAAAAAAAAACCACCAGAAATTGCCGCTGAACGTATACCATGGCATACTACAGGGAGAAGCCAGCATGCCAACTGCCCATAGATGGCGCCCCTGCCTGTGCAATATGGCGGTGCCCATAGGAAAAAAAAAAAAAAAAAAAACGAGGATCGACCTATTTAGGAGGGCCGGGCTATACGTACACACTGCGAAGCCGAAATCTCAATGTAACATCACAAGCACTGGCTGATGCCACACTTCACTCGCAAGATAGTGCGGAGAACCATTAAGTTTGTCGCATCTTTCTCACGGACTCAAATGGGTGCCATCTTACGATGACATTACTTTCGTCAGGAAGTCTCGGACATAGGCACAAATATCCTGTGCCAAAAATAGCGAGGCTGGCGGACTTTCAGTAATAGCTAAATTCTTGATCGTGCTATATTCCCCCGCTTCGGCAATTTCTACCCTGACAAGTCCGTTTGACGCCCTGCTGCTTGTCATTAGGAAAAAATAAAATTGCTGCTCCGACGATCTTCCTCCGCGCAGAGTAGGCACACAGCAGCAAACAATATCTTACTTCGCGGCGCACATGCCGGCACACAGTGAGACAAGAAGTGGCGGTACCGTCATTGGTCTATGAATTACATTTTTCTCTCCTACGTCTATAGGTGAAACAACAAGCACTTTGAACACAAGCCCTTCCATACGAATCGTCGAAACTATAGACTACATAGAACAACATTAACTACATAATTTGTAGTTTCTTTAACATTGAATTTGCACCACCAAGGGATACAACCCAACCATCAATGCAATCTTCCTTTTGCTCTGAGTCGCGTGCCCTAGGAAGTTATGAAGAGCAGCATAACTCAAGAGCTCACTTCTCGAAGCGTGATTGTTCGTGTATGCCCAATTTATTCCGTTCATGGCTTGTCTTTAACTACAATTTTTTTTTTTTTTCGGTGGGAAATTTCAGCTTGGATTTCTTTCTTTTTGTTATCGTTTCTCTAGTTGTGGGAGTGGCAATAAGCCGTTAGATCTTGCTCCGCGACTTGGAAAGATGCGCCAGGATACCGATGTCGTCAATTTTCCAGGTTTCATTGGCACAAAACCGCTGCAGCTGGGCCTCTATGTTGCTGCAGCCTTCCTCGAGGCGCGACGGCAGCGCGGCGATGCACTCGTCCAGCTTAGTCCTGTCGCTGCACCCAGCGCGCATGCGCTCCGCTGCCTCGAGGGCCTCCTGCGCAAGCGAGAGAAAACACTCGCGAACACCGTCACATCTGGGCAGATGCGCTGGGGAGACAGAGAGAGAGAGAAAAAAAGAAAAGAACGGAAACAACGCGACACCCCACACTTCAAGACAATGCGCGATGTACAACACTTTTTTTTTTTTGTAGACCTTTCAGTTTCGACTTGTGGCGCAGCCGTATCGAAAAGCTGGGCCTTTAATACAGCCTTTTGTGACTGTTTTTGGCTCCAATTTAGCTCGCTAGTGCAACGCCGGATGCGTGTGTATTTCTCTGGGCCGCAATGCTGATCGATCGCGTTAGAATATACCGCTTCAACGGAGCGACGGTCCGTAGAGCTATCTATATATGGTCGCATAGGATGCGACGTAAAAATTTAAACAAACAAACGGAACGCTTCACGTCAAAGAAAGTTTACAAAAGTATACATTTGAAGTTTAACCTACATATGTCGACGACGTTAAATTGTAGTCTACACGCAGCAACTCCGGCGAACACTGAATGAATATTCAACTATGCATACGTGGTGGTATAACGCGTTAATGTATCGGTCTGCAATGTTCTCCTAGGAAAATGCAACACACGCTTGTATTAAATGAAAGACGGAAGGACGCATGAAATCTCGGCCAGTTAAACCTGTAGCAATGACCCCATAGCCATAAAAACATTTATCAAGATCCTAGGCTTTACTGTATAAGATGACGGGTAAGCTGAGCATTGGCTTAAAAAACGCTAAACTTAAATAAATCAAATCTCTCACGTGAATAGTCGGATAACTAATAGCAATGAATAAAAGAGTAAGAATTACAGAACCGCCGAGGCAGTCACACTGCTCCCTGCATGACACTATAAGGCCAAACAAAGCAAGGGGGAAACAATCGGCATCCAAGTCCGAAAAGCAACGAGGGCATTACTCGACACAAAAATTGTACATGAACGATAGAATCAGCGTACACGCATCGGTTAACAGCAACGACTCCAAACACCCGAACAAGGAAGAAAAATCTTCGAGCTGGCGCCAATACCGGGGGAAAAAGTTCGGCAGCATGTTACACTCCTGTAATACGCGAAGGCGACAGCCTGCTGCACCCTTGGTAATGAATTAAGTTATACGATCGAAGGGGTCAAACTTCTTGCAATACATAGCGAGCCGCAGTGGTTCGTACACGTGTGGTGCTTAAGGTCGACTTCCTCAACGACACAAGCGAGCACTTCATGCACTACCTAAAGGTGCAGCATGCTTGTCGCCAGTAAGTGTTCCAATGTGTAACACAAGCCGAACACAATTACGATGCATCCTCTTAGCAAGGGAAAGCAGCGCTCGCGGTCGAACACCTTGCTCCCGCCGCATCGCACGTCGCAACTCGTTTATCTCTTGGCCAGCACCCTCGGACGTAGTAATTCCGAGGCCTACATCGCAATACGCTAGGCCCCGGGCGAGCGTCCTCCATCGCCAGCTCTCTCACTCCGCAGTCCACTGTCGCCACAACCACCGCCGCCGCCGGGTGGCGTCAGCGATGCAACACCTGTTTTAAATGTTTTAAAGTGGAGCTTTTTTCGCCACTTTCCCACTGCTGCTGCTGCTGTCTGGCACGCCGCGTCGGGGGGTGGTTCGGGACCGTGGCAGTGAAGAGACGCGAGAAACTCGTTTGGACACTGGTGCTAACAGCGCAAAACGTAGAAGGGACACGAGAGGAGAAGACGATACCACAAGCGCTGTTTGGACCGCACAGCGTTGAATGTGCACAATGTCCTCTGGAACTCCCTAGGCGGCGCCACAGCTGTAATTATCCGCGAGATCCGTGACCTCCCGCAAGCGCTTACCTTGCTACTAAGGTGCAAGTCCACAGGGAAGCTAGAAACAACAGAATAGAGGAGGGAGGAGAGGAGGCGGAGGAGGGGTATAACCGACGCAGTCACAGAACGATAATAGAGAGGTTTAGCTTGTCCGGTATTCGGGTAAACGCAAACCAAGTGTATTTTACTTTACTGCGATGGTGCAATTTTTGGCAGTGCCGAAAATTTACGCCAGCAGCGAAGTAGAATACACTTCATTAAGGCAATATTAACTGTTTTTGTCTGTTTGAGCTCTGAGCCACCAGGTAGCTGCACCATGCAGGACGCTCACGTTTAATTACGCCACCACCCCAACGTCCCCGCCAGCGTTTACCCGATTACCGGACACGCTAAACCTCTCAAATAACAGCCTTGCCACTCTTCGCTCCCAGTTCTCTTACAAATACAACAAGGGGGGGGGGGGGGGGGGAGGCATAAGTGGTGACGTGAGAAGGCAAGGAAACGCTACTACTATAGACACGAAAGCGGTTGCGGGGAAAGTGGATGAACTTAAGTTCAAGGTACGGTACGGTGCGTTTCTGCTATTTCTGAAAGATAAACACCATGCAAATATGTCAAGCGGACAACTTACGCTGGGCGTGCAAAACAGAGCCGCAATTAAAACGCCTCTTTCTCTTCACAATCACGCTCTCTCTCTCTCGTACGGTCTAGGCGACACTGCGGAAGTGGTTACACGTCAAATCAACACTTCTGTGCACGCCGCGGTAGCTTTGCGGCTATGACATTGCTCGACGTCGCGGGTTTGATTCAGACCGCGGCAGCCGCATTTCGGCGGGGGCGAAATATAAAATGTCCGAGCACTTAGATTTAGGGACACGTTGAGGAACACCACATTGCCAAAATTAATCAGGAATCCGCCACTACGGCCTGCCTCATAATCCGATTGTGGGTTTGGCACGTACAGCCCCATAACCCAATTCAAGTTTAATGCTTCTGCCACGATGCGATGTGCGTGTGAGGCAATGACAATACTCAACCCTATCAGAAGTTATAAAATATGGCGCACAACAATGCCTCAAGCAAACACCTCTCCCTCCGTGCTTTATGTACTACGCAGACAAGCAGCAGTGATGCACGCAAGGTATTGTTTAACATCAACTCCTTACTCTCGTGTTGGACAAAATGTTGAAAAAATGAAACATTCGCCGTCAACATCACCGTTAACTACCGTCAGTCAAAGCAAACAACACAGAAAGTTTCGCTTGCATAGATTCCCACAGTGCGTGGGATCTGCATAATTTTCCTTCTTTTTTCTGTCTGCGCGCGCCGCTCGTTCCTCTTCAACCACCTCTCGCAGGAAGACGGCCACGTTTTCTTTTTGCATCGCTCGACTAGACGCCACGTTTTCTTTTTTCTTCAAGGCCATCACGCAAGGCCTATTCAAATACATGTAAAACGCAAGAACGTTTTTCTGAAATAACCCCTGGACCTATTCTGATGAAATTGGTTGGATTTGAGAGAAAGTTAAATCCTAGTGACTGTTGGGAGCGGAATCTCTATTTAGGGCCTGAATTCTGTTAAAAGAATTTTCAAAAATTCGAAAGTTCGAAAGAAATGGGAGGATGAAGTTTACAAATTAATAACTTCGCTTCAAGAAGGGATATCACGGTTCTGTAAACGGCATCCGTTAGATAATTTAAAGCGGACAAATTCTTTATGTCAATTTACATGTTACGTGAATTTGTTACGTTGTGTACAAGGGTTCTGTAAAAGCTGTATTTCCATATTAGTAAATGATTTGAGATTCATGTGTAACAAATTAGTTTTTCCCACTTTACATGTACTGTTAAATGCAATTCACAGAATTGCGATATCATGTTAAATTGATGAGTTACCGAGTTGTAAACTTGATAGTTTCGTATTTTTGAAATGTTAAATTTTTGCCTATTTTTTTTTAAATTGACGACCTAAATAAATCGAAAATTTGATACCAACATCACTAGATTTTAGGTTTTTCTTTTAAATGCAACAAACCTCATCAAATTTGGTGCAGTGGTTGCCGAGAAAAACGAATTCTCCTTTTACATGTATCTATATAGGAGCACCCGAGCTAAAGCTTCCTCTTAAAGATTACACCCAGAAAGAAAGGCACTTGAAAAACCACGAGACAAACCATACCAGCCTCAGACGAGACACGTATGAGGCAGTAATCGTCATGAAATCGCAAACCGGTACACTCAACACAGAAAGGTACAAGAATTATTTCTATGTAGACTGCACACTCTAAGAAGAGATTACACCCTTTGGCGTGCCCCTTCTGCCACACAACGATAATCGTCATCTGCCTTGATGCGTTTCCTTTCGTTATCGCTGCGAGCCTGGAACTTTCCGGTAACGAACGGCACGCGCGTTATCAGCATAGAACAGTTTACACCCTTTGGAGTGCCCCTTCTGATAACGCGCGTGCCGTTCGTTACCGGAAAGTTCCGGGCTCGCAGCGATAACGAAAGGAAACGCATCAAGGCAGATGACGATTATTGTTGTGTGGCAGAAGGGGCACGCCAAAGGGTGTAATCTCTTCTTAGAGTGCAAGGTACACTTAAATGTTCAAAGTGCGGAGCAACTCTCCCGCCCATGCCGTCGTCCGACTCATCCATGCTAAGGACGTTGTTGAAGGGAGGAACATGCTCTCAACGACAACGAGGAGTACCGGGTTTATTTACAATAGAGAGTTTTAGAATAGGGGCCCCAATAGTTTGGGGCCCCAAAGAGCTTTGCGGGTGTTAGCATTGGGCACGCAGGAGTAGAGGGCTTTAGAATAGGGCTTTGCGTTTGCGGATAGCGTCTTGCGCTGACAGCGCCACTACGGCGTCAAAGAAAAGCTATTAGAAATAATTAAATAAAATATACCACTTTATGATAAGAATAGTAATTTTGACTTTCGTGTTCTCACATTTAATAACAATTTAGAGGTTATTCTGTAAGCAGCAAAGAATTTGTTGCACTTAGTTTTGAGTAACCAACTTTGCGTGCCTTCATCAGCCAAGCTAAGCCGTCTTAGGCCTACGAGCCATAATATCCACAATCGAATTCGGAATCAGCGGCGTCTAATGAATCAATCTTCATAACACACGCTATAGTTGAGAGAAAGCGATAACCGCAGTCACTTCTCCTAGCTTGCGAACTTCACGCATTACCACGAATCGAGTCAAGTTTGGTGTTAGGTTAGAGCCGCCGCTTCGATGGGTGCTGCCATGTTCGCTTACGCAAATCATTTGGGGCAACTTTTGGGGCTCCCGCTAAACCAGCGAAATAGCGTGCCCGATGCACAACCCAAACGCAGTTTGCGTGTCGCGCATGCGCAGTGGCTTCAACGCTATTTCTTTGGGGCCCCAAAACGTTTGGGCTAAAGCTCTCTAATATCTACGTGAATAGTGGAGAACGTTACATGTCATCAGTCTAGCATAACTGAAGCGAAGTACACCGAGGAGCCGAAAAACTTCGCTTAAACCCTCTCGGTCCCAACAAACTGGGCATGATGCAAGTTGCGCAAGCAGGCAGCTTGTTACGGCGGGAACTGCCCAGCGCTAGGCGTTATCCGCAACGCAATCGTGCATGGCGAATCCCGCACGTCTTCCGCTACAGGGCGTCCAGAAAAGGCACAAAATAGAATCGTCGTTTTCCAAGCAGGGATATGCGTAGTAAAGTATTACTTATGTGGTCACTATACTAAGAAAGAAAATTAAGCCTCAGCTATAGTTCTAGTCGACTTTCCAGCGTGCAGTCGATAGCCCCTCTGTCCTCCCTAAATCCCTAGGCCAGGGAAAACTGCCGCCTCCCTTCGTCCAATCGGAGCGTCCAAAGTCGTCGAACGAAATAGCGTCGAGGGCGAGGGTTCACACAATTACTGCCGCACCTTTTTTCACTGAACACACAGAAAGGAGGGAGGCTTTGTAGACGGGGATTGCCACGCTTGACTCAAGCTGGCGCGTCTTGGTTGCTGGGATGACCCCGCAGTTAGGTGGAGCGTCTGTCAAATTTCCGTGGCGGTTACTGGAGTCCGTGAGGGAACGCCTTAGAACACGTTTTTCCGGGAGTTTTCTTGCTTCCATTGGTCCATGAAGGCGACAGTGAACCAACAAACAATACCGTGTCCGCCAAACGTGTCTCGCCTTGCGAGCGCCGCAGCTCTGTCCGAGGGCGACGCATTGTTAGCTTCCCGAAGCGATTCGTCGCAGTGGGGCGGGAAAGGCTAGAAGGTCACTTACTCCCGCTGGCCGATCGTAACACCAGTCGTCCAACATAGAAGCGTATTTCGCAACACAACTCGTGTCGCGAAATATCGTAGATGTAGCTTCTTTCTTCATTCTTTCCTTCTTAGCGCGGGAACATTAGCACCTTTAAAGAACAAATTTAGTGCTTATTTTTATATTAGTACACGTTGTACAATTAACGGGGAAAACTATGGGCGCCATTTCTCGCGCATAAAAAATTTTAAGCAACGCTTGGTAGCGTGGGGCAGGGTTTGCAATGCTATTATGCCATTAAAGGGAAGCTGAAACGGTTTTCAAATTCCATGACTTGCTGGGATTGGGAAGAACAGACCTATTAATTTACGGTTCTGCAATCTCTTTCTTCTTTTTGTTAATATAAGGGGCGGAAATCGCTTTCTAAATCCCCCTCGCGGACACGCCCCCGTCGCTTCCCGGAGTGCCGAGTGAGGGGCAGCCGGAGGAGAGAACCGGTGAGAGTGACGTCATTCCCGGGGAGCGTGCCGTGTTAAGAACGGCCCAGCTGAGGTGCAAGTGATGCCAGCCAGTTGCGACGACGGCGGCGTCAACTTTCAAGGAACGCCACCGTTACGCTCTAGCCTCGTCGCCGTTGTGACTGAATGAATTCTACGAAGCAGGCTTTGTGCTGCAACACGACACCGCCAACCGGGTCGGCCGCGAGCGGGGGAGTTGCCGCGGAAACGTCCTCGGGAACCCCTTCCCACGCGCCGACCAAGACGCAGGACAATGGCTAGCCGGTCGCACTGCGAGGGTCAGCTCCGAGTTCTACGAAGTCCATGTGACGTCGGTTCCGGACCGGACCGTGAACCTCTGTGTGTGTGGGTGCGTGTGTGTGTGTAAGCCGTCCCGGAGAGAGGCAGCGTGTTTACAATGACTGGACGAACGTTTCCGTCCCCTTGGAATCAAGGGGGGGACCGAGTGTTTATAAACCGCTGTTGTGCGGACGCTCGACACACTCTCTCAAGCAGTCTCGTTAGACTGATGTACTCTCTCAAGCAGTCATGTTAGACTGACGTACTTTAT
This sequence comes from Dermacentor andersoni, assembly GCF_023375885.2. Taxonomy (NCBI): domain Eukaryota; kingdom Metazoa; phylum Arthropoda; class Arachnida; order Ixodida; family Ixodidae; genus Dermacentor; species Dermacentor andersoni. The sequence goes on along the minus strand of NC_092814.1, from coordinate 31,810,522 downwards.
GTCGCAGTCATGCTAGACTGATGAACTGCATGTAAATACTGTAAATAAACCCATATTCCTCGTTCTCGATGAGAAGCAGTCCTTCCCTTCATCAACGTCCTCAGCGTGGATAAGTTGGACGACGGCATGGGCCAGCTACCTTCTAATTCATGCCGGACTCCAATATTGACAACGGGTTACGAGCGATGGGATCGAGCCCCCAATCCTGACAACTGGCTGATAGCGGTGAGATGAACTTTGCGACGTGGTGCTGTGTCTGCGGTGAGTGCTTGGTTCTTGCTTTGACTCTCTAGGCTTGAGTTTGTGGTTGTTCTGTTTAGAACACTAGGGAAGCTAGATTGTTGAGTGTTAGCTAGGTTGTGTTTTCCTAGCTAGATTTAGAGAGCAGGATCAAGGCAGTAAAGCAGCAATAATGGAGTTAAGGACACTGCTGAGAGACGAATTTTAATTGTTAATTGTTGGTGAGGAACTGGGCCTAGATGTACGCAAGGAAATGCTAATCGGAATTATTGGAGCTAATTTCCGAACAGGCCAGTGAGGAAGAAATTGAAATGGGATTGGAACTTCTAAAAAAGAGAGAGAAACGGGAAAGAGAAAGAGAAGAACGGGACAGAGAAAAACGAGAGATAGAGGAACGCGATAAAGATCGCGAGTTAAGAAAAATGCAACTGGAACTTGAAAGCAAACGTTTGGAGTTGTCTCAAGGATGTGAAGGGGCTCTGGGACGATCAAGTGAGCAGAATCATACCGCATGGACCGGCTATTAAAGCCATTTGAGGTCGGGACCGACATAGGCTTGTTCCTAAGCAATTCTGAAAGGACTTGCGAGAAGATGAACTTCGGCCCGAGTACATGGCCACAGCGGTTGCTATCTATGTTGCCGTGTGAGGCAGCGGAAGTAATCGCCAGACTGAGTACACAGGATGCATATGATTATGCGAAAGTCAAGGCTAGTCTCCTGACGAAATACCGCCTTTCAGCCGAAGCTTTTCGGCAAAGGTTTAGGAGCACAGGCAAGAAAGATAGCGAGGGGTATCCGGAGTTTGCATACGGCTTAAAGGCCAACGTAGTCGAGTGGCTGAAAAGCGCGGAAGCGTACGACAGCCGAGACATGATCATTGAATGCATGTGTCTAGAGCAGTTTTACAAAAGCATCCCCCAAGCTGTGAAACTGTGGGTGCAAGACAGAGGGAATGTAAACACTGTGGAAAGGGCGGCTGAATTTGCCGAAGAGTACGCAACGCGTAGAAAGTTGAACGCAGAGGACGGAAACTGGGACGGTCGAAATGGACCGCGGAAACCATTTCCGTTCAAAAAGGGTTCGCAGACTAGACGATCGGAGCCTGTAGACGTGGAGGAAAAGCCGGCAGAAAAGAGCGAGGAGAAACTTGACGGAGAAACTGCACAAAAAGAAAAGAAAATTCGAATTTTTTAGACCTATTCGCTGTTATAAATGCCACAAACTGGGACATATAGCTGTAAACTGCGGGAAGCCTAGCGTAGTTTTCTCCTACGTGGAGGAAAAAGACGAGAATATGGAACTTTTAAGTCCATATCTTCACGACCTGCAAGTTAATGGCAAACCATGCCGAGCGCTAAGAGACAGTGCCGCCACGATGGACATTGTCCATCCGTCTTACGTGACGGTATACAGATGACTTCACCGGAGAAGTAGCAAAGATCAAACAGGTTGTGGAAGAACACAGCGTCTGTCTGCCCATGGCCAAAGTCAAAATCAGTGGACCATTCGGGGAGCTAGAGACTGAGGCTGCAGTTTCCAAATTTTTATCACTGCAGTACCATTACATCTTTTCGAATCGTTCGAATCAGTTACTGCGTGACAAAGGGCTTAAACTGGGAGAGGGCATAGTACAGGCATTGACGCGAGGCCAAGCTCGTAAGATCGCGTCGCTTTCGGCTGAAAATGCAAAAGTTGCTCCAGCGGAAGCAGAAAAGGGGATAACTTCAATACCCGAATCCGAGCTAGGCTCGAGGGACGAAAAATCAGTCGAGGAGAGCCTGCCAGCTGACCAGCTCAATGAGAGCGTATCACTATAGAGTGTCAAAGTTCAAGCCTGCAGGAAGAGCAAGCTGACGCAAACGCAAGCGAGACAGGGTCGTTATTATCACCGGCCTCAAAGAACTTTGATCAGCTCTTACGTGTGGATAGAGAGTCACTGGCAGCCGAGCAAAAGAATGATGAGAGCTTAGCTAAATTACATCACACAGCTAAAGAAGGCATTGCTAGGCGCAACGTGACGATACATGAGAGAGGAGGATTGTTGTATCGGCACTACAGAGATCGAAAGGGTAGGATTTTAGATCAGTTAGTCGTACCTACTAAGTATAGGGAGGACCTTTTGAGTCTCTGTCATGGAAATGAGTGGTCCGGCCACCTAGGCATAAACAAATCAAAGGAAAGATTGCTTATGGAATACTACTGGCCTGGCTGTTTCAAAGACGTAGAAAACTTTGTAAGATCATGCGACGCCTGCCAGCGCTCTGGTAAACCAGGAGAGACATGGAAAGCTCCACTAAAGGTAGCGCCCTTAATAACAGAGCCTTTCAGACGACTTGTAATAGACACGGTAGGGCCTCTACCAAAAACAAAATCAGGTTATAGGTACTTGTTTACCATGCTGTGTCCAGCTACAAAGTTTCCAGAAGCAATCCCTCTGAAAGAGCTCAGCTCCACCGAAGTAGTAGACGCGCTTTTGACAGTGTTTGCACGAGTTGGGTTTCCAGCCGAAATTCAGGCGGATCAAGGGTCAGTATTCACGAGCGCACGACTTCTACATTCTTGCAAAAGTGCGGGGTAAAGTTAATACACAGTTCTGTCTGTCACCCTCAGTCAAACAGTGTAGAGAGGTGGCATTCAGTGCTTAAGCGAGTTTTGCGTGCGCTCTGTTACGAGCACAAGGAGGACTGGGAGAACTGTCTGCCGGCAACTTTGTTTGCTTTGCGAACGGTTCCACACGATGCGACAGGGTTCTCGCCAGCAGAACTAGTGTATGGGAGCACACTCCGTTCTCCACTGAGAATGTTAAGAGAGATGTGGGAGGAAAAAGGGGAGAGTCCAACAGTGGTTGAATACGTGCTAAATCTGCTGAAACGGCTAAGCGCAACCCAAGAACTATAGTCGAAAAGAACATGGGAGTAGCTCAAAAGAACGCCAAATTCTATTACGACAAGAACGCGAGGCTTCGTACGTTTAACGCCGGAGACCAGGTAATGATCCTCAAACCTTCCAGAAAGAACAAACTTGAAGGTCACTGGGACGGGCCCGTTAAAGTGTTGCACAAGCTTTCAGATACTAACTATGGTCTGAAAATGCCCGGTCGCAGAAAAGAGGTGAGGATGTATCACTGCAATTTGATGAAGCCGTATGTAGAGCGGAGCGGAGTCGTTAACTATACCCTCAAAGAGCAGGATGGCACTAGTACCAAGTTTAAGGAGTATAAGGCGACCTCCAACTCTCAAATCGGCCTAGAAGAAGTAGTAAAACATTCGGTAAGCTCGCACGCTCTTAGACCCGAACAGCTAAATGAGCTAAAAGGGGTGTTAGGGGAATATCTCGACAGCTTCAGCGATCGGCCGGGTAGAACCGAACTAATAACGCATGAAATAGAGCTGACATCAACCGAACCCGTAAGATCAAAGCCTTACAGGGTGTCTCCAAGACAGAGAGAAATTATGGAGGCAGAGATACAGCGCATGCTAGAGTTGGGAGTTATTGAGCCCGCTGAGAATGGCTACACGTCACCGCTAATACTGGTAGAAACCCTTAACAAGGACCCTCGTCCGTGTGTTGACTACAGGAAGTTAAATTCCATCACTAGGTATCAGCTGTACCCGATACCCAACATTGAGGAACGAATTGAAAGAGTTAGCGCTGCGAAATACATTTCAACTATAGATCTCGTGCGGGGGTACTGCATGGCAGGTTCCCCTTTCAGAAAGTGCCAGCCGCTATGCCGCATTCATCTCACCTGTAGGCACTTTTCGCCCTCTCGCACTCAGCTTCGGGCTGAAGAACGCGCCGTTTAGCTTCTCTAAGTTGATAGATATTGTCCTAAAAGACTTGCAGGAGTTCGCATTGCCATATCTTGATGATGTAGCAATTTTTTCGGACAGCTGGGAACAGCATGTATCGCACCTCAAACAGGTGTTCTCACGGTTGAGGGAAGCCGGCTTAACTATGAAAGCGGAAAAGTGTAGATTTGGGTGTTCGCAGGTAACTTATCTGGGCCATATTGTCGGCCAGGGCACGAGACGGCCGGCCGAGCTGAAAATAGCTACGATTGGAGAATTTTCTCAGCCGCGCACGAAAACAGACCTTCGTTCATTTTTGGGACTTGTGGGGTACTATCAACGGTACATTCCGGATTACTCGCAAATGGCAAGTCCATTAACGGAGGCTGGGATAAGTAGCGTACACTGGGATAAGGACAAAGAGAACGCTTTCCAAAGTTTGAAAGCGCTATTGGTTTCTCGTCCTGTGCTTCGCGCGCCAGACTACACAAAGGAATTGATAGTTCAATGCGACGCAAGCGACAGAGGTATGGGCGTGGTACTTAGTCAGGTCGGCGACGATAACGAGGAGCATCCTATCCTCTATGCCAGCCGTAAACTAAATGTCAGAGAGGAAGCCTAGAGCGCTTCAGAGAAGGAATGCGCTTGTTTAGTTTGGGCCGCCCAGAAGTTGTCGTGTTACTTGTACGGAGCGAAGTTCATCTTCGAGACCGACCACTGTCCTCTGACGTGGCTCAATCAAATGTCACATAAAAATGTCCGCTTGCTCCGATGGAGCCTCACTCTCCAAGAGTACAGCTTCTCCGTTAGATATAAGAAGGGAAAGTTGCATAGCAACGCGGATGGTTTGAGCAGGATAATTTGAATTCTGCGTTTGAGGATCCCACCTAAATTTTAGGGTTACTAGTGTTAATTTTGTTAAAGAAAATCCCCTCTCATTTAGCAGGATTCCCTCCATGATTGCTGAATTTGTCAGCACGAAATGGCTTCAAAAATTGGAATAGCGAAATGCAGCATTTCTTGTTTCTGCACTCATGTTTTCTTTGAAGCATAGCGGGTCTAAAGTGAGAGCCATTGTACGTCATCTCGGCGCAGAGCCGTGTTGTGGGGTTCATTTTGCAGTTGCCTGTCCTTGTTGGATGTTTTGGGGCGGTGACATCATTACACAAGTGGTTACTGCGAGTCAAGACATCACCCCCTGGCCACCAGCCGTTCTCTTCCTGCCCAACGGTTATCAGCGCTGGACAGTCGAGACTTTCCGGGCCATGGAGGCGCTGTTAAGAACGGCCCAGCTGAGGTGCAAGTGTTGCCAGCCAGTTGCGACGACGGGGGCGTCAACTTTCAAGGAACGCCACCGTTACGCTCTAGCCTCGTCGCCGTTGTGACTGAATGAGTTCGACGAAGCAGGCTTTGTGCCGCAACGCGACACCGCCAACCGGGTCGGTCGCGAGCGGGGGAGTTGCCGCAGGAACGTCGTCGGGGACCCCTTCCCATGCGCCGACCAAGACGCAGGAGAATGGCTACCCGGTCGCGCTGCGGGGGTCAGCTCCGAGCTCTACGAAGTCCGTGTGACGTCGGTTCCGGACCGGACCGTGAACCTGTGTGTGTGTAAGCCGTCCCGGAGAGAGGCAGCGTGTTTACAATGACTGGACGAACGTTTCCGTCCCCTTGGAATCAAGGGGGGGACCGAGTGTTTATAAACCGCTGTTGTGCGGATGCTCGACACACTCTCTCAAGCAGTCGTGTTGGACTGGGGCCATATTCTGTAGCGGTTCGCTTTGGAACCGGTTCGGTCTGGCTGTTGCCATTGGTCGGCGCTTCGTTGTCGTCATCCCTGGTGGGCGGGACGACAAATTTTGTTGACGTCACACAGGTTGTCAATCATCTGGAAAGGAGCCGGTTTCCTGCTACGAGAGGAACCGTGGAGAAGTGGTTCGCTCGAGGGTCGCGCGCAGTGGCGAGCATGATGTCGAGGGTTGCTAGGGCAACCGTGGCTGCCGGCTAGTCTCGCGCCAGCTGACGAGCCGGCGCCTACACGAGACGAGACAGAGACGGCAATGGCGGCTCCTTTGGTTGTGCTGCTGGCGAGCGCCGAAAGACAACGACGCGACGAGAGGCAACGGCGCGACGCGTTCGGCATGGCCGAAGAAGAGTTTCGAAGGCATTTTAGGCTCTCCAAAGACATAGTGCGACGTCTTTGCGATGAGCTGGAAGAAGATGTCGGACCTCAAAGATTTCGTGGTGTCGACACTACGATGAAAGTGCTGTGCGCGCTGCGGTTTTTTGCCACCGGGAGCTTTCAACAGTGCGTCGGGAATGAAGAAGCGATTGCACTGTCGCAGCCTTCGGTCAGCAGGATCATTACAGCCGTCGCCAAGGCCATTACGGTTGTGGGCAAAGAAAAAGGATGGGTTAGATTCTCATCCACGGCGCAACAGAAAGCCGCCGTCAGCTGCTGGCCCAACACACGCGACGCATTTGCTAGGTAGGGTTGCTCCTCGACAAATGAATACCTTCCTCACCAATCATTCTTTTAGGCGACTATAACTATCCGAACATCACGTGGTCGGATGGACTTCCATTGCTTAACCCATTCTCGTCGCACTGTCAGGATTTCTTAGACATGTGTGCGTGCTTTAATTTCATACAGATGGAAACTAAGCTAACCAGAATCGCCGCAGGTACATCTAGTACATTAGACCTTATTTTGCCTACACACCCACATCTCATCTTAACACTTACGTACTCGCCTGGTTTTAGCGACCATTCGCTGCTTCATTATGACATTAACATGTCCTTTTCCCGTCACACTAAACAAAAGAAATTTATCCGCGACTACAAAAAAGCTAATTTTGATATTGTTAATCAGAAACTGTGCACATATCTTGACGTATACGTCATTGATTTTGATTCACGGAATGTCGAAGAAAACTGGGTTTTATTTCGTAATAAAGTCGGGCAGCTTATCACTGCTTACGTTCCTCTGAGACGCATTCAGTGCAATAAAGCGTCACCTTGGTTTACCAAAGAGCTAAAGCGTCTTTCCAATAAAAAAGAGCGTTTGTGTTATTCAACAAAGTTACGAAGAACAGAAAACCCCTAGGAAGTATATCGAAACGTTGCAACCGAGTACTGCGTAGCACTCTGTCATGCCAAAGATTATTACGCTACTAACCCTCTCCCAGCCCTTTTACTATAGGTAGTCCTAAAGCGTTTCGGAGAAGCGTAAATGTGACGGAAACCAGTATTATTTCTCTTAATATTTCTGAAAATGAACCTATACCACCCGAAGAATGCGCCTCAGTGTTTAACAATGTTCTTTTTTAGATAATTTTTTTTTCATGTCGAGTTGATTGTGTTAAAAATGTATCACATGATGGTTATCCTTTGATGTCCCCTATCTTGATCGAACACTCTGGAATATTTAATGGAATATTATTTAATAGACTCGCTAAGGCTTTCTTCGTCTTGTGGAACTGATAGTATCAACTCTAAATTTCTAAAACGGACTAACCATTACTCATTTTTGTTTTTTGCTGAATTCTTCCAGCAGTCGCTTGATCATGGTATCCTTCCTTTTGATTGGAAGATTGGAAAGGTGGTTCCTGTTTCCACAAAACATTCTCCATTAAATTATCGAGCCATTTCGCTAACAAGTATCCCTTGCAAGCTGATGGAGCACATATTGTACAGTGTACAGTGTACAGTATTTAATTCTTTAAAATTAAATTATTTCTTTACGTCATCACAACACGGCTCCAGGCGTTCGTTTTCTTCTGATTTCTTTTCACTCACCGCTTGCACTCTACACTATCGACAACAATTCGACTGCGCCTTTCTAGACTTCTCGAAGGCTTTTGATACGGTGTCTCATGTGTTGCTGATGCAGAGAGTTTCCTCTTTGAACCTTGACAATTATGTACAATACTTACTTGGCTCGACCACTTGAACGATTCGCCCTTAACTAACGTAACTTCAGGAGTTACGCAGGGCTCTGTTTTAGGTCCATTACTTTCTCTAATAAGCATTAACAACTTGCCTGGTTGTATGTTATCTTCAGTTCACCTATACGCCGATGGCTGTGTACTGTATAGTGAGATTCGTGATGATAAGGACCAGGAAATTCTACAGACTGATCTAAATAACATCGCCGCTTCGTGTGAAAACTGCCAAATGGAACTAAACACCAAGAAATGCAAGCTGATGACTGCTACTAGACGCGACGTGCGTGTACCTGCATACATGCTTATCCACGTCCAGCTGGAACATGTTTCATCCTACCATTTTTAAGTGTAACTATATCATCTGACTTAGCCTGGAAATGTCACACTGACTCCACAGTCAATAACGCAAATCGTATGTTAGACTACTTTCCGCGAAACTTTTGCAAATCCCCGTCATCACTGAAACTTCTACTGTATAAAACACTACTTCGATCTAAGTTGGAAAACGCTGCTGCTATTTGTGTCCCTTACAATGCTACTCTGGTTATTTCTTTTGAAGTGGCTCAGAACAATTCCACTTCATTCCTTCAATCAAATTACGATCTTACTTTTAGCATAACTTTTATGAAAAACAACTTGTACCTACCATCTTTATCATTGCGCAGAAATACTTTTCGCTTATGCTCTTTTCATAAAGTATTTCATCATATCCTTATCAGTGAGCTCATTTTAGCACCTACTTATCTGTTATCTCGAGTTGAGCACCGTCATAAAGTAAGTGGCACTTTTTGTCACACAAACAGATTTTTGTATTTATTTATTCCACATACAATGGACGACTGGAACCACCTTCCTAATGATATCGTGTCAATCGAAGACAATGCACTTTTGCGCCGAACCTTTGCTTTTTTTCAACTGTGACCACGTGACGCCATGCGCGTATTTTTCCTTTCATTCAGTTCAGATGTTGCTACGTTTATATAATTTGAATTTCGTAGTATTCTCGTCATTTGAATTCTTAATGGTTACGTCCACTGCACATGTCGCTGGCATTATATGTCGCTTGCATTATATAAATTTGTTGTAATCGTAATTGTTGTTTTACGCATGTACCCCCTCCCCTCTGTAATGCCTTGGCGCTTGAGGGTATGCGAAATAAATAAATAAATAAATAAATAAATAAATAAATAAATAAATAAATAAACCAAAAGTCCTCAGCAAGCACGCCGTCGTTAGGTTATAGGGTAGGGTTTTCAAACACACGGAACCGCATGCGTCCCGCGACCACGATCTTGATCGTTTTCACCCGCCATTCTCCTTAAAGTTTAACCAAGCGCAAACCAATACTTTAGGTATACCATGAAACGCCATTAAGCAGCTCTCAGGGATCCATGTACTACGTATATGGCCAGGTATGCAGGATTGAGTTTGAGAGCCCTGTAACTTGAAGGTAGTGACAGCTTGTTACACGTGAAAGTTCTTTAGAAACAGACGTATACTTATATTGCATCGCAAAACAAGTGCAGCTCAGAAAGACGGGGACAGAGGTATATAGACACACACCTATCCTTGTCCCGGTCTCTTGCGCTGTGCTTGTTTTGCGATGAATTACGAACATATCAAGCCTCTACCCTTGTCAGCTTTATATTCCATCTCAGCTGACTGCCAGGATCACTGCCGCGCCAAGAGTAAATAGTGAAATGCACCAATCGGATGCGCGCAGGTTCAAAACTCGCTGGCTCACCTGACGTATGTCACCGGCAGCTATCCGGAGACGGCCGAGCCATTCCGTCACGTGGGATCGAAAAATCACCACGTAATTCTCGGGAACGGCTCGCTCTTTACGCAAGTCCCGAAGCATGGTCAGGAGGTCGACCTTCAGTGCCTCGAATCCGTTTTGAACGACTCGTAGCCTAGTGGGCTTGACTCCCACCGGAGCCAGGTGCTCGGTCAGAGAACGCAGGAGCTTCTCGCAGGCGCGGCTCGTTTGCCAGGCGCACGTGCTGGTGTTGGCCTCGAAGAGGGCAAAGTGGCGCAGCAGGCAACAAGCCTGCTCATAGCGCTCCAAGCAGCTGGCGGCCCCCTGGTAGAGGCGACTCAGCGACGCCTGCTCCGTGGTTGCCCTTTCCTGGCGCGTCAGCAGGTCCCCCAGCGCGAACACGCTCTGCTCCACGCTGTGCGCTAGCGCCAGCCAGTTCTTGTACTGAACGAAAGGGAAATAAGCGAACGAAGGCATGGCTCGACATGGTACGCAGCACACCTGCGTGTGCAGTCATATACACTACATACGCCTTATCGACAACTTCCGAGGGGGTTCAAAAAAGGCGCGCTTTTCACCAACGCTTCGGGCCGCGTCACTGCATTTCTTGCGCCGCGCTCACCAGTCGCGTTGCTAGAGGTCAGTTACTATCCCGCCTATTGTTATCGTGGCGATGATGTATTTCTTCTTGCGGTGTCGTGGCCCTCAAGTTGTAAGTCATTTAATTGTGTTTGTGCGGTCGCTGTGTACTTGTGGCGTCCTTTATTGCTATAGCGGGAGACGCAAAGGCCAAACCTCAGGAGGAAAAACTAAAATTTATGTCCGCGCTGGGATTCAAAAGATTGAAGCTAGCAACTGAAACCTTTTGGAGGCTCTGAACAAGGTACTTCATCTTCATATTGAAGTACAAAGTGGCCAGCAGGCACTCACTAAAAGAGTAGCAGACCTAGAAGCTAAAGTTGAGACGTTGTTCTCGAGACAATCCGCGTCTAACTACGATGACGCCTTTTAGAAACTGTGAATCCTTGATGCAACGAATCCTCGAAACCTATGAGAAAGTCTGCCTCTGGCAACGCACTTTCCTTCCTTGCCTAAAGATGCAAACTTTACAGAAATGCTGAGTCGAGTTAACATCCTTAAGTCAAGAATTGACGCAATGAATACGCCGGCAGGTTTCGCTCGCCTGTATAACATATCGGTAATGCAGGACAAGATCGATTATTTGGAAAATCGATCGCGAAGATCTAACACCTTGTTTTATGCCATTGCAGACAATGACGAATTTGAAAACTTAGAATCTTCCGAGCGTGTCATCACTGAGTTTTGCAGAAATCAACTCGACTTTGCTGTCACCACCATTGCCAGAGCTCATCGAGTTGGCCGTTTCGTTGTTGAAAAAAGCCAATCAATCAAAGCAATGCTTTACAACAAAAAATAAGTCGAGTCTATTTTGTACCGCGGCTTCAAATGGCAAATTACGAACTTTATCATCGGACGTGACTATTCAGAGGCTGAACGTGATCAGCGACGTAGGCTATGGCAGTTCTCCAGGACGATAAAGAAGGACAGGGACCTAGTGCGTCTTGTCTTTAATAAGCTGTTCGTGAACGATCAGGGTTTCGTGTGAGGTGTGAATGCCAATAATCCTGTACCTATTCCAAATCGTTCCTCAATATGAAATTCTCCCTTGCTTTCTTCAACCTCGCGCATTGCATCTTGCCTGTCAACGCACCTGCGCTGTCCCTACAAAAGTTCGGATAATTTTGCACCGTCTTTCTTGTACACCAATATTCGAAGCATTCTGCCTAAATCTTTTGCCCTGTCATCACTTGTAGATTCATGCTCTGCATCTATCGTGTCTCTGACTGAAACGTGCTGAACGAAACGGTATCTGATAGCTCGATCTTAACTAGTTGGCCTGAGTTCAATTTTTTTTCGCTACGGTAGAATACTGCGAAGAGGAGGTGGTGTCCTTATCGCAATAAAAAGGACTTTCTTTCTTCACCAATTCATATTGATTCTTTTCTTGAGTACGTGTGGGTATGACCTAAGTGCGGCGCTACTCAAATAATTGTACGCCCTCCTGATATGCAGGCAGGTTCTGTGACTGAATTTAACCGCTTAGTAAGTCGTGTGACCATGCAATTAAGAATATTACTAATTTTCGGAGACCTGAACTTTCCAGAAATATGCTAGCCCATGCAATCTGTTTCATCAGGTCACACGAAAGCGCATTCATTTCTTCAAACATGCCTTGACTTTTCCCTTAGCCAACTTAGCAGCCAGCCCACTCGAAGCTCATCAACATCATCAAATGTACTCGATTTAATATTAACAAATGATGCTCATATTATTTCAACCATAACCCACCTTCCTGTTCTCTCTGATCATGATATTATAACCGGTAACCTTAACAGTCTACTAAACAAGCGCCAAAGTATTTCTGAACAAATACGATGCTACAGCAGGGCAAATTTTACAGCAATCAATTCTGAACTGGAAGAGGCGTTTCCAGCCCTCGTTCCGCTCGGACGTGTTTTTCCGTAGCTCCGGATTTTCACCCCGTTTGCTGGTTTTTTTCGAACTCTGTTGTTTATGGACGGCTTTGGCGGTTCGTAATTACTACTGGCGCCTATCTACAGGGTCCGTCGTCATCTACACCCTCCTGCTGCGTCGTCCAACTCGAGTTCTTGCGCGGCTTCGCGAGTGCGAGTGCCCCCGCGGCACTCGCCGCGTCGGCGCGGAGCATCCAAGCTGCTGTCCGCTGCGTCGAGGGAGCGGAACATTACCGATGCAACTGCCATCCAAGCCAGGAACGTCTCCTTCGTGGGGACAAGTGCAACGTGTGAAGGCGGTACCCTGAGCATGGATACCACCAACATGGAGCAGAACAGCCCTGCTGTCGTGGCGCACACCTCATCCAAGAGAACGAAGGAAGCTACTGGCCTCCCATCGGATGAAAATGTAGCTCCAGCAGCCCCGAAAAGACCTCGCTCATCACAAGGCCTGCCCGCACGACCGACACGCACGTCTCCTGAGTCGCCAACGACATCGTGGTACAAAGTGGTTATCAAGCCTCGTGCTAGATATGACATGTCCACTCTGCACAACCGTATCATTCAAGCGGCCCTGGACGCCTACCTCGAGACTTCCCGATTTCAAGGTATTGCTCTACACAAACCCACTAATACGGTCTCAGTATGGGTGTCTGCTATGGCACTAGTTTATAAACTCGAAGAACTGCAACAAACACAAGTCTCGGAAGAGTGTGTCCTTCCAGTCCAGGCGTACCTCGCCAGTGGTACAGATTTAAGACGCTACGTGGTTAATGGCGTTGACCTTGACGAAGAACCCGAGAGGCTCCTGCAGGAACTATCGTGTCCCACACACAAGGTCGTGGCTGCTCGCTACCTAGGCAGCGGTCGTACGTGCCTAATCACGCTTCAAGGTCCTAATTCCCCACCTGAATGTATCCTGTATTACGGCTGCGTACTGCGCCCGCGTCCGTTCAAGCCTTCCGTTGTGTACTGCTACTCTTGCTTTAGACAGGGACACATGAAATCATCCTGCCCCTACCCACCTAAGGATGACACCATGGAGCCTGAACCATCGGCATCGTTTAGATGCGGCCTATGCCAAACAAACGATCATGACATCACTTCCACGACGTGTCCTACGAAGTTGAAGGCCACCAAGAAGGCTCGACAACGCCATTCTCGACAGCCAGCAAGGACCCCTCGAGATTCATCAATGAAACAAGTCCCTGTGTACAACCGTTACGCCGTTCTGGCCTCGCTGGAAGAGGAAGCCAGCCAGGTGACAAAAGCAAGTACAGCGACAAGTGATGCTGCCACTCGTACCTATAGCGCAGCTGTTAGGTCGTCCACTTCACGACTGCAACGGGCATCACAATCGATAGAAGACACGCCGCTTCCTTTGGCAGACGAAGAGTTCGAGATCGACGCTCGCCTGGCCAACCTTGAAAAGGAAATCCAACGTCTCAAGGAACGCCGTACAGTGCTCCGGCGTCGTCATGACGCAGCGCGGCCGTCGCATTCGCCGTCGACGTCTAGTCCTGCTCATATGGCTAACCCGGCATCTGTGTCGAAGCCTCTTTCACCCCAAGAACTCCTGCGCTTCGTTGCGCAACAGCTCCAGCATCTCACCTCGGTTCTACTGGCCAATCTTAATCTATGATGGCTGCTACGTCTTCAAGTGTGCCAGAAGGCATCTTACAGTGGAACTGTCGCGGCATCGCGGGGAAGGTCGGAGAGCTGCGTCAGCGTCTCAGATATGGGAAGCTGCGTGTTTGGGCTCTACTGCTTCAAGAATCCAACGGCCTGCCACCCATTCCAGGATTTGTGGCATACTCATCGCCTTCAATGTTGGATCGCAGGAGTGCTACGCCCGATGTCCCTCCAGGAAAGGCTGTAGCGTATGTAAGATGCACTCTTCATCAGACTCGCGTTGATCTTTCATGGTGGTGTACTCTATGGCAAGAAGTCGTGACCGTATTGGTTCGTCTCCAACGCATGGACGTTATCATCGTTTCATACTATGCCCGCCCCTACAGCGGTCGTGCGGCTCGGTTGTGTCTCGGCTGGCTGGCGCATCTACGACAGAAACATCCTGGTTGCCCCATTATGGTCGCAGGAGATTTTAACGCGCCCCACACCACATGGGGATACGCTATTTCCAGTGCGCGTGGTACATGTGTGCTGGACACATTTATGGACGCCCAATTCACTCTGCTTAATACTGTGTCAGTGCCTACTCGTCGGCGAGACCACCCTCGCGCGCCGCCACACTCACCGGACTTATCTTGGTGGCTAGGAAGGACGACCGTCTCGTGGTCATGTGAACCCGACTGCTGGGGTAGCGACCATCATCCGATTCACCTTGGCTTATCTTCGGGAGGAACAGGCCGCCTCCGCCGACTATGTCGAGTGGTGGACTGGGATCGATACAGGGCGGTATCAGAAAGCAATGTATCCAACTTCATGGTGGACCCGTCCCATTGTCTTAAGGCGGCATTAGTTGAGGCGACACGTACGTCGTGGGTTGATGAATCGCGAACCGCTCCTGATTTGCAACTTCTGCGTCTCTGGGCGTCGCGCCGCCAAGCAGAACTTGCATCAGAACGGGACCCTGCATCAAATACCCTTCGCTTAGAGGCCCAACGCCTTACTGCAGTAGCTCGGCGCCATGAACACCGCTTAGAACGTGGCCGCTGGATGGACTGGTGCTGTTCTCTCGGACCTTCGTCGTCCAATGCCTCCATTTGGCGCACCTTCCGAGTAATGGAACGTGGTCGGCGCCCTCCAGAGCCCGCAGCCTGCGCCCTATTAGCATCGGGCCAGACACCAGCAGTATTCGCAGAAACTGTCGCCCACACCTTTTTTCCGGCTTTGGACACAGCACCGCCTCCCTTCGTTTTCAAAACTGCCTTCCCGCGGACGCAGGCACGCCGCCTACGCTCTCTGACATCGAGGGTATACAAGCTGCCTTCACTATGGCGGAATTTTTAGCGGCAATCGACCTGTCGAAGCCATGCAAGGCACCAGGACCGGATGGCATACCGTATGAACTTTATAAAAACACGGAAGGCAAGGTTCTCGAAGTGCTGTTGGGGGCCATAAACGAAGCTTGGGCTACAGGAGTCATTCCCGATTCTTGGCGGCATGCAGAAATGGTCCCTATTCCCAAACCCGGAAAACCCCAAGATAATATCGCTCATATGCGCCCGATAGCACTAACCTCAACGTTAAGCAAGCTGATGGAGCGTATGCTCGCGACACGTATTACATGGTGGCTCGAGCGGTACTCATGGTATCATCCTGGCCAAATCGGGTTCCGTGCTCATCTAGGCGCAGAGGATCGCCTTGCGTACCTATCTTCTATGGTTCTCATCGGAGGCCGCTCCCGAAGAATTCGCACAATTCTGGCAATGGATATTCGTAAAGCATACGACCATGTGAGTCACGAAGCAATTGTCGGAATTCTCCATTGGCTTCAGTTCCCTAGCCGTGTCAGCACATTCGTCGAAGCCTTCCTGTGCGCTCGCACCTTCTCCATTCGCCTGGCTGGCCAAGCAGCAGGTCAGTTCGTCGCACATCGGGGTGTCCCACAAGGATCTGTGCTCGCACCAGTCCTTTTCAATATTGCTCTCCTTCCACTAGCCTGGAAGCTAGCCACGATACATAACGCACAGTACATAATGTACGCAGATGACATCACTGTCTGGTCAGTTGATCCTGAAATCTGCCACCAAGAACAAGCCCTCCAAGAGGCCCTAAACATGACGCACAACTGGTGTGCTCAGATAGGCCTTGACATTTCCAAGGACAAGACGACGTACGTGTCAGTAGCGAACAAGTATGGGCGCCGTCTACTGGCACTCCGGCCTCTTCAGTTAACTCTGGATCAGCAACCATTACACGAGGCTTCAACTCTCCGTGTACTCGGCCTTGAAATGGATTGCTCCGGATCTGCGGGACCATGGGTCAAGAATGCAAAGCAACAGGCTGCAGAAACGATACAGTTGATACGTCGGATTGCGAAGAAATCTGGCGGAGCGAGCACCAACATGGCTCGCCTTCTTGTCCGTTCTGTATTGCAACCACGACTCGTCTACAGAGCCCAGTTTCATCATCTCACGAAGGCACAATGGGCTTGCCTTGAGGCCATTAATAACGAAGCTATGCGGGCCATAACGGGACTACCACGTCTCACTCCGTTGCCAACCCTACAGGCTGAGTCCCAACTCAACACTATTGACGAACTCGTACACCAACGTCGATGCGCGCGCGCCCTAAAGCCATCATATTTCGGCTCGGCTGCTTCACTGGCCCGGTACATGGAACACGAAATAGACAATCCAGCATCTACGAGACCCGATGTAGCTCCGTGCAAAAGGGTACAATTAAGTGACAATAAGCCTCTTGGTCGTCTGTATAGCCCGGTTCCTCGTCAGGCGAATGCCCATGTTTCCCGCCTTCACCGTGCCGATGACAATCAAGACGATGCGACTCTTGTAGCATACACTGATGCCAGTGTTAATGGCACCATAATTCACACAGCTCTCGTGTGTCCACTGATACCAGAGGCAGGCCAAACGTGCTCGTATGTTGCCGATCCTGCACCACCGGCCTACCTTGCCGAGCTTACTGCCATACGAGACGGCTTGGCCGCGTTGCTACCTACTGTTCAAGATGCTCGATACTCTCAACTCATCATTCGCACAAACTCGACTCAAGCCATCCACGACATACGTAGGATATCTCGGTCCACTCTATTCTCAGATAGCATTCACCGTCTTGCTGCCACTACGAATATCCTCATACGCGTCCAGTGGGTGCCTCGAGCAGCCCTGCAGGGTCTCCTTGAAGCAGATATGGCAACCCTCCCACAGATTACAACATACCCACTTCCACATTTCCCTGAAGACGCCTGTGGACGACTGATCCGGGAAAAGGAAGACCTCCGACGTACCACACGAGCTCTCATACCTCCGTGTGGGTCAGACCTCCCTGGTGGGTTAACCCGCCGAGAGGAGGTTACGTTAAGGAGGCTACGTGTCGGGGTCGCGCTCACCCCGTCTGTGACCGCTCTCTGGCCACAACAATACCATGGTCCTTACGGCTCACCGTGCCCATTTTGCAACACAGGAATCCAAAATGTGACAGTGACACACCTATTATGGACGTGCCCAGGACTTCATCTAAGCCGTCTCCGCCATCTCCGGGCAACAGGCCTCCGGCCTGGCCGCCCACCCGACCTTGAACGTTGGATTCATGGACCCCATCATCGTTCACTCCTAGATTTTTTGCACGAGTCGAACCTATTCGTGTATTTATGACATCTTTTGTATTATGCCTAAGGGCATGCTTTCGAATTAAAAAAAAAAATTCTGAACTCTTTCATTTTTCTGACCATTTCCTCGCTAGCCATTTAACGCGCACTGTTGAATAAAACTGGAATTTACTTGAAAACGTTTTGACTAACCCACTAGATAAGTTCATACCAGTACTATCCATAAAGAGCCGCAATAATGTACCGTGGTTTAATCTTAAACAAAAAAAAAAATATTGTACAGACAAGCAAAAAAGCACTGACTTTCTGATTCATGGAAGAGTTACAAAGTATGTGATAAAAAGTATCCGTTATTGCTCAGAACCACCCAACGCCATTTCTTTTAACTACAACCGGTTATCTATGCTTACTAAGAACCCTCTCAAATTCTGGCACGTCATTAACCCGAATGGTATTGTTAATATTAGCATCACAGGTGCTAACAATGTTTTTTTTTTGAAGAAGAGTGCGCTCAAATTTTTAACAATACTTTTGTATCAGTTGTTACTAACGAAGACATCGCCACATGCCCTAGCTTAAATTTTTTTATAGCTATGCATATGCCCGAGATAACCATCACGGAAGCTGGTATTATATCCCTGCTAAACAAATTAGAAATTTCATCTGCTTCGGATCACACTGGCGTCAACAATAAGACACTGAAAAGTACAAACCCTAGTGCATGTCCACTGTTCTGCGCACTTCTTTCACAATCATTAGCAACTGGTTCCATCCCAAATGACTGAAAAGATAGCTAAAGTCCGGTGATCAGTGTTTTCCTGCCAACTATCACCCCATTTCACTAACCAGTACTGCCTGTAAAATTCTAGAACACATTATACATTCTCAGGTCATTAACTACCTCGAAGAACATAACCTTATATTCAAACACAAGCACGGTTTTCGAAGAGGATATTCTTGTGACACGCAACTTGCCGGCTTCATCCATGATATTCGTTCTTCCATAGACGCGGGTTTGCAAGTAGATGTAATTTTTCTAGACTACTCAAAGGCTTTTGACCGCATTCCTCACCACCGGCTACTGACCAAATTGGAAAAGGTTAACATTCACCCTAACGTTCTAGCTTGGATAAAATATTTCTTATCAGCTCCCGTGCAATTCACCTCTGTTAATGACACTACCTCATCTTTCGGACACGTCACTTCTGGTGTCCCCCAGGGCAGTATGATTGAACCATCACTATTTTTAATCTATATTAACGATCTTCCATCTTCACTGTCATTCAGAATTAGACTGTTCGCCGATGATTCCGTCATATATCGTAACGTATTCATCATCACCGACCAGCTGACATTACAGTCCAACCTTAACACGACAAGTTCATGGTGCTCATCCTGGCTAATGCCACTTAACCGCAGCTAAAACAAAGGCTGCGTCATTTACAAACCGTGCTTCTCGTGTACCTTCGTCTTATGAATTATACGATAGCCCTATTGAACTGACATCAACGTACAAGTACCTTGGCATTCATGTACAATCTGACTTAACATGGGATTACCATATTAACACAACCCTTGCCTCCGCTAATCGTTCTCTCGGCCATGTTAAGTGCAATATTAGACAGGCGCCTATTCACCTTCGTAAACTTGCTTACACCACGTTAATCCGACCTAAAATTGAATATGCATCTGCCATCTGGGACCCTTATAAACACTGCATTATTAACGACATCGAATCCCTTCAAAACCGTGTTGTTCGCTTCATCTACTTGGAATACTCACTTTGCGCTAGAGCCACTGCTTTAAAAAATCATGCTAAATTGCAAGAGCTTTCGCATCACCGTAAACTTGCTCGCTTATCACTTTTCCATAAACTTTATAATCACAGATCCCTCCATGACTACTTTTTCCAGCAACCAGCAGCTATCTTTACTCGCCGGGACCATCCCAACAAAGTAAAACAGATAATGTGCCGCTCAAAGTATTATACGCTAATAATTCATGCCGCGTACATCAAAACATTGGAACCAGTTAGCATCACACATGGCTATAGAACCTAACATCAGCAGATTTCAAGACCTCATACATGATAACGTACATGCAACCATCCCTGATTAATATTCCTCTGGTTTGTTTTTCTCACAGTGTTAATTAACTCACTAGATTGTTTTCCTATACGTTTAATTGTATTCTGCACTTTTATTCAATTTACTTTATACTCTTGCTCTGTACTTTAACCGTTACCGAACTTTCTACCTTCGTTTGACTATGTTCCCGATTCGTTCTCCTTTATACAACCAATAACTCGAGCTATTACGCTTGTTTTTCATGTAACGTTTAAATATATATGCAATTTACATCCTTATTTTGTAACTATTCTGTGTTGCTTCTATTGGACTTCTCGTGTATTCTTTTTTAATGTATTATTTATATTGTATTACTCTCTGTTTTTAATTTTGTATACGCCTGCACTTATTTGTACCTGACCCCCCTATGTAATACGCTCAACCAGAGCGTCTTTAGGAGTAACTTGAATAAACAAAAATAAATAAATCAGGAAGTCAGGCGCCACGAATATGCTTACATTCTCCGAAACACTTGCTACCGTTATTTTATTTACCGCGCGCAAACGCGTTTATTTCCATAATAATGCGCACACTTATCATGCCTTATAAGGTGGCGATAGTGGAATGCATACTGACCCAATAAGTGGGGTTGGTCAACGGGAAGGGATCCGATGCCGGCGAGCTTCCGCCTTCGTCTGTCCGCGGCGCCTTCATCAGGTCCGTCTCGCGGCTCAAGTCGGCGATGATTCCCGCTTGCACAGCCTTCACCGTAGCCGGATCCAGCTCGACTCGAATAAAGTCGCTCTCGAGCAGGTCAGTTGCCACCATGACGCTGCACAGAATACGCGCCCACGACCCATAAAAAGTCTCGAGCGCAGTAATGTAGATATCAGTGACAGCGAGTCGTGTGTCCTGCGCCCACGTCCGCGCGAACGTGGCCAGCAGCTTGCCGATCGTGTCGTTCCAGGCCTTCAGCACCGTAGTCTTCGCCTGCAGCACGGCGGCGCTCGACACGCAGCGATCAGACATGAGAACCTCGTCCTGCAACTGCGACATCATCTCCGATTCCAGGCTTTCCCGCATTTCGCCCGTGCAGACGGTGAACAGCTTGTGCATGAGGAGTGCCTCAGAGGGAACCTGTTCCTCATCCACGAGCGACGTGAGGACCTTGAAAGACTTCTGGAATTCGGTACACGCACTCGTTATGTTAGCCTGCGACTCCTCAGCCTGCCGGATCCACGTTTCTATGAGTGAAGAATCTTGGCGGTTTTCTTTCAAAACAGTGAGAATATCCCGCAGAAGACCCAGGATGTCACTGACCCCCTTGTTCCAGGTAAGGCCGACTTCGTTACAGAAGTGACAGAAACAGGCAATGCAGCTGTTGATTGTGAGCTTCTTGTTTCCAGCTGATCTCTGGAAGGTCTGGCCTAGGAGATTTGGAGCGTGCCGGACGTGGCCGATGATCGCGTACAATATCTCGTTCCAGCAAGTGGTCAGCCGGAGGTGCATTGACTTGGAGTACAGCTGCAGGAAATCTTTGTTTTCGTGGGCAAGCAGGAAAGCACGAATGTCCTGTACTACGTGCAGCCACATCTGAATGACCTCCAAGTTCAGGGAGTGCACGGTGGAACAGTATATGTCGCTGAGAATCCTGCGCAGCTCGTCCGCGTTGTAGTTTTGAGAGATGGTCTTTACGAATGTAGATTCAAGGCCAGAATTGTCGACTGTTCGGTAATCCGACCTGCATGAGCAGCGTAATATAATGCAATTATGCCAAAAGTACCGCGCGCGACCAGCCGCGCGGTACTTTTTCGTATTTCGCGGGCTTTCTTTCAGGTTTAGAAAAGAACGTTTATGCAGCACTTGGTGAGCAACAGAAAGCTGGATCTGGAATTTTTCAGGATGATCTACAATTTTCTCATTGACACTTGTGCTGCGAATATTATATTCAAACAGTTGATAGATTAATAATTAATTATGTAGTTAGGTGAAATACAAAAATATAGTCTGACTTGCTCCACGTGACGGCAAACAATATTACCTTGATTCTGTCCAGCTACGTGGCACTTGCAAATATATTTAAACTTTGGCACAAGGTACGTGAAACGCTCAGTATAAGTGCTCTGCGCTGCAATGTGCGTAATACAGTACGCTCTCCCAGCTCCCCCCCCCCCCCCCTCCTTTGTCCTTAGTGCTGCAGCTGTATACTGAATAGCAGTGTTTTCTTATCTGGATTACGTGGCCGACGACAGAGTCCGAGGGAACTTAGTCTAGCCAGGGTGTCTAAAACACGCAGCCCAAAGAGCTTTGTCCATGGTCCCTGTGCCCCTCGGTGGTATTACTTTGCCACGCTCCCCGTCTCTCTAGGTTGAAGCGACGCACGTGAGACGCGTGTGCTATATGCCGAGTGTCCCAGGTAACTTGAGCCAAACCTTAAAAACCTGCAAATAGCACGTAGCTGGACAGAACCAAGACAATGTTGTTTGCTGTCGCTTGGAGATACATTATTCTTTGCCTCCCGCCTAATTACATAATTAGTCTTCATTAATTAATCAACTTCTCAAATATTATAATTAGATGAAAAGTTGTAGATGAGAAAATTGTAGAGCGACATGAAAAACTCCGAATGCAGCTTTCTGTCGCCTAATACGTGCTACATAGAAATATTTTTCTAAACATCAGATAAGCCCGAATGTATGTATAGATGGATGCTATGAGCGTCCCCCTTGGAACGGGTTCTTGGGTTGCGCCACCAAGCTCTTGTTATTATATTGCCTAATGCCCTACCTATCTTAAAAAAGAAAAAAAAAGGAAAGAAAAAACAAAACACGAAGAATTCCCATAACCAAACTTTCTGAACCCCTATTGTGAACTTTGCCTTTGTACGCCTCCGTTCTTTGTTGTTTCCCTAATTTTTTTCCACCAATCTTCCAATCGCCACTTACTAATCTCTACTGCGGACATGTTTACTTTTCCCCTGCTCTCGCTGAACCCAAGGGCTTCAAGGAGGCCAGAGGTGCGAAATCGACCGCTGGGCGGATATCTTCACATTCTAATAAAACGTACTCCATCTGTTCCCTAGCTTTACTGTAGCAAGCACATTCTTCTTCTTCTTTCTTATATCTCGCTTTATAAATGCGTGTTCTAAGGCATCCTGATCTCGCTTCGAAAAGTAATGAGCTTCCCTTTGAGTTATCATAAGTTGTTTCTTTCCTGATTTCGTTTTTTCCTCTTAAGTAGTTACTCATGAAAGGTTTCTTTTACATTGCCGCCACCCATGAGGTTATCTCAGCCTCTCCGCGAATACACGCAAAGTGCCGCGAGCGGCCAATCGCGCGTCAATTTTTTATGTATTTGCGGGCTTCTGTAATGCTTAGAAAAACACTTCTATGTAGCACGTATTGAGCAACAGAAAGCTGTGTCGGGAGTTTTGCATGTCGCTCTACAATTGTCTCATTGACACTTTTAATCTAATTATAATATGTGAGGAGCTGATTAATTAATTAAGTATAATTATATAATTAGGCAGAATGCAAAAGATAATCTTAGTATCTCCAAGCGACAGCAAACAAGATTACCTCGGTTCTGTCCAGCTACGTGGCATTTGAATATTTTTAAGATTTGGGTCAAGTTACGTGGGACACCCTACATAATGAATGCGTCCGATGCTTCAGTCAAGTTTGAAACCGCTGGTCTGGTTAGTCTGTAATCCCGCTAAAGTGAAGACAAGATAACTGACAAGAACGAAGCAGCAAACTATATAAATGACGTTTCAGTATCCGCGCATGCTACTATATAGTTCAGGTGAGGTTGGCGCACGTCGTCAGTTAACTAATGCGATGCGACCAACACTTGAAGAGCGACTGCAACATCGCTCCTTGTTCTCTTTTTTCTAACACATCGCGTGTTTTCAGCGCGACAATGTTATGTGACACCATGCGTCCCGTCAATAAAATGTGTGCGTTTGTCCATGTTTTAAGCAAGCCGTCACAAAAATGCCCTTCAAAAAACAATCATAATCAGCATCACCGACGCTCCCAGAGAAAATTACTAGCGCATCGTGTTCGTGCTGCGCAGGCTCGCGTGTTCAAAGCGAACGCTCCTTGGAAAGCATCGCAGGGAAATTGTGTTCGCCGCGAGCACTTGGCGCGATCTTGTAAACATGAAGCAGGCATGCGTTCCGCTTTGATGGACCTCCGGTGGCGAGCTTGTCCACACGCGCGCGTGAAATGTGGGGCGCCGTCCAAGACCATGCGGCGCACGTTGGTAAACACGCAGGGCGAAGGTCTTTGCCCTCTATCGGCCACGTGAGAGAGAGAGAGAGAGAAAAGGGGGCGTACGCGGTGTCGGCGACGGACGATGCCGCCGCCACGTCCTGGAGCCCAGGCGCCCTGGAGAGAGAGCTGCCGGCGTCCGACAGCGCCATCCTGGCTCCGCAATGGGGCCTGCTCAAACTGCACACCCAAAGAGCGTCGCTTCAGTGCGCGCTGTCTTCTTTCCAAGGGTGCGCGATGCACCGGCTCTCGACGTAACGCCTAAGACAACACCCTCCGAGGGTATTTCAAAGGTACACGAAAGGCACAGAGCTCAGAAACAACTGCGGTGACGCGCATGATGGCTTCGAGCAGGCCGTACTAGCGTATCGCTAACACAATGACGTCCATGACGCCCGTATACACTAGTCTATACTCCGCGACCATTCAAGTAATTAATGTTTCGGTAACGCCTTTGTTCGCAGTGAATTACAAAACAGGTTTTGCTTTAAAAAGAAAATGCAAATTCCCCTTAATTATCTGGATTTTTGAAGAGCGCATTAAATGTATCGAAAGAATTCCGCTGGAAACGGTTCTTGCTCGTAAGATCCTTTCTTTAATTCACGGTTAGCGCATGGAACAAACACCTTCTTTGTTCCCCCCCCCCCTCCTTTTCTTTTGTTGTTGTTTAGACAGCCAGCGTCTTTGCATAGTGGCAGTTGGTGCCGGGTATTTATCAGCATCATAGTCCACTCCTAAGCGAGTCACGAACCTGGGAAGCGGCGCATAATATACGCCCCATGCCTGTTGTCAACATATTCTAAATATGGAAACATCGCACAATAAGCGCTTTGCACAGCGAGCCATAAGAGCAACGCAATTTCCCTGGTACGCCGAAAACGAGTTGATGGCAAGACTATACATAGGCTCAAATGTTTTGTTCACCATATCCTGTCTTTATACATTTTTGATCCAACGTTGCATTCATTATGAGGCAAACGACTATTGCAAGCTGCGTGCGACATATGATATATTGCTTTACAAATACACTCAAGGTTTTCCATTCTGTCCCGTTATAAAATGTCGCAAAACGAAATTAAGCAAATTTTCTTAAGTAACCCTCAGCATAAGAAGATGTACTAACTGATGTGGTTTAAGGATCAAATAGAAACTCCGATAGCGTCGCTATCGATCCACATCCTGAAACTCGCCAAGATTGGTGCGCGCCTGGACATGCAATAAAGCTTCCATAAACAGCAAGCTTGTTTCGCAGCTTTTATGAGAATTGAATATATACTGCATTAACTGCATACTAGTATTAGCGCTGGACACAACAAGCTGCAAGCAAAATAAACCAGGCGTGTTACCGATCTTACTTAAGTCACTTGTATCTTGTCGAAGCGAATCATTGATAGCGCTGAGAAGCGACGTTTTGTTCATGACTTGGTCACGACTGCGCGCTCGTAGAGCGGAGACATTTTGCGTCAATACGAGATGGGGCTACGAATGCCGCACATCCGCAGTCCTGGACATTTTGACGGACCCCAAGGCCTTCACGTCATGGCGCCTCGTGCTGTGGCAGTGCTGTCTACCAATGCCCTCACAGCGCGATTGCGAGAGAAGAGCGAGAGGAAACGCTCGGTCTGTGTACTCACGGCTCGGTCCAAGCCAGGCGGGCATGCGCGCTCTAGAAGCCACGAGGCGCGGCCGCACGCCCTCCAACGCCAGCCCTTCGCAACGGGCCCCGCGCTGCTTCTCGACACATGGGAACACGGAGAAAGCCGACGTCATAAATTTCACCAAGCCGAGGGATATCTAGTTGTCCTTGAAATCAAAATGCCATACACAATAACAGAGGTTGGTCAAAGACTACGTACCTGCTCGCTTTCGTCTTCTTTCTCTTCTGTCCCTCCTAAAATGAGAAATATATCCACCACGCGGGCTGAGGTACGAAATACGTTCAGGGACACCACAGTCCTGAAGAGGGACAGAAACAGGACTGTATACTGTCTTTCCCTCGTTTGCACGGTTCGCACGTTGTGTCCTGCTATTACTTTATTGATAACTTTTTTTAGCATTACATACTCGGCTGTATTGCGGTCAAGTTGTTCGCTCAGACGGCCGTTGCTTTGTCCTGGTCAGGAAAGTATCCCTGGCAAATGTCTGGAAGTCTCTGAATGGCAGACGTCTTCATATAAACGCAAGAACGAGGACGTCACGAAGTGTCCGTAACATTATCACATCGTTAGAGGACGAACTCAGGCTAGTTCGTCGCATTGATTTCTAGATCGCTCCCGTAGCGCATCATTGTAATAAACTTGTAATCAACAAGATAGAAAGACCGATGGGTTGATCAATCACCCTTGTGTTGTTTTGGGTTGTTCATGATCAAATGGGTACAGCATCGCGCTGCTGCGCCGAAGGAACAGGGTTCGAACCAACTGTCGGATCAACTTGGGTCACTGGGTATGGGCCACTGGGTGTGGACCGCTAATGAACCTCTTTGACGCCAACTTGGGCCCACTGGGTAGGTGCCGCTGTTCAACTACAAAAGAAATTCTTTAAAAATTGTGTGGTACTGGGAGGAATGAATACCGCGACATATATGTTCAGACAATTTTGTCTGAATATATTTCCGCAAATATATGACCGCGAAGTCCGCGCATTGCGCGGACTTCGCAGCGGCGCCGCAAGATGGCGCCGCGTGTTCAGTGAGAAGCGTGAGAAAGCAACCCGGCTGCATACACGCCTCATACATAACGCGTCTCGGTGGCGGCAATGCGGTGTCTCTCTATTATATTTGTGGGATGGATTCTTCCGGAATTGTTTTTTTTTTTTTGTGTGGAGAAGAAGAATCAGTTGAACTAACCCACTCAGGTATGAAATGATTACATAGTTAGCAAGTTGTCCTTCGGCCACTTCTGCATTTATATTTCGGTTGTTGAGGCTAAGAGCACACTATGAGTGAACAAACTATAAATCAAATGATCCGAGATGCAGTTGCAACCGCGCATGCGCGAGGACATCCAAGTACTTGAGGTGCAGTGATTGGAGCAGTGATTCTTATTCATGAGTCACGATGGTCGGTCCCTCTAGTACAATGCTTCCGTTGGCCGATGCAGGCTAACCTTCGCGACGTTAGTACACTTGCAATTCCAGCCTTTTTTTTACTTGTTTTCGCCAGAAGTTGAATGGAAACTGAAGTGGTGTCGTATCCCGGAAAAGTTATGCTTCGCTACTTTGTATCAACTTGCTTGATTAATATCTGGCTCTTTCTCTGTGGAGTCCTTTCAAGGCCTTGGCGCATAGCCAAGCTCCTCGTGGTGAGGAAGGTTTGCCTCCGTCTAGAGAAAATACGTGCACTGATGTTTTCGTTTTTCTGGTAATAGGAAGTGAATTAATGTTTATGAGGAAGGCAAGGGGAAGTCGTATGACAATGTACAAACACATTCACGAGATTGTACTGTCATGTCCCATCGCTAATTGTTTATACGCACAGAATCTGGCATGGCGCTCTCTATACTATGCCTGTTGCGCAATGAAGCTTAATCGCTTCATCATTTCAACTGGCTTACAGTCGTTTCTCCTCCCTGACGAAGAGGAGGAGGACGGATTCGGCACTTTCTCTATAACAGCCTGGCTTGCCCTTGAATGTTACTTTCTTTTGGAGAACCGATGCTGGCGCCCCACCAGAGAAATCTATGCAATTGCCATGCAAAACTTCCCGTTGTTACTCCCGCCAACTAAATGGTCAACATTATTTTTCTTTTGTTCGTTTCTTTCTCTATCTCCTTCCGATAGTTTTGTTTATTCCTTGTAATGCAAACATAGAATCCGCATCTCACAGGTCGGTCGCACTCCTAAATTTCTTTTTTTCTACTTTCTTTTCGTGGTCTTTATTTAGATTTGAAGGCCCATTCCAATAGTCCATTTTGCATGCACCGCCCGATTCATGGCCTTGGTGGGTATGTGTCACAATCTTTGAGGTGACTATCGTCATCATCAAGAGGCTTCTCCAAGTGTGCAGTTCTTTCCCTATTATTGCTTAATAATTTAACATGTTCCAAGTCTTCACAACATGATGTGCATACAGAAGTACACGCCGACGACACTGAATTTTCTGCTTTATCAAGTGATATAAGTATGAGTGCATGAGTGAGTGAAACAACTTTATTAGGTCCAGAGAAGACGCAGGGGAGACCCCGCGCCACCCAGCTAGTCCCACGTAGGGACCGCCAAGCCGAGCTTGACGGCCCGATCGCGGGCACCCTGCACGGCCAGGGTTTGGTCGTTGAGTTCGGGGCTGCCCAAGAGCGCAGCCCAACTACCCTCGCTGAAGGAGGAGCCGATGGCTTCACACTCCCACAACACATGATCCAATGTTGCCCTTAGTCCACAGGCAGGGCAGTCCGCACTGGGATACTTTTCAGGGTATATTGCATGAAGAACCGCAAGGTTAGGATACGAACGGGCATGTAAAGGTCGAAGTATCATCGCCTGCGCCCTGCATAAGGCGGGGTGCGGGAGGGGGAATGCCTGTCTTGACAGATAGTAGTGTGTGGTAACCTCATGGAACGTGAGCAAGGGTTCCCCGCGGAGCAGTGGGACTGCGGAGGCGGCGCGGTCATTGAGTCCTCGCGCGGCCTCGTGCGCGCCCTCGTTAGGGTTAGAGCGAGAGCCCTCAGTCGACCCCAAGTGAGCGGTGTTACGAACGGCCGGCGGGGGCTGGCGATCTTCGGGGAACCACGACGGAAAGGCGCCACCAGGTCTGATTCGACGACTCGCTTTGAAAGGACGCAATCTGCCTGGTCCGCTGCGATGAGTCACTTTGTGAGGACTACAATGCGCAAGTCAACAGCCCTTCGACGCCGGCAGGTCTGCGGCGACAACCTGTTTTGTGAAGACAAGAATGAGACGCGTCAACCGGGGGACGGCGCCAAGATGTCTGGACGTAGTCGGCGTAGCAAGTATTGTTAGTGTGTACGCCGACATCGTCATGGTCAGATTGGAGCGGGGGAATTCCTGGAAGAAGATATTTGGCGGTGCCGTCTCACGCAGCTTAGAATGGACAGACGCGGCGGCCATTGTCTGCGGCGTCGACTCTGGGATAAAGAGGCGCCTGCTCGGGTCAAGCACCGTGTCTGCGAGAACCCACTCCCCTCGGCGTGGTCAGTACAACCTGTGCGGAAGTGAGTGCGTGGGCCCTCCCCCTCAAAGGCGGGTCGGCTACGATGACGTTGGACGCTCCGAATTGGCGAACTGCCGTTTTCCCTCACCTAGGGATCTAGGGAGGACAGAGTGTATTTAAGGAGCCGTTGGCGGCTCCTCAGTGTGCATTCCTCTTTCAGTCATTACTGTAACGTTCTCATGTAGATACTGTAAATAAATCCCATATTCCTCGTTCTCGATGAGAACAAGTCTCTCCCTTCAACAACGTCCTCAGCGTGCATGAGTTGGACGACCGCATGGGCCGGCTACCTACTATTTCATGCCCTACCCAGTGGCGTAGCAACAGGGGGGGGGCCGGGGAGCAGTGGGCCCCGGGTGCAAGGGGCCAGCGGGCTGGTGGGTGTCATACGCCTGAAAACACCCCTCTTGCCGCCGGCTTGACTGGGCGAAAATGGCAAAGAATGCTCCAGTATCCAGTAGCCCGAGCTCATGTACCCGATGCGTTGCGCCGCGGAATTGTCCGCTGCAGCTCTATCAACACCCCACGAAATAATTGCTCGAATGTGCGGGCTAAAAAATTAAATTCGCAATATGGTCGCTAAACCATTCGCCTTAGCGGAATGTTTCACGTGGGGTGCGCTCGTGCCGTGCGTTCATGCTGGGAGCAGGAGTCGCTAAACATACAGTGAGGCGTTGTAAAGCGTTGAGGCTCTTGGGTCCCTCATCCGTTCAGAACGCGCAGATAAGACGAACAAAGACAGCAGAAAGAGGGCGTTCAACCAGCGCGCCCGGCGCTCGCGTTTACGGCGAAGCGTTCGTTGAGAGCGACGTTGCATAAGTGCGGCCGTCAAAAGTCGCGAATGGGATTGTCTGGATCGTCTTCAAACTCGGTGCGGCGGAAGAGTTTGCGGCGTATGACTCGACAGGCTGTATATAGTCGCGGGCGCCGGGATGTTCAGCTCGCTTTTACTTCCCCTCTCCCGCTCGCTCCGAGAAGCCGCTGCGAAACCTGCCGTTATGTTTCACGCTTTCCTTCTTACCCTCGAAAGTTTCAGAAAACTGTTGTTGTTGTGTGACTTCATGTCACAAGCACAGTGTCTGTGTGAGCTGCACAGAATATTTCTTAAAAACGCGAATTTTATAAAGATATTTCCCGATATTCTATGAAGTTATGTGTCTTTGTTATTACTATAGGAACTCGGTAGCGTGAAAAATATGGCAGATAAGTAATAACCATATACTTAATAATCCCTTAATTAGGACTTATAGAGGAAGCACTTCAATTCCAAGAATTGAGGACTCAAAGTCATATTAACTGAATAAAAGCTTTTTAAACAAAATCGTTTTGGCTGCTTTGGCACTGCGGGCGGCGCCCAGTACGGCAGTAGCGAAAGAAATATGAAATAGTGGACCAGTGACGTTGATCCCTCAACCCTCTCCATTGCGAGTGCCGACCAACAGGTTTTGCTGGCGCGGGCTTCATCGCGGTCTTCTTCTTTTTTTCTCTCTCTTTTTTTTATGGTAACGCCAAGAATCGACGCGAAGCATGCTCTATTCTGTTCCCAATCTTTTGGTGGTAACACAGCTCGGATAATCACGTTTGTCCGTATAGCAGCAAATAAAAACAAAGCTTTATTGATCAGAATGAAGAGAACTCGTAATTGCCATAGCATTGGCGCCCGCGCAGCAGGGAGGCAGGTGGCGTTTTCCATTTTTCTAATATGGTGGGGAGATCAGCGTCACTCAGACGCAATTTAATTTTTGTTTTCGTTCAGGGCTGCCCACATCCAAAATACTGCGGGCCATAGTACCTACGACGATTTTGTGAAGTTGTTGTAGGGCAAGATATGAATGACGGCCTTCAATTTTGCAAATGCAATGTTGCCGCTAAAATTGGTAATTGAAACTTTAAAAAAAAATTTTTTTTAATTGTGACGTGAGCCGTATTTGCCGCGATGCCGCATTTGTATTGGTTGCCAAGCCTTACAGTCTGACAGAAGGTGTGAACATGCGTTTATCACAAGTTATCAGTGCAGCACCCAGTGTTATTCGGCGCAGAAAAAACAGCGTATATTGGCCTCGAGCTCCACCACTGGAAAAGCTGACGCCACCGTCGGCGTGACGTGCTATGAGGGATCACGTGGACATAATGGCCGCGTCGGCTGCTTCGGGAGCGCCGAAGCGAGCTGGAAATGAGTTTAAGTTCCCTCGTACGCTGCGGTCCTCATTTAGGGGCGAGATTTTCCCGCTTCGAGTGTCTCCTTTACAACGATTGAAAGCACTAAAATAGGTAGTGGCTGCCTTTGAAGGCGCGTAATATGGTAGGCTACTGCTCGGTGCCGCAGTGCCGGACGTACGCAACGGAGCCCGGTGTCAGCCTTATTCATACGTAGCCGCAGGACAAGAAGCTGCGTAAGCTTGGTTCGCGAAACATAAAACCGGCAAACAGTCATCGGTTACAACTCGGGTATGCAGCAAGCATAGCCGCGAGGAAGATTTCTGCTACGGCGCCGGGTCTGCGATGTTCAAAAAACGTGCACTGAGACGCTCGCCCGAGTCCGCTGCCCGACTAATGTCATGACGGTTTGGCCTATGAACTTGTCGATGCTATAGATACTGGCAAGTTCACTGGAGTGGAAAGGGAGCGGTAAGAAGCGCATTAAAAAAAGCATGGCATATGGTCATGTTTGTGTTATGAAATAATGCACTGGATTACAAAAAAAGAAGCAGCGGGAAATTGCACGCTGAGAACACCGATAAACATATAGTGCGACGCAACTCGAGAAATAACATTGAGACATCCAAGAATTAAAAAAAAAAAACATTTAATCGTCGCGGCGGCACATCACAGTCCCCGTAGGCGTCGAAGTCTCTACAATGAAATTATTTTTGAACAGCTCTGATAGCGCCCACGCAACAATGGTTGCTTGTATACTGCCAGATGCTCATATTCTGCGGCCTAAAGCTCATGGCACGGTGCGAAAACGCGCACGCAGCGAAAGCGAAACAGTGCGCGGACATGCATGCAGACGCGCAGTCGGTCGCTGCGAATCTGTGCGATCGCTGCATTGCGGCTTCATTCTATTACGCTCCATTTAGTTTTACAAACACTATAAGAACATATTTCACATAGTTTGCTCTCAACGTTTACCTACCTTTCACGCAAGAAGCCGGTTCGGGAGACTCCATCGCGGCGACCGCGCACAGTGGCGTTAATTCACTGTACGTATTCGTAAAGAGATAGCGTCTGTAAACGATTCTGTGCTTTCAGTTTGCCCAAGATTATTATTTAGACAGTAAAAACCTTCTCTCGTTTCGAAAGTACTTACAGAAATGTCCGGGAGAGCTCCCGCATGGTGTTTTCAATGAGCGCTGAAAGCAAAACCTATGAGGAGCGTGCCACGTGATCCCTCATACTACGCCAGCGAGGCGCTTCCGATAGATGGCGACTCCGTAACTCCTCGCCGCCAATACCTGCTGCATTCGCGATCTCTGGGAAATAAAGCGAAGGAGAGGGGGACCCGGAGGACGTGCGCGGTGTCCAAAGCGGCTGTACTGGTGCTGAAACCCGGAAATTGTCGATATCCTCGCCTTCCTCGACTACACCAGGCGAGGGGGGGGGGGGGGGTGACAGAAGACCTATGGGCCCCGGGTGCCAGACGACTTAGCTACGCCACTGGCCCCACCCCAACCATCACAGCGGGAAACCAAGTGAGAGAATGCAGGGAGATGCTTTTGGCGCTTTGGAGAATGCTGAGGGCTTGAGGGGAGACCATCCCGGTTTGGTAGGCCTTAATGACTGCCTTGGAATCGCTATATATTGCCTCTCTGCGACCATCGATATAAGTATACCGCATTTTTTTTCCTGGCTAATCCCCTGCCTTTCGTTCCTTTCCTCTGTCTTTCTCTCTTGTTATGACTGCAGTAGACAACATTTGTCACGCGCAAGAGTGGAATGCGAGAACCACGCTGGGGAGATAGTCGGAAGACAGTTCCCACGCGCTACTGGACGCTGCTAAGTTACCCCTAACGAGCTGCCCTCGTCAGGGAAGAAGCGCCACAAAGGGAAGAAAGAGTTGCCGCTCAGGGGGAGGCAGATACGACGCGAAGGGCTCATGGACGTTCCCGGAAGCAAGCCGCCACGAACTGGTACCTACATTATACTGAGAAGCAGCGGAGTAAACCATCTCCCATTCACACGGCGAAACCCTCCCCCCGCCTTTGCGCCCGCTGATGAGTGGTTTTAAAAGAGAAAATAGAAGAGATAAGTACAGCGCCGTTACTGCCTCTCTTGCGAGGGCACCTCCACAGCGCTGTACGGGTGAGGGGAAAGGGATAAAAAGAGTAGCGGAGAAAACAGGGTATAGAGAGAGATAGCCGAGCGGTAATGCTGGAAGTTGGTGTTTTCGCCGGTCCGATATTCCGTCAGGGACAGTGTTGTTTGTGCTTCTTGAATGGCTGTCGTCCTGGTGGGTTGTGACCTGTGTGTGATTGGCTACCGCCAGGAGGGAGGCCTTGAACAGAGGTGTTATAATGACGGTGCGGAGAGAAAAAATGGTGCTCTGGGCCATGGGAAGGAGGATAATCCAAACGCTCGTTGCTAAACACTTGATCTTTTTCTGTTTTACCTAATCAGCGATGTAAATAAGTTTTGTACAGTGCCAGTAAATCTGTTGGTTTTCGTTTTCCCAACTTCTGAGCTTCTGAGTTCTGCAATTGGAAGCCTCCGGCACGCAACCAAATGGAGCCGGGTTCGACTTAACCCAGCGCCGCAACACCCTCTAGAATCAAACATTAAAAATAGACTGGTAAACCTTATACGAATGAGACCAGCGGTATATTGCTCGTAGCCGTCTTGGCTTAGGCACACTATTTTTTTAATGGGATTAGTTACCTGATTAGATAAATTTAATTATGCAAAATAATGAATATTTGTTTTAGGGCATAAGTTAATTGCATTTCAAAAATTGTAGGACGTGCCCAGAAACACCCAATGATGATGTTTCTGTCAGGGTGACCAAATGAAACTTTTTCCGTTCCGGTTTTCTTTCCGGTTCAACGTACGTAAGCGGTTCATTTTCAGTTCAACTCCGGTGCGAAAAAAATAACGGCTCAAATCGGCTCGAACCAGTTCAAGTTCATATGCATAACCGAATAATAATTACAGCAAAGTAGCATAAATTTGTTTTGTACAAAAGCTCGACGGTGCTAGTAAGCTGCACCGAAAGGTTACGCGTGTTGTTCTTCGGGCTGCATAACACAGGGGAGTCCCACATAACTTGAGCCAAGAATTTAAAAATGAAAGGCGCGTCGGAAGCGAATTGAACCGAACGCAGTCTATTCGCAATAGCCTTTAGTAACTCAGACAATATTTTTGTTTTTCCCATAACTCACTAATTTTAGGTTTAATTACCCAACTTTTTTATTATTGGATGAGAACTCCAAGTATGATACGCAGATTTGTAGAGCACCTTCAGAAACCACCGATTGAGTTGTTTCCCTTACGATACGTTTCACGTGGTCCTTTTTACAGGGTTGCAAAGAAAGCCAGTGAAATGTAAAAAAAAGCCGCGTGACAGAGCGCTTGCGCAGTGGTATCGTGCTGCTCTCAAGCGTGCGTTCGGTGAACAAGGTCGGCTCTCGTCGGATGACGGCGAAAATGCGCGCTGCTGGCCGAGCGCGGCCGATGAGATAAAGGACGCCCTGCCGCTTGTCCGTCGCCAGTCGCGATGCAGCCCACCTTGTTCACCGAATGCACACTTGAGAGCAGCACAATATATATATACGACGTACGTTCAATAAGCACAGTATATTTGACTGACGTTTCGGCTGGTCCACCAGCTGAAACGTGTCAGTCAAATATATGTGCTTATTGAACGTACGTCGTACTCTCTTTCTTCATCACATATATATATATATATATATATATATATATATATATTGCTAAACTCCCTGTTGTTAATTGGTGCTAACTAAAAGGCTTTGTAAATACGTGCCCTGGGCCCGTATTCACAAAATGTCCTTACGCTAGAATTATTTGTAAAACAAAATTTCAGCTAATCCTGATGCTAGGCATATTATTAGCGAAGGCGGCCAGCCAATGCGAAAGAGCATTTACGAATGAAACGCTTCGTGAATTCGGCCCCCGGATCCCAGCAGGAACACGGACGAGCAGCCGAAGTTTGCTTGAAGAGAATAAGGACAGGCACAGCTCCGACACCTATGAGGCTGGCACACTTTTCCGAAAGGAAGGCTTCTTGGCACAGTGGACCAGACACATCTGCAGATCTCTGCTTGAGCTGCAACATCGGAAAGCGAGCCAACGTGTTCCACCTCGTATAGGAGTGCACAGCCCAGCACTGAGGCAGGGTATAAGCAGTCTACCAGCAGCCCTCCGTCCCTCAAGTTTTGAGCAATAAAGAAGGTCAAGGGGAGGGCTACAACACAGAAGGGGGATCCTGGACTGTCATGGAATCTTTCCGCGAGACGTCATTGTCTGCGGAATTTGAACTTGCCAATTAATGCTAGTTTCCCTTCTCCGATTTCTTCACAGAGCGTCACCACCAAGAGGGCATGTCATACCCGATTATAATGAATAAAACATTGGCTACAACCCAGGATAGTAGGCAAAGAAAGCGTTGATTTAAAAATTACCTTGTGGAAGCATATGCCAGATGCAATGTCATTTCCATTGCACAGACTGCAACTTGTGCGAACTCCAGCTAGGAAACGCTTCTTTACTTCAACGGACATATATAAATCTCCGGCCAACGCAAAATTTTTTTGATGGTCACCCAATTTCAAGCGCTTACGAGTGTATTACTACCATGTGCCCCCCCACTCCTAACCCTCCCCCCCCCCCCTCCCCTCGACGCGATACGCCGACAACCGCACTAATAGTGCTGCTACGTACTTCTAAAATCCCGGGAAGATGGTGTGTATTTACAAACGAGGTAGCATAGTTTAAGCCACAAGTGCAGGTAATGCGTGGATGAAAAGCTCCAGAAAAGGTGGCTCACGCTCCTGCACCGAAAACCCTTATTTTTCTTATCGGTTTCACTCCGGAATGAAAAAAATCGTAACGTTACGGTTCAGTTCCGGTTCGAGCGAAAATAACGTTTTTTTTTTTTTCCGGCTTTCAGTTTTTGGTTCAGTTGCGGTTTGATACCCTGGTTTCTGTTACGTTCTCTTTAACGCGGTTCTTTATTCTGGGCCTGTGAAGAAAGCCCGCGAAGTAACAAAAACATGACGAAACTGCAGTCCTGCGCGTCTTTAAAGTAACGCTCTCAATTGCGTTTAAAAGAACACGGTTGAGAGCAAGTCCGCATGCAATCGCAAATAATAATAATAATAGTAATAATAATAATAATAATCAATGATTTATTTACCGTGCCCAGGAACAACCAACAACCATGAGGTCTAAGTGCTGGCGCACGCATTCATTAGAAAGAAAAAAAGAAAATTGCGGGGGAATATAAGTAAAAAGAAAACAATTAATAAAAGGAACAATATTGAAAAGAACAGTGTACATACAACAAGGCGCAACGTAAATACAAAAGAAAACGGAGGAGCAGGGCACTTGAACCATACGTGAAACTATGACGCAGCAACGCAAAGTTCGGAAAAGAACAATGGCAGCGAGTTATGAAATATATAAATATTATGAAAATAAGCGTTATAAAGACTGTATTCTGTGGACATGTGAATGTTGGCGTTGCCAGGCAAGAACATGGAAAGGTCTATGTTCGCTAGTGATTTTGCGCAGAATACGAAGCGTGATACAACTGAGGAGTTCGCGTCAGGTGAGGATACCGTGAAGGAGTTTGAAGAGAAACAGAAGGTCAGCGCGATTACGCCGGCAGTGAAGTAGGGGCAATGACAATAATCCAACAGTGCTAGAACAAGGTCCAGCGCCTGTGTAAGCAAAGCAGTGATGATACATGCTTAGAAACCTTTTCTGGACCCGATCTTCGAGGGCTAATCAGAAAATATTTGCCCCTATGTTTTATTGGCGAAAATAAGGTACATACAGGCAATTACAAATACACGTACTATTTTACGTACCTTACACTATTTTTCCACATAGTCTCCACATCATTTCAGACATTTGTCCCATCGCAGCAGTAAACTTGAGATGCTGTTGTCGTCAGTTACCGATGCACGCGGCCTGCCCGGACGCTCATTGTCATGCAAGTTTTAACGGCCTCTTGCGAACTCACAACACCACCACCTCACACTTCTCAAAGTGAGACACCTTTCCCCGTACGTGGGCTGCATTTCCATGTGGATTTTGATGGGTGTTTGCCCCCTCTCCATAGAAAGTGAATCACACTTCGTTGCTCGTACGCCGTCGACGTGTGAAGCACAACCGCCATCTTCAACAACTGACAGCAGCGCCGTGTCGCGGAGCTACCGGCAGATAAGGCCGGGTCAGCCCAAGAAAGGTCCACCGCTGGGAATGAATATGTTGACTTCGCATTTACCGCTGTAATTTGGCTAAAAAAATAGGGGCATAGACTTTCTGATTCGCCCTCGTATAATGTCACTGTTGTATCTAGAAATTCCACTCCAGAAGACCGACGCGTATTCGAGTTGAGGAAGCCAGATTGTGCAACTTGCACAACTTATGGAACGGTGTAGGAGAATTAAGTTCTACCCACAGTCTGCAAACAGAGCCAAGAGAGCGCATACACCGCGTTGCAACGCGTTTAGTGTGAGCTGGAAAGTGTAAGGTTATATCAAAAAGTACACCGAGATCATTGATCTCACAGACCTTACACAATGGTACAGAATAAGAAAAAGAAAAGCTGGCTGTTTTCCATTTGAAAGTGATTCATTACTTCGGTCTTAGCAGCATTCAAGGTGAGTTTCTTTGAATGCGAAAGCATTATATAGTTCACGAGGCGGAAAGTCCGGCGTTGTCGGTGTTGGCGTGACCACACGAGATCCAAAAAGGCTGCGAACCCTCGATGTTTGGTGGGAGTAGAACCCACAGTGGCGTAGCAATGAGGGGGGGCTGGGGGGCCGTGGGCCCCGGGTGCACGGGGTCAGTAGGGGGCGGGGTGTCATATACGTCTGAAGACACCCGAAAATTGTCGATATCCTCGCCTTCCTCGACTACACCCGGGGGGGTGGGGGGTGACAGAAGAGCTAAGGGCCCCGGGTGCCAGACGACCTAGCTACGCCACTGAGAACCCACGACCTTTTGTGTTAAGGCGAAGTTAACTAAGGCACAGTTAATTAAGATAGAGTTTTTAAGGCACTCGCACCCACGACCTTTGGTGGAAGTCGAACCCTCGACTTTTGGTGGGAGTCATACCCACGACTTTTGGTGTTAATTAAGGCGAACTTAAATAAGGCACATTTAATTAAGGTATAATTTAAGACCCGTGTTTATACTTAAGAGAGTTATTCTATTGCGGCACTCGAGCGCACGACCTTTGGTGTTAATTAAGGCGACGTTAATTAGGGTCTAAATAATTAAGATAGTTAATTAAGGCACTCGAACCCACGACATTTGCTGGGAGTCGTACCAAGAACTACGTGTCCGAAGAGCTAGTTACTCAACGACTGAACTAGCATAGGCATCGCGCGGTGGTCGCAATGCTTTCGCATTCATCCACGTAGGGACAACTTTCTGGCGCACCGGTCATAAGTGTACCTGGGATTCTATCTCTGTTGTTGAACCTTGATGAAAGAAAGAGTTGTGGTCCTGACGGAATTCCAAACTGCTTTCTTAGGCGCTATGCCGAACCAATCAGTGAATATCTCTACCTCATATTTTCTAAGTCCCTTCAGGACAGCTGTCTGCCCGCTGAATGGAAGGTAGCAAAAATTGTGCCCATTCACAAATCAGGCGACGTAACGTCCCCGTCCAATTACCGGCCTATATCCCACACATGTACCTGTTGTAAAATTCTTGAGCACATCTTATTAAAATTTCTTAAAGAACATACTGAGACTAAGAACATCATTCACCAAAACCAGCATGGCTTCAGAGCAGGGTTGTCCACTGTTACCCAACTGGCACAAATCTTTCATGACCTCGCAGAGGGAATCAATCATCAAAGTCAAACTGATATAATTTTCCTTGATTACTCAAAGGCTTTTGATCGCGTGGCACATGCTAAACTGAATTACAAACTAAACAAAATACTTGGCGATGGTCCCGTTACGAGGTGGATAGCCAGCTACTTATCGGAACGCCGATAATATGTGCAACACAATGACCATGCTTCTGATATCGTTCCGGTCATTTCTGGCGTGCCGCAGGGCTCTGTGCTAGCACCATTTTTGTTCATTTTATACATAAACGACATAACAAACCACGTTGATGTGAAGGTGCGTCTCTTTGCGGATGACTGCGTGCTATATAAAAAAATAAACACTCATGCAGACCAAATAAGATTAAACACAGCTTTGGGCAACGTCATAAAGTGGTGCAATACATGGCAAATGGCAATCAATATGGAAAAAACTGTAGTGATGTCTGTCACAAATAAGAAAACAAAACTTAATTTCCCTCACGGTACTGGCAACGGCGTTCTCAGAACAGTAACTGAAAAGAAATACCTTGGTGTGATTATTTCGGATAATCTCAGCTCTAAAACCCAAGTACAAAACATTACCAAAAAAGCAATGAACAGTTTATACTTCCTTAAGCGCACCTTGCGCTTTGCGACTTCAGATACCAAATTACTCGCATATAAAGTCCTTATCCGTCGTCTGGTTTCCATATATGCAAAAAGATGTACACATGCTCGAATCAGTTCAACGAAAAGCTGTTCGTTTTATCTACCATAGATACCGGCGCACTGATTCTCCCACAGAGCTGCTTTCCTACGCAAGCCTAGACACCTTATCAAGCCGCGTCACGCTCCATAGACTCAAGTTTCTTTATCAATTAATTCATAACGCATTTAACATGGATCCTGCTACTTACATTAGCTTTAATCGTTCTAGAGAAACACGTCACAAGCATGACTTTACGATTAATGAATACTGTTGTGCTAACAACACATATTACTTTTCCTTCTTCCCTCGAGCCATAAGAGAATGGAACGGCCTAGATAAATCTATAACTGCGCAGGATTCCTTGAAAAAGTTCGCTGAGCTCGCAGCCTCGTCAGACCTGATGATCATGTTCAGACTGTATTGATTTTGTGTTGTTGCCCACTCGGTGTGTAACTGGCGTATTACTGTACTGTACTGTATACTGTTTGTATTGTTGTCCGCTTGATGTGTAACTGGCGTATTACTGTACTGTACTGTATACTGTATTCCTGTATCTTACTGATAAATCCATTCCTGTAACAGTCCCAGTGGGACTAACTGTATGTTAAATAAAAAAAAGTGCCCCTTGAATTTTTATCCTTGCACCATTTAGAAGAAGAAAACAGGTGAGACTGCAGGATGCGACAGTC
This sequence comes from Dermacentor andersoni, assembly GCF_023375885.2. Lineage (NCBI taxonomy): Eukaryota > Metazoa > Arthropoda > Arachnida > Ixodida > Ixodidae > Dermacentor > Dermacentor andersoni. Next base: position 31,770,064 of record NC_092814.1, on the reverse strand, counting down.
ATCAACAGTGTGACTTTCCTTAAAAATCTTGATGTCATCTGAATATAGAAGGAATGAAGAATTCCAGATAGCAGAAAGAACACCATCAATAAAATTTTAAAGAGGAGTGGTCCCAATACTGATCCTTGAGGGACGCCGCTAGTTACCATGTAAAATGAAGACGTTTGGCCAATGACGTAAGCATAACATGATCTATCAAGAAGATAACTGCGCAAGACATTAACAATTGACAAGTCAACATCGATGTGCGTAAGCTTGATCAGCCGGAAGCAGTGAGTGGCTGAATCAAAAGCTTTGCTGAGGTCACAATAAATGGTGTCAACTTGCCCCCTTTGAAGTACTGGCACGGAGATGTGTGTCATGAATCTTGCGAGATTTGTGATAATGGAACCACCGGTGAGGAATTCATGCCGGTTCGGAATCAATTAGTTTTTTCAGAGTAAAGAGTGACCTCAAGTTTGACGGCTCATATCTCGAAACCAGTGCCATCCTCAGAATTTGTTCCCAGCCAATAGGCCTTGCAAACTAACTGGTTACAATTCGTAAAATCCAATACGTGCCGTAAGGTAACTAGTAAAAAGCTTAATTAGTGAGGTTTTGTTAACTAGTCGATTACGAGTTTTGATTTCTCGTGGAAGTAATGTCCGCTTCTCAGTAAATCACTAGCACGCATTATGGACGCCGTATATAGTGGATGCTTCCGATTCAATTTTAAGTTATGGGGTTTTACGTGCCAAAACCCCTTTCTGATTATGAGGCACGCTGTAGTGGGGGACTCCGGAAATTTGGACCGCCTGGGATTCTTTAACGTGCACCTAAATCTAAGTACATGGGCGTTTTCGCATTTCGCCCCCATCGAAATGCGGCCGCCGCGGCCGGGATCAATCCCGCGAACTCGTGCTCAGCAGCCCCCAACACCATACAGCCACTGAACTTGTGATTCGATGTTGACTAACTTGCGAGTACCGCGAATGAAACCTGTAAGTTTTGCGAGCGCGCGCTGCCGAGCCTTCAAAAGAGCCTTCAAAGAGCGGCAGCATTTTTATCAGCTTTAATGCGAAGTATTCCTTGGCTCATGCCAGGCACTTTGCGGCGTGGGTAGGTTCCTGTCTAGCTTCGTTATATAAAAAAATTTGGAGGACGCTTAAGCTTCGCCTTTAAGAGTGAAACACTATTCATTTCAAAAGTCCCTGACTGCTTGTTACGCTTCCCAGCAACCGCAGCTTTCTTGCGGATGCGCGCAGGCGAGCGCGATGGTGTTGTTGCAAGGAACTGAATCGGCCGCGCCGCTCGCAAAAGTGGTTTCCGCGTAACAGAATTATGTTTTCTCGTATATTCAAATTAAACTCCGACGCTATCTTGTTCGTAGGTTGTGTTTAGGTCGTACTTTACGATTTTTCTTACGTATTTTACTTTGAGGAATTCAATCAGCTTATGTAACGTCTCTGCGCCACGCGGAGCGCCTGCGTGGTTGTGGTTCGGAACAATTTTTCGCCAAACGACATGTGACGCCGACATCGAATTTTTTTCGCGACACGTGGCCCTTAACGCTGTCATGTTAAAAGTAAATTTAATTGTCCGACAGCTGGATCTGACGCCGAGCACGGTGGCCCGATGCTCCAGCCACGATCACACGTGGGTTTCTCCCCTGCCAACGCCAACTGAGACGACTGGCTGCGTCACGTCGCATAGCACGACCTAGAGCGCGCGTGCTAGTTTCCATTCGGTTACAGACTTACCTTATACTCTTTACCCTCCATGCGTCATCAGCGAGGCCGTGTCACTTTTTCCCATTTTTGTCTCGTGGTAGCTAACGCGTTGGCACGCTGTGACTGCACTGCCTTCGAGATCGGTCCAGCTCGTAACGGAACAGGTTCGGAAGTTTCTTCCTGGAGCAGAAAGATGATGATGATAATAATAACAAAAAGCTGTCTAACGACGTTCATACCATTCTCAGTCGTCGTCTTTCACCTGTCCTCACCCACAGGCTCGCGTCATACTCAACTACTTGCTTTACACAAGCACGCTGGCCCTTATGGTAACTCTTTCAAGAACCACAAACGCTTAATAGCCAGCTACCTGCAAAATACCTCGCATAACATCCATTTATACAGCGCGTGGGAACTGTATATTTACACACGCGTGTAGAAGAGTAACTAAATTATGGGGTTTTACGTGCCAGAGCCACGATCTGATTATTAGACACGCGTAGTGGGGGACTCCGGAAATTTGGACCACCTGACGTTCTTTAACGTGCACCTAAATCTAAGTACACGGGTGTTTTCGCATTTTGCCTCCATCGAAATGCGGCCTCCGTTGCCGGGATTCGGTCCCGCGACCTCTTGCTTAGCCGCCCGACACCTTAGCCACTAAGCAACACCGGCGGGTTTCCCACGCGTGTACAGAAGTCGAACTATCACGGCTGTTTGAATTACTTATTTTTTATCTGATGTAGAAAAGATGGAAACGGGATTGCGGTAGAATTGAGGGGAAGAGAAGAAACGTGTTCATTTCATCCTCTGTCTGGAGATATCCGGTGCGTGGAAAGTGGAAGGGCTGAAGTTGTAAAGGAAAGACGGGACACCTTTGTGGGAGGACACAAGGCATGTGTATATATAGTCCTTGAGTATAGCGCCTCGTAAACGAAACAGAGCAGCAAATCTAATGTCGACTTGTGGTCTCGCGCTTGCTTGCAGCATGGACGGAAGAAGAGGACGAAGTGCGCCTGTCTTTGGGAGCGGCTCGGTGTCGGCGCGGCAACCCTCCCTCCCTTTCATCAATTCATCTTGAAGAAACGCACCTCATCGTAACAATATGATGACCAGATTGCAAAGGAAATTTAATAGGCACTCTCTCGCACTGGTAAAAAAAAAATGTTTTTCGAGTATCCACTAATGAGCTAGAAACCCTAGTCAGTTCTTTTGCTTCCATATGCGTTCGTATGTAGGGAGAGAAGTGGTTCTTGTGGGAAATGAGGAAAGGCTGGCACTATCTTCTGCAATTCATGCGGGAGCACGGCTCAGCGCCAGCAGGGTCGTGGAGATGGGATTAAAAGAAAGAGAGGGTAGGAGGGAGAAAGGTATGGGCCCTCCCGGCTGGGCTGCTCTGATGCTGCTGGGACGTATGTAGGGACGACTCGCGACTGGGGCCGTCGCCTTCGCTATCGTACCGTCGAGATCGAGATTGGCCTGCCCTCGAGCATGGGTGACCATAACCAGCGAGTCACAAATTCTAGCGCGCGAAAAGTTCGTTGCGAGTAGAGCCCCTGTTGGCTGACGGCCTTTTTCACTGCACTGGTCGGAGGGGGGGGGGGGGGGGCAGCCGCGGCTTGGGTCCCTACGACCGGTGCGTTCTTTACGCCGCCATGTGCCGGCCACATGCGCACCCGCTCTCTCATGAGCGGCGGCGGCGGCGGCGGCAGCCGCTGTCCCGACCCCGGAAGGGCCGGGAAGCGTCAACAAACAGTGCGCTCGCCAATGACCGGACCCAGACGGCGCCAGCAGGGACGCAGGAAAAGAGAAAAACAATCGCAAGGAGAGAGAAGAAAAGCCCTGCAGTGAGAAACGACGCCTTTCATGGGAAACAGCTACATTCACTCGACAACAGCTCGACATTGACCTGAAGGTAGAACACGATGTCGCCACAGGTACGATCTATCCTTCCATAGGCTAAGCTGGAAACTTATAACAGCCAGGACATTGATTCAGGCCGACCTCTCAGCTTTTCTATCATAATAAATACCTCTGTCTCTCAATAATATAACAGCAAGCTTTCTTGGCGCTATTCGAGTTGTGTTCGTGTACCGCCTGGCGCGTGGCTCTCTGCTCGTTAGGTACAGAGGCTTCACAGCCATCCCGATTCGTGGGGCGAGCCCTTTTTGTGGTGGTCATGAGGATACGGCTCATATTTTTTCCCAGTGTTTGCTTTCCACGGCTCTCCTACAACGGAGAGCTAGTCTATTTGGTCTTCCAGTGTTCCTTTCCAAACAGTCCGTTTCTTGCACCCGTTGCCTATAGAAGCAGGTGATCAACCAGTTCGTGCTTCTCTTCTCCAGTGCTCATACCAAGTTTAGTTAGCAAGCTGCGATGCAGTTTTCAGGAGACAGGCACCGGGCTTTCATCAAGTTCTTGCAAAAACACGGAAGGAGGTCTGGTTCCATCTCAGCTGGGAGCGGCATCGCAAAGGCGAGAAGTTTCTCGAAGTGTGGGCTTGCCCTGCCCGCGATTTTTGGTGAGTCAGGAGGAAAGCTCTCCATCAGCGAGCCGGCAACGGCGAGCGGAGACCCGCGCCGAGTAACGGCGACTTCGAGGATGACGTAGGCCCTCGTCGGGGCGCGCGAGCGCCCAACTGCAGGCATAAATAAAGTTGCCTCCAATCCAATCCAATCTCCATCAAGCTGTAATGCAGACGTTTAAGGCCGCTCGACTTGGCCGTGTGTGCCAGTCGATCCACGTGTTTTCGTTCGTCTTTGTGGAGCCAAGAAACTGAACCGGGCATGGCGCATTCGATTGCGGTAGCGTCGCGGATGGCACAGCTTCTGGGTATCAAGATTTACACAACTTGGTTTAAGCTTTTCAATTATAAATATCCTTTCTCTAGGAGCCTCCTCTCTTGGAAAGTGCCACAGGGATATTTGCTCAAGCGTGGAGGAACTTATAGTTGCTACAAAGAGATTGTCTTGAATTCTTAAACATTTTATTTTTGTTCGTTTCCTCCAGTTAGCTTACCAATTTTAGTATTTAATAAAGATTGCCTAATTTCACCCAAACCTTGGCCAATCCCCCACAGGGGGTGTGCGCCATCGCATAAGGAATACCATACCATACCATACCATACCAAACCTCGTCTCACAAGTGATGGAGTGTGCTGTCCGGTTCCTTCGCCCTCTCGCTCCCTGTCTCTCTCCAGCTTCACCTACGCTACATCCCTGGAGTTCCGTTCGGGTCGCCGCCTCTACCAACTGCACTCAACCATGTCGCAAGACCAGCAGACCAGTACCACGACATCCACCTTGCCTATTCCTGCGGGAACCCCTTCTTGAACAGTCACCACCCCTCAGAAGGATCCACCGGTGTTTGCTGGGCTTCCAGGTGACGACGTTGAAGACTGGTTGGAGCTATACGAGCGCGTGAGTCACATTAATCACTGGAACGAATCAGCAAAGCTTGCTCACGTCACCTTCTACCTAACCGGCGTTGCGAAAACTTGGTTTTACAATAATGTGCTCGATTTCGACAACTGGAGCACCTTTAAACACCATCTACGCCAGATTTTTGCGAACTCGTCTGTACGCTCCGATATCGCCAATAAGAAGCTTGCTGAGCGTGTTCAGCACTCGGGCGAGTCGTACCCTTCGTACATAGAGGACATCCTCGCTCTCTGCCGCCGCGTGAACACCTCGATGGCAGAGAGTGACCGTGTACGCCACCTGCTCAAGGGTATTCGGACTGCGGCATTCAATGCTCTTGCAGTGCTGAATCCCACTACCATTGCAGACATCATCAGTACGTGTCAGCGTCTCGATGAGCTTCATATGCTCCACTTACACCCTGACACATCTCATTTCAAGGCATCCAGCGACAGCGAGTTACGTGCCTTGATTCGCTCCATCATCCGTGAGGAACTGCACGCCCAAGCTTCGTCAAACCCTCCTGAGGTCCATCTGACGCCTCCTGGTGGCGGCCTACGCCATATCGTGAGGGAAGAGATAGCTGCCGTGACCTGCCCGCATGTCCCGAGCCCGCACCCTATCCCTACGCCAACTATCCCTACGCTCAGGTTGCCTCTGCTGCCCTCCCAGCAGCCACCACAACAGGCACCTGCACCGCACGTGTCCCTGAATCCTATCACTGCAAGACCACCGCCTGTACCGTCTTACAACGCATGGAGCCCACCTCGACCGGTTTGTTACTACCGCAGCATCCGTGGCCACATTTCAAGGTTGTGCCGACGCCGTCAGCAAGATGAAAGACGTGGCTATGACGGGTTTGAAAGGGATGAGTATTCTGGCCCTGTATCACGACGTCGGCGTTCTGATTACGATTATTATCCACGACGTTCCCCATCTCCACAGGACTTCAACACTGCAGGTTCATTGCGTTTCCCGCGTCGTCGCTCTCCATCACCAATGCGGCGCTCCTCTTCCCCTCTACGACCGGCTACTTCGTCCTCCGTTCACCGCCGGGAAAACTAAATGGTGCAGCTTCAGGAGGGAAAGCTGCATCCTTTGGACAACGTGAAACTGCTGCGAAGCGCCAGTCAAATGTACTTTTGGTGTGTGTTGAAGGTGTCCGAATCGAAGCCTTGGTTGACACAGGTGCATCGCTTTCCGTTATTAATACTGACTTGTGTTCTCGATTGCGAAAAGTGAAGACACCGTATAATGGCCCTCCCCTTCGTTGTGCTAATGCAGTTCTTGTTCAGCCCTCCGATGTTTGCACTGCGCGCGTTTTCAGTGATGGCATCCTTCACAACATTCAATTCGTCGTGCTGTCTTCGTGTACCTACGCGATGATTTTGGGATGGGACTTCCTGTCCTCCGCCTCAGCTTTCATCTCTTGCCGTCAACGAACTATTCATATGACGGACACTGAATCTTCGTCCGAGGTCGATGCTCATAGCCTACGTTTCGTCACGTCTACCGACTTTCATTCCCACGGGCAATGAACATATTCTCACACTGACTTCCGACACTGTTCTTAATGGTGATGTGTTCCTTGCACCGAGCGGTCACTCCATTTCTGGTGGGCTTAGCCTTACTCCTAGCCTGGTGCGGTTCCACGGTAGAGCGTTAGTCGCTGTTGGTAACCCTACTTCTTCGCCATTTGTGCTCTCCCAGGGCTCTACTGTGACATGCTTTACTGACACCGAACCTCTTTCGCTGGTACCGCTTCACACCCAATCACCAACTTTGTCTACCACAACTTATTATCATACTGCTGCCGCTGCTTTAACGGCCGCGATAAATCCCGATCTGACCGCTGCGTAGAAAGCATACCTTTTGCGACTCCTCCAAAAACACAGCGCCTTATTTGACGTTCACTCCAAGCATATGCATGGGGCGCACTTCCGTCGCAGTACATCGCATCGAAACCGAAGGCAGTTCGATTGTACACCGCCACCCGTATCGCGTGTCTTCCGCAGAACAGAAAATCATTGCGGATAACGTTGATGACATGCTCAAAAGAGACATCATTCGGCCATCGTCCAGTTCTTGGTCATCTTCTGTTGTGCTGGTTCGCAAGAAAGACGGCTCTGTATATTTTGCGTCGATTATCGAGCCCTTAATAAGATCACGCGCAAAGACGCATATACGATGCCAAGACTCGACGATGCCATTGACTCCCTCCAGGGTGCAGAATATTTAACTATTCTAGACCTCCGATCCGGATACTGGCAAGCCCCCATGTACGAAGCGGACAAGGACAAGACAGCCTTTGCAACACCAGACGGACTTTACGAGTTCAACGGCATTCCCTTCGGTTTATGTAATGCTCCTGCAACATTTGAACGCAGGATCGACACAGTTTTACGTGGTCTTACGTGGAAGACCTGCCTGTGCTATTTAGATGGCATCGTTATTTTTTCTACAACTTTTCGTCAGCACCTTGAGCGTTTGGACGCAGTTTTCACATGCATTTCCAACGCTGGACTCCAACTCAACACAAAGAAATGCCATTTTGCCAGAAAGAACATCAAAGTGTTGGGCCACCTTTTCAGCAAAGATGGTGTTCGACCAGATCCCGAAAAGGTTGCTGCCGTGCTTCGCTTCCCTCGCCCTGAAAATCAAAAATAATTAAGAAGTTTCTTGGGCCTGGCATCCTACTTCCGCCGCTTCATCAGTCATTTTGCTGTCGTGGCGTCGCCCCTGCACAAGTTGCTCACGTCGGGCACTGCTTACCCTTGGACGGACGACTTCGAACTTTCTTTTCAAGCCCTCAAGCAAGCATTAACCACCGACCTTGTCCTCTGTCACTTCGATGAGAACGCACCAACTTGTTTACACACCGACGCTAGTGGCCATGGGATCGGTGCTGTCCTTCTACAGCGTGATACCACCTCACGCGAGAGAGTTGTTGCCTATGCCAGTCAGTCGCGCACTAACGGCTGCCGAAAAGAACTACTCGATCACAGAACAGGAACGTCTCGCAGTAGTTTGGGCGATCCAAAAATTTCGACCATATCTTTACGGACGCCACTTCACGATCATAACCGACCACCACGCATTATGCTGGTTGTCGTCAATCAAAAATTTGTCTGGACGCCTTGGTCGCTGGGTGGTACGCTTGCAAGAGTACGATTTTGACGTTGTCTACAAGTCTGGGAAAAAGCATCAAGATGCCGACGCTCTCTCTCGCTGCCCGCTGCCGCTATTATCTTCGAGTACATCTCTCCATTGCTCGCCACTTGATGGTGAGACTAAGTCGCCACTCCCGTTATTACCTCTATCGGTTACTGACACGTTATCTTCCAATCGCGTCTCTCAGCTCGCCTCGTGTCAACGTTTTGACCCCTACTGCAACAGCATTATCCAACGCCTGTGCGGAACTGCTTCTGCACCAAATGCCACATTACGCCGACAACTGCTACTATTTAAGCTCGACAAAGATGTGCTGCACCGCTACATTTACAACTCCGACGGACACCGCTGGGTACCTGTTCTTCCACGTTCGATGCGCACACAAGTCCTTGAAGCCTTTCACGACGACCCATCTGCTGGCCATTTGGGCTTCCACAAAACATACCACCACGTTAGGAGCCGTTTCTTTTGGCCAGGAATGTATACCTTTGTGGCCAAGTACGTTGCTTCTTGCGTCCAGTGTCAACGGCGGAAACGACCGACTTCGCCTCCTGCTGGGCTTTTACAACTCATCCCATGTCCCGAGACACCGTTTGTCATCGTTGGGATAGACCTAGTCGGTCCTGTGCCCATAACGCCGGCAGGTCATCGATGGATCGTGATAGCTGTTGACCAGCTCACACGTTACGCAGAGACCGCTCCTATACGCTCTAGTTCGGCCTCCGACGTTGCCACCTTCTTTCTGGATGCCATTGTGCTGCATCATGGTGCACCTCGTGTACTGTTAAGCGACCGCGGCAAGACTTTCATGTCAACAATGATCGCAGAAGTACTCGGAGCTTGTGGCACAGTTCATAAGACGACATGCACATATCCACTTTCGACATCCACTTTCGAAACTCGTAGCTCTTTTTGCGGCCGTACGGCCGCTCCGCAAGTGCTATCCAAACAGAAGGCCACTCATGGCGGCGTGTACACGTGAATAAATATGGCTGCGGACAGGCCGCGGCGCTGCAGATAGGCAACGACTGTATAAAGCTTTTGAGGGAGATTTACCTAGAAAATATTGTTTGCGTCGAATGTGAAGTGTTCAGGAGTTAGGAGAAAGTTGATATCTCCAAAGGACTAAGACAAGGGTGCCCTTTGTCCCCGCTGTCGTTTATGACGTACATGTTAAGGATGGAAAGGGCGCTAAAGGAATCAATATCGGATTTAAACTCTCGTACAAACAGGCGGGCGCAATAGTAGAAGAGCAGCTTCCAGGTTTGTTTTATGCGGAAGATATTGCGTTGCTAGCTAGCAAGCAAAGTGATATGCAACGTCTGGCTAATATCTGTGGACAGGAAGGTGATAATTTAGGATTGAAATTTAGTAATAAAAAAAAACAGGTCTTTTAGTATTCGATGAAAGCAGTGAACAGACAGTGCCAATACAGGGCCAGGAAATGCCTAAGGTAAAGGAATACAAATGTCTTGATGTATGGATAAACGATGGCAATAGATATATCGAAACACAGGCAAAAAGGATAGCAAAGGGGAAGAGAAATGCGGCCATAATGAAACACATAGCGCTATGGGGATACAACATATACGAGGTGCTCCGAAGTATGTGGAAAGGTGTAATGGTTCCAGGACTTACTTTTGGAAATGCGGTTGTTGGTTTGAAGTCAGGGGTACAATCGGGGTCTGATGGCAGCCAAAGCTCAGTGGGACGTCTCGCATTGGGCGCTCTCGGGAAGACTACAAATGAAGCTGTGCAGAGTGATATGGGCTGGACAAGTTTTGAAGTGAGGGAAGCTCAGAGCAAAAATTGATTTCGAAAGATGTCTGCGAAATATGAAAGAAAGTAAATGGGTTGCCAGAACGTTCAAGTATTTGTACAGGAAAAATGTTGACTCACAATGGAGGAAAAGAACTAGGAAGCTTAAAAACAAGTATGCGGCCGGTAAAGTAAACAACGTGGCAACAAAGAACTTTAAACGCAAAGTTAGAGAGGCTGAGACAACTTTTTGGGTGGCGGCAATGGAAAGGAAACCGGCTGTGAGTAACTATCGAAGAGGTAAAAACGAAATCAGGAAAGAAAGAATGTATGATAACGCAAAGGGAAGCTCTTCACTTTTGGAAGCGAGATCAGGATGCCTTAGAACGCGTAGTTATGAAGCGAGATACAACAAGAAAGAATAAGCACGTACTTGCTGCAGTATAGCCAAGGAAACGATGGGACATGTTTTATTGGAATTTGAAGATATCTACCCAGCTGTCGGTTTACGCTCCGCTGGCCTGCTTGAAGTCGTTGGGATCAGTGATAGCAGGGGGAAAGTAAATATGTCATCAACAGAGATTAGTTAAAGGCGATTGGAGGTTTGGTGGCAGAAAAGTAGGGAGACCACAAACAATGGAGGTGTCGTGCAAGAATAGTTCCCAATAATGGTTAAGAAATTTTGATGCTGGGAATTTTTCGTGGTAAAAAAAAATCGGTAAGCCGTTACGCAAAAGAAGAAAAAGAGCTTGGTCGTGCAAACCACCACCCCGTTAGCATTCATAGCATTCATCCATCGATCCAGCTTGCGTTTGAGCATTTGGTTTCTCGCAGTGGTGGATCGCGGAGTGAGAATAAGTCTCAAATTTCCGGCCCACTCCACCGATTATCGTTCAGCAGTATCGGCTGCTCCGACGACTGCCCTGAGCTGCAACACGAAGCCGGCGCTCTCAACAAGCCTATACTGGGCGTTTCCGCGAATACTTTCCGCAATTTTTTAAAATTATCTTGGCAGATGGCGCAATTATAATCTTTGAGCTGTACTGCTTAAACAGGGGGACATTTTCTGGGCGGGAAATCGAAATGAATGTTTCAATACTTAACAAACATTCACTAATTTAGTGTTTAACTAATTACTTTGCAGCACATATTGCAATTTGTAAATGGTAGCCTGGGAGTTCGCAAGGTATATGCTATTGGAACGAATTCTCAGGATGGCACCAGTTTCCAGACATTAATTCCTAAACTTTGTGAAGAAATACATTGGCGGTTCAGTTACTTTTGTGCTTCAATGCATAAAACGGCGTTTTGTTAAAGAAGTAAGTCGAAGGGCAGTGCATTTTCGCAGCAAGATTTATGGTCCATATCTCGATAATGATGTCATCTATATAATTCTTTTCAAGTGGACATGCCTTGCAGTCTCACGAGATAAAATTTGTAACAACATTCAATAAACATTCGGCAAACTACGTATACCGCATATACACCGAGTGAATTGAGCCTCTTCTCGCATTTCTTTCATCTTGGCCTGGATCGTTTCTCATCCCTTCTGGGGGAAGAAGAAGTGCTAGCGCAGCGGACGCACTTCGCGACGGCTCTGCCTTAATGAATGTTTTCCGCTGAATTATCGAGTCAAATACCTGAAAACCGACCACCATCGGATAGAGCAAATCGACCCGAACCCAGGGACACCGAGACCCGGGGTGAGCGACGATTTTCGAAGATTTTTCGAAGTGAGAAGCCCAGCTAAGCTTAACGCCGACTAGGCCTATAGCGGAAGCCTACCGGCCCCCGGTAGGGCGGAAAACGGTGTCGCAGTGTAAGCCAGAGGTTCGGAAGCACTTCCGAAATGGAGGTAGACGAGGCAGAAGTGGGGGAAACCCTGAATACCAAGTCGAGAGAAGAAAGAAATGATCCCGCGAGCCGAGCCGAGGACGGCAACGCGGATGGATGGATCGAAGTTACGCACAAAAGAAAGGGCCGCGCGAATGCTACCCAAGAGGCAGACAAGCAAGGCACCGGCTGGAGAAGCCCGACGCGCAAAGGCGGGAAGAGCATAGTGAACAAGATTCTACGAGCAAGCAAGATGCCCAGGCTACCTAGAGACGACATCAAGATAATCGTAAGACCGAGAGACGGGCTGAACATCAGAAACACGTGCAGCGCCAGCCTAGACGAGGCGATACGCAATGAAGCAGGAGTGAGCAGCAACGAAATCATCACGATCTGCCCCAACCACACGCAAAACATCTTGGTGGTAAGCACACCTGACGAGACGACGGCGACTAAAGTCGCCAAAATCAAGGAACTAACAATCAACGGGAGGAAACACACGACCAACGCGTACGTCTCGGCACCAGAAGAGATGGCCAAGGGGATAATCCGCAACATTCCCCTCAATTACACACAAGACCAGCTCTTGCATGCACTGGTGAACGTGAGGAACCCTTCCCTGGCGTACGCCAAGAGACTGGGCAGCACGACCACCGTGATACTACTGTACGAGGGCAACAGGGTCCCCGCGTGGGCGCACTTCAACAGCATCATGATGAGAGTATCCCTCTATCAAAAACAAATAGACTTTTGCAAAGAGTGCGGCAGGCTCGGGCACAGACCCGATGTGTGCCCCAGACCGGACGACAAGCTGTGCCCGGCGTGCGGTAGCAAAAACCCGGCCAAAGACCACGAATGCACACCTAAATGCAAGCTCTGCGGAGAAGCTCACCCCACGGCGGACCGGACTTGCAGGGCTAAATACAAGACGCCGTACATGGTAAAACTAAGAAGATGGACAGCGAGAAGAAACGAGGAAGAACTCTTGCGAGTAGCCGGCTCACAAGACCCTGACGGCGGGGAAAGCAACCACACACAACCATTTCCCGCACCCAGATCCGAGTCCAGCTCCAGGTCCAGATCCAGATCCATGTCCAGGCCGGGAGCGTGGGGACGACCGATCTCGAGGTCCAGGGACAGATCCAGATCCAGGTCTAGGCCGGGAGCGCGGGGACGACCGACCTCGAGGTACAGGTCCAGGAACAGGGACAGGACAGGGAGTGGGTCCATATCCACGTCGAGGGGGACGAAGCCCGACACGAAGGGGGAGAAGCAAGAACAGACGACACCAGCAAAGGTGAGCTGGTCAGACGTAGTGGCCAATCGCGAATCGGGAAGGTCCGGCAATACCAGTAACGATAGGGGCAGGTACGATCACATAGAGGAACGCGTGAAGGAATATCGAACGGAACACCACCTACTCAGACAGGAGTTAGAAAAGGAAAAAACAAAACAAAACAGCGAATTAGCCAAAATAATTGACGAACTACAGAAAACACCTAATGAAATACTTACCAAAATGCAGACACAATCGTCGCCCCCGTCCGCCGCCTTCGCCTCCGTCTCCACCCCATCCACCGAAGCCATGTAGGAGGAAGTGGATATGTTAGCAGATGTAGCACACCCACTGGGCGCCAAGCGTAAAATCCCGGAGACCAAGACCAACGAACAGGTCGCATCGGTACAGGAGGTCAAGAGACCCCGACCTAGCACAAAAATAACTGACGTCCTTGAGGACATGCTCAACAAACTCTCTGACAAAATGGAGAAAATGTTCGAGATGCTGGCGGCGCGCATTAGTGACAACGAGGCAGAGAGGAAGGCGCAGGCCCTAAAGTACGATAGGCGGCTCGCAGAGCTGGAGAAGAAGCTCTCGTAAAGATGGTGGGCACCAAAAAGGGAAGACTCGTCATCTGGCAGTGGAACTGCCACAGCTTCTCAAACAAAAAAACAACAATGACAGAACACATTAAATTGACCGCAAAAAGACAAAAGCCCGACGTAATCATTCTCCAGGAAACATTCGACCACGCCAAAATTGCCGGGTACGCCACCCACAAACAACGCACAAAAGGGACGGGGAGGGACATAGTCGTGACCACATTAGTCAAAAAAGGACTGGTCGCGATCCCGAGAATTATTAGAAACATTACGGACATTAACCACATCCTCATAGAAGTCGTGCCACGCAGCAAGAAGGAGAGCAGCACTTTCGTCCTGAACGTCTACAGCAGCCCGTCCAAAAAGGGCCTAACACACAATTTCGAAGATTTAATAAACGAAACGTTGACCATCGCCGGCGACAACAGGCTCGTCATCGGAGGGGACTTCAACGCTCCACACACGCAGTGGGGATATGGACACTCGTCCAAGAAGGGAAAAAATCTGGCCGACCTCATAGAAAAGGCCGGCCCTTCTCAACGAGCCGGCCTCACACACCAGAGTGGGTGCGGGCCCCCATAGGGACACCACACCAGACCTAACGCTACGCAGGAGAGCCGGGAGAATCACCTGGGAGAACACCTTCGAGGACCTGGGGAGCGATCACAGGATACTCAGGATATCCCTAGGAGAGGCCCGCGTCACGAAGGGAATAAAACATAAGTTCCGGCTAGTAGACTGGGACAAATTCCGCAAAATCAGAGACGAAAAAGAACAGGGACCCATAAGAAACATAGAGGAATGGAACGGTGAGCTGCTACGAGACGTAGAAAAGGCCACGACCGAGATGGAGTGGGACGACTGGGAGGCTCGACGCGAACATGAAGACGACGACAACGGTGGTGGTCACTCTCCGCGGATGGACAGCAGGCTCGCGCACCTCGTACAAGCCAAAAAAATCCATCCAGAAACGGCTGCAAGGGCAATAACACAATAGAAATCTAAGGCGCAAAATCGCGGAACTAAACAAGACCATCGAAGCACACTGCGCCCAGTTATACAATCAGGATTGGGACGAGGTATGCGACGCCATGGACGGCAACATCAACACGGGCAAGACGTGGAAGATCCTCAAGCACCTGCTCGACCCGTCGGGAACGAAGACAGCGGCGAAAGCGGAAATGACCAAGCCCAGACACAAGTACAAAGGAAACATCCGTGAAATGGGTGATGAAATCGTCAAGCTCTACCTTGAGAGACCTCCAGCCGTTGAACACCGGAACTACTCGGGCTCTCCCAACGAAGACCTCGACAGAGATTTCTCCCAGCAAGAAATCAAGGCGGTCCTGCAGACCATCAAGACCAAGTCAGCTCCGGGCCCCGACAAAATGACCAACAATATGCTCCGGAATCTGGACGACCAGGCAACGAGCCGCTTGACAGACTACATCAACGAGTGCTGGCGGAACGGCGGGATACCCGACGAATGGAAGAGGTCCGACGTGATTCTCATCCCGAAGCCGGGTAAACCCTTAGAAATACAGAACATGCGGCCGATCTCTCTCACTTCCTGCATTGGTAAAGTGATGGAGCACGCTTGCCTGAGTAGAGTTAACGGCTACCTGGAGTCAAACGACCTGTACCACAGCAACACGATTGGCTTCAGAAGAGGGCTGTCTACACAAGACGCCATGATACAACTAAAGGAGCAAGTCATAGATATCACGGGGCGGGGCTTGAGGGCAATACTTGGACTTGATCTAAAGAAGGCCTTCGCAGGGTCAAGCACACGGCCATACTCGACAGAACCGTGCAACTCGGCCTGGGCGAACGAACGTATAATTTTATCCGAAATTTCCTTACGGGAAGAACAGCCAGAATCAGACTGGACGAGGAGGAGAGTATCCAGGTGGACATGGGTAGCGCTGGCACGCCGCAAGGGTCCATCGTGTCACCGATGCTCTTCAACCTCGTCATGATCGGACTATCGGAAAAACTGGACCGAATAGAAGGCATTAATCACACCGTTTATGCAGACGACATTGCGATTTGGACCACGAAAGACGCAAGCGAGGGCGATATGGAGAACAGACTTCAAGGGGCGGTGGAGGCAATCGAAAATCATCTAGAGGGCACCGGACTTGAATGCTTGCCGGAAAAATCGGAATTGCTGCTCTACCGCCCCAGGAGGTTCGGCAAACCGTCCAGAGACGTAGCGGAACTACACAAAAGGGGAATCAGATTAACCACGAGGAAAGGCACGGAGATACCCATGGTCCAAAAGATTAGAGTCCTGGGTCTCTGGATCGAAGACAGGGGAACAAACACGGAAACTATAACACGCCTGGAAAAGAAAGTCACGGCGGCCATTCGGCTAATACAGAGAGTCTCCAACAACAGGAGGGGCATTAAAGAAAGAAACGTCGTACGGCTCGTTCAGGCCTTCGCGATCAGCCACGTCGCGTACGTGGCAGCATTCGTCCACTGGAACAAGGCCGAGAAAGACAGGATCGACGCGCTCATTAGAAAAGCGTACAGAAAAGCACTGGGTCTCCCCCAATACACAAGAAACGAAAGGTTACTACAACTCGGGGTGCATAACACGCTGGAGGAGATCGCAGAAGCACAGAGAATAGCGCAACTCGAAAGACTCTCCGGAACCAAGGCGGGCAGAGAAATCATGGAAAAGATCGGCATAAACTACCACGGAATGAACGGCCCCAAGATGCAGATTCACCCAGACGTCCGAGCCACAATTAACACGGAAAATATCCCGAAGAACATGCACCCCGTGCACAATGTCGAGAGAAGAAAATGCCGCACGAAAACGATTCTCAAAAACCACGGCGCGCGGGAGGGGGTGCTCTTCGTAGACGCCGCGCGGTACCCCCCAAACAGGGACGACAATGGTGGTGTCGGCGCTGACAAAGGTAACTCCCTCTTCGCAATGGCGGTCGTATGCACGAAAGGAAAGACCGTGACTGCGGGCTCCGTAAGGACTAGATCGTCGGAGGCAGCGGAAGAAACGGCAATCGCATTGGCTATAATCAGCGGTCGGCAACAATACAGAACAATATTCAGCGACTCCAAGACGGCTATTAGGAATTTCACAAAGGGCTGGGTCTCCACCGAGGCGGCCAAAATCCTGAACCACAGAGCAGAAGACTTTAAGAACGGCACAATTACACCCAAATACCTCAAATGGATCCCGGCACATATGGGAGAAGTTACCATGAGTGCCCCTCCCAACCTCAACGAGAAGGCCCACCGAGTCGCGCGAAAACTAACCCACCGCGGCACGGACAGTGACGGCCCAACACCCCGCAACCCCCGGGGAAGGGGGAAAAACTGCGGCGGAGGCGATGGAGAAGACGGAGGAGGCGACGACGACGAAGAAGCGATAAAAGACGACAGGGACAGACTGGTCACGTACCACGACATACTGACACACTACACGAAACAAAGAGAAGCATACCCACAACCGCACAAACAACTCGACAGGTCTCAAGAAACAGATTGGAGAAGATTGCAAACCAGAACGTTCCGAAACCCAGTACACTTAAACAGAATAAATTCAACACAATATCCAGACGCAAGCTGCAAGCTCTGCAAACACGAACACGCAGACATGGCACACATCTTGTGGAAGTGCACACAGATCAGTTCAGTATACGTAGAGGACAAGATAGAACCGGACCTTCTCGAGGAGCGATGGCTAAGCGCTCTGACTAGCTCAGAACTACACGACCAATTATGGGCTATCCAGAGGGCCCGGGCAGCGGTGGAAAGGCTATGCCTCACCGCACACAATGCCCGGGTGGCCTGAGCCCGGGCTGGCAACCTCGCAGGTCCTTTCTCCATTAAAGTTTTTTCCGTCCGTCCGTCATCCCTTCTGAAATTTCGTAATAAAATCGCGGTAACTGCGGGGAGGCACGGATTGCGCTTCTTTCTGCTCGCTCGTGTCACGTGTAACACCGTGTCCAGCAAGCGCGGCGCGGCTAACAATATGGTCCTTCAAAGTGGAGCAACGCGAAGCATCGGGTATTTCAGGCGTGCTGTCGAGTCTACGCACCAATTTGCGTAGTAATAGCGAGTCTTTGGATGACGTCCACATTACGATTGAACGAATGCCGGTTTTCCACGCGGTGTGTGCGTGTGCGAGTGTGCGAGTGTGCGTATGCGAGTGTGCGTGTGCAAGTGTGTGTGCTCGTGAATACTGTGGTGTTTGTTAGGCACGCAGTTGCCGCCAGAACGCAAGAAAAGCATCTTGGCTTAATTACGTGCACTGCTGGGCTGGTTGCTTCATACTTAACAATTTCTGTCGCGTTAACCTTGAGGACAAGACCAAACTAAAGATGTTTTCGCAGCCGCCAGGCCTTCATTGTGTCGTTGTCCTCATTAGCGCGATGCAAATTGGAAAGTATAGTGCAGCTGCAGGATGCAGAGTTATGTCATGTAATTTGCTATACATCGTAATACTACTTAAATATTTATACGAATGTATTCATAACCTTCTAGAGTCGGCGCAACTGCAACATAAGATTGTATGTCACTGCAGAAGAGAATATCGTTACTAATGAAAAATGGATTTATTTACAGTGAAAAGGGTAGAGAAGACATGGAACGGTCCGAAACAGGCGATCACTCCAAAACCCTCGCGCCGCTTCTTCCTTCTCTTCCACGCTCATCCGATGCGGCGTTACATTTTCCACCGGAGCAGACGAAGCTCACCGAGTGAGTCAGAGTGCGCGCTGATGCAACGGTTTCAATCGTGCGACGCTTAAACTTGTGTCTTGCGTGAACGGCGGTTATCAGCAGTCACTTTAGCGATGACATAGGTCACTTCACTCAAGCATTTGAGAACGACGAACGGGCCCGAATACTTGGAGAGAAGGTTTTGGCAAAGCCCCCTTTTCCGAACCAGTCTCCACAGCCACACGAAGTCACCGGTGGCGAACCTGACGGACAGATGTTGTGCGCCGTAGAGAGCCTTAGCATAAACATGCGACGATAGGGTTCTGAGCCGGGCAAGTCGACGTGCTTCTTCGGCGCGACACAATATCTGCGCGACAAAAGCATCATCGTTAGGTGAAAAAGGAAGTATGGTGTCGAGAAAACTTTGAGGATGGCGAGCGTAGAGGATAAAGAAATGTGCGTATCCTGTGACTTCATGCTTGGCTGTGTTGAAGGCATACGTGATGAACGGTAATATGGCATCCCAAGTCTTATGATCCGCTGAGACATATATTGAAAGCATGTTAACGAGGGTACGATTGGTGCGCTCGGTTAGACCGTTGGTTTGCGGATGGCAAGGCGTGGAATGACGATATTGAGTTCCACAAAGGCGCAGCAACTCTTCCACGACGTCAGCGGTGAACTGCCGGGCGCGATCACTTATCACCACATGAGGAGCTCCGTGGCGGAGGATAATCAAATGCAGAAGAAACCCCGAAACATCGGATGCTGTAGCCGAGACAAGTGCCATTGTTTCAGTATAACATGTTACATAATCCACGCACACCATTATTAAGCGGCAGCCAGTGGAAGACTTGTGGAAGGGACCGAGTAAATCTATACCCCCTTTCTCAAAAGGTGAAGTCGGTGGGCTATCTGGTTGCAGAGTTTCTGCAGGAGCTGTAGTCGGTTGTTTGTGGCGTTGGCAGACACCACAGCTGGCGACATATTGCTTGGTTGTCTTCCACGATTGAGGCCAATAGAAACGTTGTCGGAGGCGGTGGAGCGTTCAAGCCAATCCGAGGTGACCGGATGTAAGGTCGTCGTGCATGCCCCGAAGTACAGCAAGGCGCAGGCATTTTGCGACGACGAGCAGCAGTGGAGCACCGTTGTTTGAATAATTATTGTGGTAAAGCAGGTCGTCACGAATCACAAATGGCGTAGCCCGTTCAGATCTGTGGGTTGCATCAATAATCGGGTTTAGTGAAGGGTCGCGCTGTTGTTCGTTCTTGAAGACGGCGAAGTCAGGAATGTCCGATGAGATTGTAGTTTAGTCGTCGAAATCGTCGTCATCAGTACCCTCGCCCTTAGAGGGAAGGCGAGATAAGCAGTCGGCATCTGTGTGGCACCGATCGCTCTTATAAGCAACAGAAAAGTATTCTTGAAGACGCAAGGCTCACCGAGCCAACCGCCCGGCTGGGTCATGAAGTCCAACCAACCAGCAGAGAAAATGATGATCGGTGACAACATTGAAATGGCGGCCATACAAATAAGATCTGAAGTTGTAGATGGCGAAAGCAACAGCAAGACATATCAGTTCCATGACTGTATAATTACTCTCTGCTTTCCTTAAAGTACGACTTGCGTACTCAACGACGTGTTGGTGTCCGTCATGAAACTGGACGAGCACAGCACCAATGCCCACACCGCTTGCATCAGTATGCAGTTCGGTGAACGCCTCCGGATCGAAATGGCGGAGAAGTGGCCCAGAGGTCAGCAAAACCTTCAGCTGCTGGAAAGTAGTCTCTCACTGAGCGGACCATATGTAGGGAGTGTCCTTGCGGAGCAGGTCAGTCGTGGACAAGCAAGCCGGGCGAAGTCTTTAATGAACCTGTGAAAATAAGAACAACGGCCCAGGAAACTTCTGAGGTCTTTCACTGTCTTCGGCTGCTTAGAGTTGCGAACAGCAGAAATATTTTGGGCATCTGGCCGTATCCCGTCCTTGTCGACGAGATATCCCAGAACAAGGGCTTGACGCTCACCGAAACTACACTTCTTAGAGTTTAAAATGAGGCCAGCCTCTCGGATGCAGTCCAAAACAACGCCGAGCCGCTGGTTGTGTTCGTGGAAAGTTCGGCCGAAAAGAACCACGTCATCTAAATAACAGATACAAATCTCCCATTTGAGACCACGGAGGATGGCATAAGCCAAACGGCATGACGTTAAACTAACAGAGTCCGTGAGGCGTAACAAAAGCAGTCTTTTTTCTGTCAGAAGGGTGCATCGGTATCTGCCAGTACCCGGACCGGAGGTCAATCGACGAAAAGTACGATGCGGAGTGAAGGCAGTCAACAGCATTGTCAATGCGTGGTAAGGGATACGCGTCTTTCTTTGTGACGCTATTCAGGCGGCAGTAGTCGACACAAAATCTCCACGAGTTGTCTTTCTTTTTCACTAGCATAACAGGAGCGCCCAAGGGCTGCAAGACTCCTGAATAATGCCTTTCTGCAGCATGTCGTCGACCTGTTCGGCGATCACTTTTCTTTCCGTGGGAGATACGCGATAGGGTTTGTGACGTATGGGAGTCGCTTGCCTTGTGTTGATGCGGTGGTACATCAGGGATTCCGGCAACATCCGAGAACGCTCGCCTTGAGTAAAATCAAATACTGACGTGTAGCAAGCATGCACTTTTTAGAGTACGTCCTGCTCGGAAGACGACAACGACTTATTTATCATATACATCGCAAGTGATCCGAATAGCTGGGTAATGGTCGACTGATGTCTGAAGGCGCGCTGCGACTGTTCGTATATTGATCATGGCTTGCTCCTCCAATGTTGCCAATTTAAGTCCGACTGGCAGGGTAACAGACTCCGTCGAAGCGTTACAATATTATTGCAAATTTGTCCAGCAGCACGTTTCGAAATGTGAAAGGCAACCAATACAGGCTGACGTAGCCGATTCATTAAGTACTGAGCCGCCTCCGTAGCGCTGAGACTGGTTCTTGTACATAACCTGTAATTGCCCGACAAAAGGTAATATTAAGTAAATATACGCGAACTGGTTATTACCGCTGAAAAATATAAACTGGCTTGATAAAATTTGCCGCTGCAGGGGTGGTTGGTTCGTTACGCTGAAGATTCACCGAAACATAGACAAATGCGCGACGGTCGTTGTGTACGAAACACTGCTGTCTTGTGGAAGGTCATATCAGGGAAACGGGACACCGTGTTAATTACCGTGCAAGAGAGCATGTGATCTCGATAAAAAACAAAAGGGCATTCTACATTTAATTACCACCGCCTTCGGACCTGTATATGCGCGCCCTGCGGTTTCAAGAGATCAAGATCCTGGGAACCGCGGAGAGCCGGTGGAAGCATTTCATATCGCTTCCCAGCGTAAAACATGTGTAAACAACACACATGCATTTAATTTTTATTTTTTAACACGATAGCGTTAAGGGGCCCGGGTCGCAGAAATCTGGCGTCGACGTCAGCGGCGATGTCCGTATCAGATAAATCATCCCGAACCACGCATCCCGATCCACGAAGGCCCTCCGCGTGGCGCATAGGCGTCACTAACGGAATTTCTCAAAATAAACTGCGTCAGAAAATTCGTAAAGTACAACTTCACACGACCTACAGCCATGATAGCGTCGGATTGTATTTTAATCGTCGTCGTCATCATCATCATCACCATCACAATAATCATCATAATCATAATCCCAATCATAATCATAATCATCATCAGCAGCAGCAGCATCCTATTGACACGTGTACTTATCTGGCGACCACGTTTCGCCACCTAACAAATGTAATCGCACAGCGCGGGGCGCGCCTGCATGTATCCGAAGTTTCTGGAAAGTTATCGATGCTTCTACCCGGCTGTCTGTTGTCGCCGAACGTTGTGTTATCTTGTTTCATCGCGTGACGCGAATGGTGTAGAACATTGTGGAAGGCGCGCGGGTCCGAGCGATTAGTCTGGAACATTCGACGCCTGCTGTATAAAAGCCGACGCGCTTGCCTCGCTGATCAGATTTCCGACGATCGCCGACTGTGTTCGCTGCTTTCGTTGTGCTATAAGTGTATCCTGTTTTGTGGGCACAGGTTCGCCCAATAAAATCTAGTTTTGCCTTTCACAGTATTGCTACTGTGTTCTTAACGTCACCACCACGTGACATCTGGTGGAGGTGCTAGTGCGTTCATGTACCGAACGCCTCCGCAAAGCCGCGATCCAAGCCCGAAGCCCGAGGACAAAACCAACATCGCCCAAGACCAGCGTGCTAGCCGCAGACTTCAAGGACTGCCCCCAGAGCACGGACTTCTACCTGAGTCGACAAAGAAGATCGTGGTCAAAACAACCCCAATGGCTGCCCCAGCGTCCCCCGTTATCCTACAACAACCTCGGGACCCACCAACCTTCCATGGTGCAGCGACTGAAGACCCGGAATCATGGCTGGAGACCTACGAACGCATCGCGACGTTCAACAACTGGGACTCCGACGACAAGCTGCGGCATGTCTACTTCGCTTTAGAAGACGCCGCCAGAACTTGGTTTGAGAACAGGGAATCGACCTTGACAGCGTGGGACCTGTTCCGTAGCGGCTTCCTGCGCACCTTTACAAACGTCGTGCGCAAGGAAAGGGCTGAAGCTATGCTGGACGCCCGAGTGCAGCTACCAAACGAGAACGTTACCATCTTTACGGAAGAAATGAGCCGCCTATTCCGCCACGCCGACCCGGAAATGTCCGAGGAAAAGAAAGTCCGGCTACTGATGCGTGGTGTAAAGGAGGAACTTTTCGCCGGTATGGTACGAAGCCCACCGAAGACCGTCGACGAGTTTCTTCGCGAGGCCACTAGCATCGAGAAGACACTCGAGATGCGCAACCGGCAATTCGACCGCCGCACCAACTCTACAAACTATGCCGGCGTTCAATCGCTGGCCTCCGACGACCTGCGCGAGGCTATCAGGGCAGTCGTACGAGAGGAGCTCCAGAAGATCTTCCCGTCGTCGCAGCCTCAAGTGGCCTCGATCGCTGACATCGTCAAAGATGAGGTTCAGCGGTCGCTTGGGGTTCCGGAGGTGCAACCTCAATTACCGCAACCCCAGCCAGAAGCGATGACCTACGCCGCCGTCGCACGCCGTCAAGGTCCTCCTCCGCGACCGCGACAGCGCCCTGTAATTCCGCCGCAATTCCGTCGACCACCCCCGCCGCCAGCACGCCCACCCGTCGCCCAGCGCAGCTACCCGAGGAAGACAGACGTATGGCGCGCTCCTGACCACCGCCCGCTGTGCTACCACTGCGGAGAAGCGGGTCACGTCTACCGACGATGTCCATACCGGGAGATGGGACTGCGAGGTTTCGCCGTCAACGCTCCGCGCCCGCAGCAAGGTGAACGCCCTCGCGATATCGCTGACTACCTCGCGGCTACTCAGTGGAGCTCTCGACGACCGTCGCGTTCGCCATCACCAGGCCGCTACCTGTCGCCGCAGCGCCGACCATTCACTGGCCCAGCCCGGGGCCGGTCAGCAAGCCCATATCCGGAAAACTAAAAGCAGCAACCGATGGAGGTGCGGTTGCTGTCCGTCGAACTGACGAAGACCCTCCGCCGCCGACGAAGACGCCGAAGAAACTACCTCGACAACATAACGACACGCCGCCGTCCCGACGAAGTCTGGAAAGAAAGAATGCGACGACGAAAGACGACCTGACGACGTCACATACCAGCCACAGGTCAACGCGACGCAGCCGTGATCCGACGCCAAGACCTAACTGCAACGCCAGACAAAGAACCACCGACCTCGAGGTGCTTCTGGACGGCCACGCAGTTACCGCCTTAGTGGACACAGGGGCTGATTACTCCGTAATGAGTGGACACATCGCCGCCCAGTTGAAGAAAGTTAAGACCGCATGGGAAGGCCCTCAAATTCGGACCGTTGGAGGACACCTCATCACGCCGACTGGAATCTGCACGGCAAGAATAACCAGTCATGACCGGACTTATCCTGCCACCTTCGTTATCCTGCAACAGTGTTCACGCGACGTCATTCTCGGCATGGACTTCCTAAACCAACACGGCGCAATCATCGACCTGAAGTCGCAGTCAGTAACGCTGTCGGAAGATCAAGCGATACCGTCGGAGAGCCCTCGTAGTCACCACGCCTTGAGTGTGCTCGAAGATCAAGTGAGCATCCCGCCTCGCTGCAGCATCGTTATTTCGGTCGGCACCGAAACACCCGCTGACGTAGAAGGCGTCATCGAAGGCGACCAACATCTACTGCTCGACCATGAAATTTGCGTCGCAAGAGGGATCGCTCGACTCCACGGAGGAAACACGAAAGTGTTGCTGACAAACTTCAGCAAGGAGTTCAAGCACATCAACAAGGGCACGACGATCGCATACATCGAGGAAATTCAGGAAACCAGCGATGCCTTTGTCCTCTCGGATTCTGTTGCAGCTACCCCGACGACCGTAGTTCCCGAGCCAGACTTCGACATAAATCCAAGTCTCCCTGTGATTAAGCAGCAACAGCTCAGAAGTCTGCTTCGACGATACAAAGACTGCTTTTCGATGTCATCGAGGATTCGACAAACACCAGTCGCAAAGCATCGCATAATAACCGAAGAGTGCGCTCGACCACTACGCCAGAGCCCTTACCGAGTTTCGACGCGAGAACGCGAAGCTATAAGACAACAAGTCGACGAAATGCTGCGCGACGACGTCATCCAGCCGTCGAAAGGCCCGTGGGCCTCTCCTGTAGTCCTGGTAAAGAAAAAGGACGGAACCCTACGCTTCTGCGTCGATTATCGTCGACTGAACAAGATCACGAAGAAGGATGTGTACCCCCTTCCACGGATAGACGACGCATTGGAT
The DNA here is from genome assembly GCF_023375885.2 of Dermacentor andersoni. Lineage (NCBI taxonomy): Eukaryota > Metazoa > Arthropoda > Arachnida > Ixodida > Ixodidae > Dermacentor > Dermacentor andersoni. The sequence goes on along the minus strand of NC_092814.1, from coordinate 31,744,746 downwards.
CGGCTCTGCAACGCTAAATACTTCTCGTCGATGGACCTCAAGTCTGGCTATTGGCAAATAGAAGTCGACGAGAGAGATCGCGAAAAGACTGCCTTCATCACGCCAGACGGCCTCTACGAGTTCAAGGTCATGCCATTCGGACTGTGCTCGGCGCCTGCAACGTTTCAGCGCGTCATGGACACGGTGTTAGCCGGACTGAAGTGGCAGACGTGCCTTGTTTACCTGGATGACGTCGTTGTCTTCGCCGGAAATTTCGACGATCACCTTAGGCGGCTCTCGACAGTGTTAGAAGCCATCAAGTTATCAGGGCTCACTCTGAAGCCGGAAAAGTGCCGTTTCGCTTACGATGAGCTTTTGTTCCTAGGCCACGTGATAAGCAAATCAGGAGTACGCCCCGACCCACAGAAGACAGCTGCCATCGCAAAGTTCCCGCAGCCAACCGACAAGAAGGCAGTGCGCAGATTCCTTGGCATGTGTGCCTACTATAGGCGCTTTGTCAAGGACTTTTCACGCATCGCTGAGCCGCTGACAAAGCTAACTAAATGTGACGTCGAGTTCAAGTGGGAAACGCCGCAGGCCGGCGCATTTCAAGAACTCAAATGACGCATGCAGTCGCCGCCCGTACTTGCGCACTTCGACGAGCACGCCGATACCGAAATACACACTGACGCCAGTAGCCTAGGCCTCGGTGCCGTCCTAGTCCAGAGAAAAGATGGACATGAACACGTGATAGCTTACGCTAGCCGGTCGTTGTCAAAAGCGGAAGGCAATTATTCTACAACCGAAAAGGAATGCCTCGCCATCGTTTGGGCTACAGCGAAATTTCGCCCTTACCTCTATGGCAGGCCATTCAAAGTGGTCAGCGACCATCACGCGTTGTGTTGGCTAGCTAACTTAAAGGACCCTTCAGGACGGCTGGCGCGGTGGAGCCTCAGACTACAAGAATACGACATCACTGTAACATACAAGTCCGGAAGAAAACATTCAGATGCCGATTGCCTATCCCGCGCCCCCATTGACCCACCGCCGCAAGATGACGAGGATGACGACGCCTTCCTTGGCATAATAAGCGCGGAAGACTTCGCCGAACAACAACGAGGGGACCCGGAGCTAAAAGCCCTAGTCGAGTATTTGGAAGGGCACACCGACGTTGTCCCTAGGGCATTTAAGCGTGGATTATCTTCGTTCACGCTTCAAAACAACCTACTCGTGAAGAAGAACTTCTCACCAGTCCGCGCCAGCTACCTCCTTGTTGTACCGTCAGCGCTGCGTCCAGAGATACTGCACGCCCTACACGACGATCCAACCGCTGGGCACCTCGGATTCTCCCGTACGCTGTCGAGAATACAGGAAAGGTATTACTGGCCGCGTCTGACCGCCGACGTCGCCCGTTACGTCAAGACATGCCGAGATTGTCAACGACGCAAGACACCACCGACAAGGCCAGCTAGATTACTACAGCCGATCGAACCTCCTCGCCGACCATTCCAGCAGATTGGGATGGATTTGTTGGGGCCGTTTCCGATGTCAACATCCGGGAATAAGTGGATCGTCGTGGCGACGGACTATCTCACCCGCTTTGCTGAAACTAAAGCTCTACCAAAAGGCAGCGCAGCCGAAGTGGCGAAATTTTTCGTCGAAAACATCCTGCTGCGACATGGTGCCCCAGAAGTCCTCATCACCGACAGAGGAACGGCTTTTACAGCAGAGCTCACCCAAGCCATTCTGCAGTACAGCCAGACAAGCCACAGGAGGACAACTGCCTACCATCCGCAGACGAATGGTCTCACGGAGCGCCTGAACAAGACCCTCGCCGACATGCTAGCAATGTACGTCGACGTCGAACACAAGACGTGGGACGCGGTCCTGCCGTACGTAACCTTTGCGTACAACACGGCGGTGCAAGAAACAACACAGATCACGCCGTTCAAGCTGGTCTACGGCAGGAACCCGACGACGACGCTTGACGCCATGCTGCCGCACGTAACTGACGAAGAGAATGTTGACGTCGCTAGCTATCTCCAGCGCGCCGAAGAAGCCCGACAGCTCGCCCGCCTGCGAATCAAGAGTCAGCAGAGGACCGACAGCCGACACTATAACCTCCGACGACGCTTCGTCGAGTACCAGCCTGGCGACCGTGTTTGGGTCTGGACCCCGATACGCCGACGAGGACTCAGTGAGAAGCTACTCCGACGCTATTTCGGACCCTACAAGGTCATCCGACGTATTGGCGCTCTGGATTATGAGGTCGTGCCAGACGGCATTTCGCATTCACAGCGGCGCCGCGCACGATCTGAAGTGGTCCACGTGGTGCGCCTTAAACCCTTTTACGGACGCTGACGAACTTCGTCATTTTTGTTCTTTTCTTTGCTACGAGTGCTTTTGTTTATTAACTTCGTTTGTTTGCAGCATCGGGTCGATGCTTTTTAAGAGGGGGGTATTGACACGTGTACTTATCTGGCGACCACGTTTCGCCACCTAACAAATGTAATCGCACAGCGCGGGGCGCGCCTGCATGTATCCGAAGTTTCTGGAAAGTTATCGATGCTTCTACCCGGCTGTCTGTTGTCGCCGAACGTTGTGTTATCTGATTTCATCGCGTGACGCGAATGGTGTAGAACATTGTGGAAGGCGCGCGGGTCCGAGCGATTAGTCTGGAACATTCGACGCCTGCTGTATAAAAGCCGACGCGCTTGCCTCGCTGATCAGATTTCCGACGATCGCCGACTGTGTTCGCTGCTTTCGTTGTGCTATAAGTGTATCCTGTTTTGTGGGCACAGGTTCGCCCAATAAAATCTAGTTTTGCCTTTCACAGTATTGCTACTGTGTTCTTAACGTCACCACCACGTGACACTATCTTATCTCCACTGCAGGACGAAGGCCTCTCCCTGCGATCTCCAATTACCCCTGTCCTGCGTCAACCGATTCTAACTAGCACCCCCTAGTCTTCTGCCTTCCTCTACTGCGCTTCCCTTCTCTTGGTACCCATTATGTAGCCCTAATGGTCCAACGGTTACCTAACCTGCGCATTACATGACCTGCCCAGTGTCATTTTTTTCTCTTAATGTCAATTAGAATATCGGCTATACCCGTTTGCTCTCTGATCCAAACCGCTCTCTTGCTGTCTCTCAAGGTTATGCCTAGCATTCTTAGTTCCATCGATCTTTGTGCGGTCCTTAACTTCTTGTCAAGCTTCCTTGTCAGTTTCCAAGTCTCTGCCCCATATGTCAGCACCAGTAAATAAAATGCACTGATTATACACCTTCCTTTTCAATGATAATGGTAAGCTTCCAGTCAGGAGCTGAAAATGTCTGCCGTATGCGACCCAACCCATTTTTATTCTTCTATGAATTTCCTTCTCATGATCAGAGTTCCCTGTAATTAATTGACCTAGGCAAACGTACTCCTTCACAGACTCTAGATGCTGAGTGGCGATCCAGAACTCTTCTTTCTTTGCCCGGTTATTCATCATTATCTTTGTATTCTGCATATTCATCTTCAACCCCACTCTTACACTCTCTCTGTTAAGGTCCTCAATCATTTGTTGTAACTCGTCTGCAGTGCTGCTGAATAGAACAATGTCATCGGCAAACCGACGGTTGTTGAGGTATTCGCCGTCGATCCTTACTCCTAAGCCTTCCCAGTTTAATAGCTTGAATATTTCTTCCAAGCACGCTGTGGATAGCATGGGAGAGATTGTGTCTCCTTGTCTGACCCCTTTCTTTATAGGTATCTTCCTACTTTTCTGGTAGAGAATTAACGTATCTGTGAAAGCTCTGTAGATATTTTCCAGGATATTTGCGTAAGCGGTCTGTACTCCTTGATTACGTGATGCCTCTATGACTGCTGGCATCTCTACTGAATCAAATGCCTTTTCGTAATCTATGAAAGCCATATATAGAGGCTGATTGTACTCTGCGGATTTCTTGATTACCTGATTGATGACATGGATATGATCCATTGTAGAGTATCTCTTCCTGAAACCTGCCTGTTCCCTTGGTTGACTAAAGCCCAGTGTCGCCCTTATTCTATTGGAGATTATTTTGGTAAATATTTTATGTAATACTGGGAGTAAGCTAATGGGCCTATGATTTTTCAATTCTTTAACGTCTCCCTTTTTGTGGGTTAGTATAATGTTTGCATTCTTCCAGTTTTATGCGACCTTTGCAGTCGATAGGCACTTCGTATAGAGAGTCGCCAGTTTTCTACGCATTCTGTCTCCTCCATCTTTGATTAAATCGACTGTTATTCCATCTTCACCTCCCACTCTTCCTCGTTTCATGTCTTGCAAAGCCCTTCTGACCTCATCTCTAGTTATAAGAGGAGTTTCTGTATCCTGTTCATTATTGTTTCAAATGGAGTTATCCTGAGTCCTCTGGGTACTGTACAGATCAGTATTGAATTCTCCCATTGGTTTTACTATACCTTCGAGATTGCTGATGATATTACCCTGCTTATCTTTTAGTGAATACATCTTGGTTTGCCCGATGCCAAGTTTCCTTCTCACTGATTTCAGGCGGCGTCCAATTCTTACGGCTTGTTCAGTCTTTCTCACGTTATAATTTCCAATGTCACTTATTTTCGCCTTGTTGATCAGTTTTGAAAGTTCTGGGAATTCGATCTTATCTCTTGAGTTGGACATTTTCATTCTTTGTCGTTTCTTTATGAGGTCCTTTGTTTCTTGGGAGAGCTTACTTACTGGTTGCCTTGGTGCATGCCTCGCCTCCCACTTCAATTGCTGCCTCTGAAGCCAGCCTAGTTACGGTTTCATCCATTATCTCTATGTCATCTTCATCTCTATGTTCTAAGGCTGCATATTTGTTTGCAAGCACTAGAATGAACTGGTCTGCGTTTACAGTTACTGCGTCTAGGTTGGCCTGTTTCTCCTTGACCAATTTCACTCTTTCTCTCTTCAAATTGAGGTGAATCCTAGCTCTCACTAACCTATGCTCCCTGCACTTTACCCTACCTATCACTTCTACATCCTGCACAATGATCGGCAGAAAGTATGAAATCAATTTCATTTATTGTTTCACCATTTGGCCTTTTCCAGGTACACTTTCTGTTGCTACGCTTCTTGAAAAAGGTGTTCATTATTCTCAGCTTATTCCTTTCTGCGAATTCTACCAGCATCTCTCCTCTAGCGTTCCTAGAATCGACACCGTAGTTGCCATTTGCTTGTTCACCAGCCTGCCTTTTCCCCACTTTTTCATTGAATTCGCCCATTACTACAGTACACTGATGCACTTTTCTCATCGCTAATTCAACATCTTCATAAAACTGATCTACTTCTTCATCATCCTGACTGGATGTAGGAGCATATGCTTGTACTACCTTTAATTTATACCTCTTATTAAGTTTGATTACGACTACTGCTACCCTCTCACTAATGCTGTAGAATTCGTCAATGCTGCCCGCTATGTCTTCATGGATGAGGAATCCCACCCCGTATTGCTTCTTATCTGGGAGACCTCTATAGCAGAGGACATGTCCGTTAACAATGTATAAGCCTCACCAGTTCTTCTAATCTCACTAAGGCCGATGATATGCCAAAGAATGTCTCACAGTTCTTCAAAGAGTCCTGCTAAGCTAGCCTCACTCGACAGAGTTCGGTTGTTAAAGGTTCACAAGGTGAGTTTCCATTGGCGCCCTGTCCGGACCCAGAGATTCATAGCACCCTGTGCTGTGTTACAGGTCTCACCGCCGCCTTGGTCAGGTGCTCGGCAGCTGCTGGGGACTGAGGGCCATGGGTTAATTGTAGGAATCATCAGAGAGGTAGTCGCCGAATACTGCACCAGCGAGGTTAATTCCTGTTCTGGTGAGGGAGTGTCTTTGTTCAAGCTTAGTGGGCCTTCCTAATTTGGTTGTACCTGGATTAGTATAGCCCCACTCGCTCTCGGCATCTTTTACCTGTGTCAGGCGTCACTCCAAGCCTGCAGATGTTGTGCGCTAGAGGAGGTCGAAGTCAGGCACACCATCATTAGATGTTAAAAAAAAAAAAGGATTCGAGCTTTCCACTATAGCAACCGAGCATTCGACATTGCTCAATCAGATAATCCCGCAGGCGGTGAGGCTACCTTATCGCCGAAAAGCCCAGAGGGCCCTACATATTTGAGAGATCCGTCGATTTGTCCGCCCTCGGCGGGTTTTGCCGATCGTATAGGTTGCACGATATAGAGTGAATTCAAGTGGCCCCAACATCGTGTTTCCCGAATCTCACGCACGCGGCCTTTAACGCGCCTAGCTACACGATATATTTTCAGTGAATTTGAACAGCGCTTAAAACTTGTGTGTAAACGTAAGCAAAGGAACAAGTTTTCAGCGCTTACCGAGAAACCCCGAGCCGCGTATCGTCCGCTCGTTGTCTTGTCTGCCTGCCTCCTGCAGCCCGAAACTTACGCTCCCGTGTATAGGAGAAAATATAATTCTGTTTGGAAACTCAAACACACACCCCTTCTCCAGCTGCCGTTTCATGTCTGTCGCTCTAAAAGATTATTACCACGAGTGATTGGTGGACGGAGCGGCAAAATCACGACGCGCGGCGCTGCTGTTCCCGAGCGCGCCGATCGCGAGCGCGCCAGGCATATTCTATATTCCAAAACAGGGGTGGCCGGCAGAAACCAACCCATATTAAAGCCCGCATTTCGAAAGCTATCGTATGCCTCACTTTCCGGCCAAGCTGTGCACCAACGAGGCTGCACAAGTGAGCGCATTTATTTATTTTTTATTCGCAGGCGTTATTAGCGATGACATATGTTTCTTTGTCGCAGCCTCGTTGCCCAGCCTCGTCTGTTGTCTGTTACCACCTCGTCGCCTCGTTGGCGCATAGCTTTGCCGAAAAGTGAGGCATACGATAGCTTTCGAAATGCGGGCTTTAAGATGGGTCGGTTTCTGCCGGCCACCCCTGCTTTGGACAATGGAATATGTGCCTGGCGCTCTCGCTATCGGCGCGCTCGGGTACAACAGCGCCGCGTGTCGCGATTTTGCCGCTCCGGCCACCAGTGACTTGTCCCAATCTTTTCCCGCTGGGACTGTACGCCTAACAAAAAGTTAGTTTCGCAATACACAGTTTTTGCTGCTGTGTTCTTCACAGTCACTACAATGTGACGATATGAGGAAAGCAATGGTCTATTCGAGGGGATTGAAGAAGTCGCCCCGAGTGAAGCGTTTCGGACGATCCACCCTAGTGTCAGTCACCTTTTCCCCAATGAGCAAGTTTCTTATCCATGTCGCTCTCTGTTGTGCGTCATCTGCTACTTCGTGATGAATTTGTCTTTCCACCGCTTTGACACGCATAACGGTATACAGCAAAATTTTTTCGGCATACAGGTCTTTTTTCATTTTCGGGCTTGTGCGCGGCGGCATCACGACGATTTGAGAATTACGAGTCAACGTTGCAGGCACGCTGTAATGCCAGAACCTGCGGCCGAACCTAGATCGGCTGGTTCTCGGCGCGGCCCATAGGGGGCGAGCATTTAGTTGGAGCCGCGGTAGTGGTTCAGAAAGCTGGATGCTGGGAATTCTTTGCGTGTGTGTGTGTGTGTGTGTGTGTGTGTGTGTGTGTGTGTGCGTTTTTCAAGAAGATAGTACATTAGGCAAAATAAGAACGAGAGCTGGGTGGCGCTACCCATCATTCCGATTGAAAGGTGACGCTCATAGCATCCATCCATCCTTCCATCCCTCGCGAATTAGAGACTATAGTTCTCACGGACGTCCCTCACCTCCTCTATGTAGTTTTGTGCCTTTGCTTTAACTATCCGCTAAACTTTCCCGTCTTTAATTTTCCCTTACCCTTCACCCAGTGCAGGGTATCAAACCAGAATCTCTCCCAGTTAACCTACCTGCATTTCCCATCCCGTTTCTCTCTCTCAGAAGACACGATAAAAAAAAAATCCATGGACATACCTACCTTTGCGAGCAAGCAACGATTCCCAAGGCTTTCAACGTTCGAGTCCGCAAGAATGCAACGTACATTCCTGCAGTACCTGCATCACGCTGGGTTTCATTCTGTTGTAGTGGTCTCAACAGCTCATAACAGCCAGGGGGATTGGCCACAAGCGTATATTTGAAACCATTTTGTTCATTGTCTAGTACATATGCCTTGTTGCAAATCCATCGAATAAAAAGACCATGGATGGCGGAAAACAGTGATACCATGCTCTATGACCAACTTCCCATGCTATACTTAGAAAAGTTGCCTGTGCATAAGACAAAAACAAAAAGTGCGTTCAGACTTCATACGTCTGTTGCGAGATTGCTGCGATCTGGTGGAAGCGGAGAGACGGTCACATTTTGCTGTCCGCGGAAGCACCAAGAAAGGACGCTGCAATTCTAATTATATACAGCAAACCTAAACTTTGGCTCACACTGATTGGCACTCTGAATTTTGTATTCCATTTCGCGCACTTTCACTTCGATAACTACGAAACGTAAACTCTCGAAAAAATCGTGGCAGAAGTCGCTCATCGCACCGTGCGCTAAGCAGCTCTTATCCACGGGGTCGTTAGCTCAACCTGCCACAGACGAAATTCTCGACATTGGTAGCGCCGTTCGCTGCGTTTGTAACAGGTGCAAAGATCCTATCCTAAAACTATTATCCTGCTTATTCACACGATCAGTAGCACAAGCGTCGCTCTCATCTCTCTGCGACACGCGGGTCATCAAAATGCTCGAAGCGCACCTGTCCTTTGCCAAAGTTGCATAGCCATATTCCTAGCATGCACAGCAACATTGTTTGACGTAGCGCAAAAACGGCTATTTATTTCAGTCCGCGATTTTACATGCAGCAATGAAACGCACGTCCATCATCTTATTATGCACAGATGTGCAATCTCACCAACTGCTCCTGTCGCGCAATGCTTAGTAGTCAAGAGTTCGACGAAAGTTCGTCTGGTCAGGTAACATGATGATGAAGAAATTGCGGCCACTGACCAAGTCAAGGTGAAAAAACAAACAGAGACGTTTCGGGACCCGTACGGGTTCCTTGGTCACACTAAAAGCGGGCAAGAGCCGCGAGTCGTTTTTATGGCAGAATGTGACGTAGGGAACGGGTGTAGTTAGCGGGAAGATTGCCATCAGTCCTGTTGATAGTGTTGTCAGTAGTTTGAATAAATAAAGATTCTAACAAGAGTCGCGTCATCGAATTCTTTTCCTTAGCTATTATAGCAGCGTTTTCCCAATCGATGCGGTGACTGCGATTATCGGCGTGTTCGGCAAGGGCGTTCGAGACTTTTTTCTTGTTGGACACGTCCCTTTGGTGCTCTTTTAGTCTTCTCGTGAATTTGCCGGTTTCACCGATGTAGCTGCAGCTGCAGTCTGCGCATGGTACCTTGTATATGACACCGGGATAATTCTTGCTTTCAAGCCGATCCTTTACGTTAACAAGCTGATTTCTCAGCTTGTTGGATGGCATGTGGGCTATTCTGAGATCGTATGTTGAGAATACGCGGCTAAGAGCTTCGCTGACGCCAGGAACATATGAGACGCCAGCGCGTTTCATGAGCGACTTGCCTTGAGACGGCTTTGGATGGAGGACGCGGGCTTCCATTTTGCCAATAAACTTCTTGGGGTACCCGTTCCTGGATAATTCGTGACGAATTCTTCTCAGTTCGTTCTGCATTTCGTGGTCACTTGAGCAGATGCGTGTGGCCCGCGTCACGAGAGATGAGACAACGGATTGCTTGTGGCAAGCCGGGTGACATGAACTGAAGTTTAGGTACTGGCCGGTATGAGTCGCCTTCCTGTGCACGGCAAATGAGAGCCTCGTTCCACTTCGCCGCACGAGGACGTCAAGGAAGGGGAGGCTGTTGTCACACTCGTATTCTGTGGTAAATTGTAGGGCTGCGTCTGCTGAGTTGAGAAGACGTAGGAGGCGTGAAGCGTCCGGCTTTCGCACAATGCAAAAACAGTCGTCTACGCGGACGAAAACCTTCGGCGCGGGAGCGAAGTCAGTGAGGGCCTTCTGTTCAATGACTTCCATGACCAAGTTGGCGGTAGTAACGGAAATGGAAGCACCCATGGCAGTTCCGTTGATCTGCCTGTAAAAATGCAATGCTTAGTTGCACTACTTGGAACTATCTGGACGTTTCGACTGTTCAGCCCTAATAACCAACAGCAAATTTCTAGAGGGCGATCCAAAGGATGAACTTTAGCGCCTCGCTTCTCGTGTTCTATAGCAAAATACCGTCGTAAAGCGTTGGCTGCAAGCTCACGCCCGCCTTTGCCGCCCATAGTTCAAACTACCGGGTGTACTCGCGAAAAACTTTAACAAGCTTTTAATAATCACCTTTTGCAGCTTTAAGCTAAATTGCTCAAATATTATTTGCACGAAAGACCGAAGCACATAATTTCCTAACAAACATTCGCTAATTATGGTTTTAGACAGTTACCTTACGGAACGTAGATAATGTACAAATTGTAGCCGGGAAGTTCGCAAGGGAATTCACTTTGAATGAATTCTCAAAATGACACCAGTTTCTAGACATTGATTCCCGAACTTTGCGAAGAAATACATTGGCGGTCCGGTTTTGCACTTCCATGCATAAGACGCAGTTTTGTTAAAAAATTAAGTGGAGGGACAATGAATTTTTACCGCAAGTTAGTTGGCGCATATCTCGAAAATGGTGTCATCCATAGAATTATTTTCAAGTGGATATGCCTTGCGGTCTCACCGGCTACAGCTTGCATACTGTAATGTGTGTCGTAATGTAATTAATTAAAAAATTAGTATATCTCGTCTTTCTCTTTATAGTGCAAGTAAAGTCCACCTCTTCGAAAGGAGCAGCGATTTTGCTTAGTCTTGGTCGAAACACCTGGTATATGATCAAACTCAGTTGGACTGTGTGCTCTTTCGGTTAGTTTCACTAGCCTCCTCTTAGGTGCACACACTTCTCGTGTGGCTAGTTTTACACCCTGTGCTTATCGGGTACTTGCCAAATGACTGACGCGTGATCTCCTGGCTGGTGCCCTGTGTCGCTTTTGCCTATACAGACTGTTCCATGCAACTTGAGTAAAAGTTTTAAAATATGCAAACGCAACGTAGATGGACCAAACCAAAGCTGATGTTGTTTGCCGTCGCTTAGAGACATATTTTGGCATTCCGCCTAATTAGATAATGTCTTCAATCAACTTCTCAATTATTATAATTAGATTAAATGTGTCAATGAGAAAATTGTAGAGCAACATGAAAAACTCCCGATTGATTGATTGTTAGAAGACTTTAACATTCCACCGAACTGGGGTGACCACCTCTTACCCTACACGCAGGTAAGGGGGGGGGGGGGGGGACGAAACAGTCCCCGCGCGTTGAGGACGGTGAGTCTTCACGGCCTCAACGGCCAGGCGGATTGCTCGACGCTGGTCGTCTTCAGCCTCGCTCTGGAGAGCCTCCCAGGCTTCTCTACTGTCAATGTTTTCTTTGGCCGCTGGGGAGCCAGCACATTCCCATATTACATGATTTATAGAACCTTTTTCCTTACAAATTTTGTAGAGGGCGTCGTTATAGTCCCTCGTCTGAGTTAGGTAGATCCAATATGGTGATGTATAATTGTTGCACTGGATGCGCCGCCAAATGCGAGCGTCCTCCAGAGAGAGAGAGAGACCGATGCGGAAGCGGAAAGGTATTTCTTTCGGCTTTGTAATGATCTACAATTTCCCTGTACGTGATGATGCTATCTTTGGTCGCTAGAACTGGTTGCTCTAGAATTGCCCGGTGGTAGAGTGCTCGGGCGAGCTCGTGAGCGGCTTCGTTACCTGGGACTTCTTTATGGGCCGGAACCTAAATCAAAGTTATGTCCCTGCTAGGAGGGTTTTTGAGTAGAATTTGGAGGGCCTCTTCCGAGATTCTCCCTTTGTTAAAATTTCGGATAGCTAATTTGTTATCCCATAATATTACTCCCGCTTTTGTACCAGCACAAGCGAGCGCTACTGCAACCTCCTCGGCTGTACAGGCGTCCCTCGTGCACGTGGAGCACGCTATCTTAACGTATACCTGTCGCCATCAACCACCGTCGATACCGCAGCCCCGTCTCTGCCGCAAGCGGCGTCCACGTACGCTACTTTATATGCCGGTGTGTTTTAAGTTTATTTACTAGAGCCTTAGCCCTGTGAGCTCTCCTCTCTTTGTTGTAGATAGGATGCATATATTTACGTAGGGGGGCAATTCGGAAGCGTTTACGCACGTCCAACGGAATGTCCTTCTTGCCAATCGGGGCACCCCTGTCGCATTGGATTCCTACCCATTCCACGATTTTTCTCCCTGTTTTGGACTGGCCTCATCTTTCCAACTGAGACACTCGTACTACCTCAGTGAGCTCAACTAGCATGTTGTGAACCCCCATTTTGAGAAGGAGGTCTGTCGAGGTCTAGTCTGGGAGCACTAGGGCTCTCTTAACGCTCTTCCTAATGATCGCATCTATTATCTCTTTTTCTTGTTTAAACACATGATGCGGTGTGGCATACGTTATTCGGCTGGTAATAAAGGCTTGCATGAGTTTGAGGAGGCTGTTCTCTTTGAGACCCCTGCCTTTGAGTGCAATTCTCCTAAAGATCCCCGTGACCTGCGCCGCGTATCCTTCTAACTTCTTGATTGTCGTGAGGTTATATCCATTTATCTAGATATACATTCCCAGAATTCTGATTTCCTCTACCTTGGGAACCTCATTACCGTTTACGAAAACATTGATGGGTCTGCTGACCCCAGCGTATCTCCTTTGATGTTTTGGCTCAATGATTAATAGCTCCGATTTCTGTGGCGAGCACGTCAAGCCTTTGCTGGCTGCATACTCTTCCACCATATTCGCCGCTATCTGTAGTTTAAGTTCGATGGCTGCGTCACTCCCACTGTTAACCCAGATGTTGATATCATCCGCCTACATGCTAAATTTTATCGATTTAATCTTATTGAGTTCCACCGGAAGACCCCTCATCGCTATGTTGAATAGGAAGGGTGATAGCACCGACCCTTGCGGGGTCCCCTTGCTCCCAAGTGTGACGGGAGGGTACTTTACATCCAGAAATGTTATATTCGCCTCCCTCTGTGACAGAAAATATTTGACGTATGCATATGCCCTATGTCCCACACCTATCTCTTCGAGGCCTGCCAAGATAGCCTTGTGGCTAACGTTGTCAAATGCCTTGGTGATGTCGAGGCCTAGGATCACCTTAGTGTCAGTCGAGTCGTATCTAAGATGTCATGCTTAAGTCTGAGCATGACATCTTGTGTACTGAGGCCTGGCCCGAATCCAACCATTTCATGCGGCCAGAGATCGTTCAGCTCCGTGTACCTGGTGAGTCTCGTTTGAACAACATGCTCCATCAATTTCCCTACACACGATGTGAGGGAGATTGGTCGGTCGCATGTTGTTCAAGCCGGGTACTTTGCCTGCCTTTGGAATGAAAACTCCCGATACAGGCTTTCTGTTGCTGAATACGTGATACATAAATGTGGTTTTCCGAGCGGGAAAGAAGCCCGCGAATACACGCAATATTGCCGCGCGACTCGCCGCTAGAGGCACTCTGCGTGTATTCGCGGGCTTCTTCCACGCTCGGAAATACACTTTTATGTAGCACGTATGGAGCAACAGAAAGCTGTATCGGGAGTACTTCATGTTGCTCTACAATTTTCTCATTGCCACTTTTAATGTAATTGTAATAACTGAGAAGTTGATTAATCAAGACTAATTGTTTAATTAGGCGGAATGAGAAAAATAATTTCCAAGCGACGGCAAACAACATTACCTTGGTTCGGTCCAGTTAGGTGGCGTTTGCGTATATTTAAGGTTTGGCTCAAGTTACATGAAACCCCTTGTATATAAAGGGTGTTTCAGCCAACACTTTCAAAAATGTTTAAAGGTTGCCTGTGGCAGATAGCTCGATTCTAGTTTATAATCCGGTCTACTCGAAGCGGCAGACACTACTTGCACAAAAAATCGAAATGCAAAATCGACTAATTAACAAGAATTCACTAATTAACTGTTCAGGTAATTACCTTATGACCTATATTGCAATTTACAAATTCTAGCAGTGGACTTCGCAAGGCGAATACACTTGCAGCGAATTCTCAGGACGACACGAGTTTCGAGAAATAAATTCCCGAACTTTGCGGAGAAATGCATTATCGTTCCAGTTAATCTGTTAACAAAACGTTGTTTCAAGCAATGAAGCACACAAGTAACTGGAACGCCAATGCATTTCTCCGCAAAATTCGGAAATTTATATCTCGAAACTCGTGTAATTGCAATATGAGCCATAATGCAATATGGGCCATAATGTAATTAGTTACACTTATTTGTGAATTTTTGTTAATTAGTCGATTTTGTTCTCAATTTTTGTGCAAGTATTGTCCGCCGCTTCGAGTAGACCAGCTCATGAACTAGAATTATGATATCTGCCACAGGCAACTTTTATAGATTTTTTAAAGTGTTCGCTGAAACAACCTGTATATTATTGCTCCCAGTGGAAGTAGTACATGTAGGACCTTAACAGAGATAGTGTAAGGGTGGGTTTGAGGATTAATATGCAGAATAGAAGACAGAGATATGTAGTCATGAATAGCCGGGCAAGGGAACAAGAGTTCAGGATCGCCAGTCAGCCTATAGAGTCTGAAGGAGTACGTTTACCTAGGTCAATTAACCATAGGGAACCCTTACCATGAGAAGGAAATTCACAGATGAATAAAAATGGTTTGGAGAGCATACGGCAGACACTGCCAGCTCCCGACTGGAAGCTTACCATTATCATTGAAAATAAAGGTGGTGGTGGTAAGAACTGTATTGAGATTCTGCTCAGTTATGATCTGGCAGGCCCGAGTCCTAGGATGGCCCCTCACGAGGAGCGACCCTTTCGGCCCAGGTATAATCAGTGCACTTTACCGGTGCTGACATATGGGGCAGAAACTTGGAGACTGACAAAGAAACTTGATTACAAGTTAAGGACCGCGCAAAGAGCGATGGAACGAAGAATGCTAGGTATAACGTTAAGATACAGAAAGAGAGCGGTTTGGATCAGAGAGCTAACGGGTATAGCCGATATTCTAATTGACATTAGGAGAAAAAAATGGAGCAGGGCAGGTCATGAAATGCGTAGGTTAGATAACCGGTGGACTCTTAGGGTTACAGAATGGGTGCCAAGAGAACGGAAGCGCAGTCGAGGACGGCAGAAGACTAGGTGGGGCGATGAAATTAGGAAATTCGCGGGCGCTAGTTGGAATCGGTTGACGCAGGACAGGGTAATTGGAGGTCGCAGAGACAGGCTTTTGTCCTGCAGTGGGCATAAAAATGGCTGATGATGATGAATACATTTATGTTGCTGACGAACGCGGTGCACTGTGGAGGCTGCGCAAACAGCGCTATCGTACAAATTTGTCGGAGCACTCGCTCTGTAGTGAATTGGTACAAGTATCTATCCTAGCGCAACAAGCTTAGACACAGGTTAAAGACTTGTAAAGGACAAACGCTAGCGTTTGTCATTTACGACTTTAACTTGCGACTAAGCTTAATTGTCGTGCTAGGAAAGATGCAAAAGCGTCTGGAGCCTCCTCAGCGTTGCCTGTTACGTATCATGTACAGAGTATCCGCACATAATATGACAATGTTGCCAAAGTTTGGGACATGGCGTCTAAGAAGTTTGTGCGCTGCATACTGCGAAATACGGGAAAGGAGTTTGCATGGCCTTTTAGCGCGCCATAGCACTTATGAACCGCACGACCGGCGACTTGGTTAACAGTTACAAGCTTACGTTTGCGTCATATGCAACCTTAGCGCTGCTCGCGAGTGCACGAGCGTTTGTCAACCAGCGTACGACGACTTCTTCGGACCTTACCTGGTCCCCGTATACTGGTGACAGCATCCAGGTTCCAGCCCCGGAGCGTGTCCGCCATTCGCACGAATTAAGAGCTCGAATTCGTGGATGCTGCTACAGCGTGCTTCCCTCGAAAATACGAGCGCCCTTACGTCCACAGAGTACACCAACGTCTAAAGGTAACTTGAGTGCATCGGACCAGGACACTGAAAGGCCGATCTAGGCAGAGGCCAGGGCGCGAGAAAAAGGGACACACGAAGCGCACAACGTCCTGGTTTGCTCCCGAGATTCAGGTGCGTGAGACCTGGCGCGGTGCGCGGCGTGTACTTTGGGAGGAACTAAGCAACGAGCGTCGTGCGACTGACACGAGACGTCAGCGACGCTGCGCTGGCGTTGCTCGTGGGAGAGATGGCTAAGCAGCAAGAGGCAGGAGGCACTGTACGTGAAATAACGTTTTATTTTAGGAAAAATGAAACAGAATAACATCGTATAGACACATGAAGTATGTACAGGAAAGTTGATTCTGAAAGACGCACTACTCTTTAGAGAAGGGGGGACCCCCGAAGCGCGGCCAAGGCGGGCGTCATGCGCCCGTGCACAACGTGATTGTGGGGTCGGGAGAGCTCACCCAAAACACAGAGATGCTCATCACAAAGCAGGTTAAAAAAAAAAAACAGAAAAAACAGACGCTCGCGTTCTTTCATTGTACTTGCCTCACAGTTGCTTCTATAGACATTCATTATAAATATATATATATATATGTACGTATATATATATACATATATATTATGTATATATATATTATATTACCATTTTATGTACATATTTATTACAGTCAGATTCTAAACACACAGCATACGGGCGCGCGGAAGGGGAAACGCAAGAGGTGGACAGGGAAGGAGTTTGTGTGTACATAACTTTGTTTTGTTGCAGGAACATCGCAAAACTGTGCTCGAGATCCTTGGAAAATGACTACTACTCGTTTTGAATGTCAGAGAAGCCATGGCAGCAGACAATTGATAAAAACCATGCAAAGCAATCGCCAAGCCTAAGAATAGCGGGGAAAGAACATGGACCTTGCCCAAGACAAGCGGATAAAAGAATAAAAGCGCAGCAATAGGCTCAGCGCCACGTCGGAAAAGCAGCAAAACGCGAAGGAACTTGGGTGCTAAGGAAAAAGGCTCGAAAGAAGGTCCTTCGCGAGCAAAGCGGGCTTCGCTCCTAGTCACATTCCTTGAGGGAAACCTTCGCATCAAGTCAGCAGTAACACACCTGCAAAGGCTTCGTACAACGGGCCTGCTTGGACAGCACAAGACCACGCTAAACCACGCGCAAGCACAACACACGGGCAAGCTACTCACTCCTCTGCTCACAACGGGGTGTACGTTGTGGCCAGTTACCAAACAGAAGAAAAAATAAACAGTGTCCAAGACGATTCTGGAGCCTGCTGCATCGCAGTTGGCACACAGCACTCGGCGGGCTTCGCTCGCGCACAGGCAGGAATCACGGAGACCTGAATGGCGACGCGAAAACGAACCACCGTTTCCAATCTGCGTTTCTGTTCGCCACACCACAAACAGCCATACTAAAGCGCTTCCTCGGGAGTATCTCAACGGCATGGAAAGAAATGTGGAAAAGGCGTCGGCGAACGGAGCGACGCGCGCACCTCACGCATGCTCGCTCCGACCCGTGCGCCAACCGAGGCGACACAACAGAGCGGAGAAGACCGCCTGCCAATCACACGGCCGCTGTGGCTGCAGAGCACAGCTGCGCGTGTAGCTGCGAGGAGGGTGTCTGGCGAAGAGGAAATTCACCACTATGCGAGAGGGCAGGCGGACTTTGTACTGAAGGCCGGGAGGCCGAGATTCTTTTTTTTTTTTCGTTCTTCCCAACCGGCTGTCCAAGAACCTGCCGACGCATGGTCGACTGGAATAAGAGGCTTGTCTTTGCACTTTCACACGAAAAAAGTTTTTTTTATAACTTTCCTTTCTCTTTTCCTCTTTTTTTGACCTTTTTTTTTCTCCTTTGGACGGGAAACTTGTCGGTTGACAACCGGGACAACACAACTACAAAACGAAAACAAAACCACAGGGTCGCACGAAATGACGGATGCGCAACACTTGACAATGTCTGCTGGGCGTCGGGACGTTCGGGCGTCTCGGAGGCGGCGTATGGGATTTGGTGCGAATAATGCCCATAGGTTACGTTCGCACGCGCTTCTGCATCAAGACAAGCTGTCGAGGACATCGGGATTCTAAACGGCGGAGGGGGCAAGAGCTTTCTGAAACGCCAAGCCGAATGTCTCGAGCGCCGTGCAAAAAGCGTTCACTGGGACGCGCCCTTCGATACTACGCCAACGAATTAAACAGTCAACCGAAAAAAAAAAAAATTAGACTGCTTCACTGAAGAGAAAAATATCCTTCCGATGGGCAACACTTGTCAAAACGTCTGCCTCGACTCGCTGATGACAACGGGTGGGGAAAGCGCCCGTGGGACGGATAAAAGGAAGCAAGAACGAACACCCGGAGAGACAAAAAAACTAACGAGAACGTGCGCTACACTTTGTTCGCAGAAGACTCGTGTGCGGCTGGGTGGCAGCGGCCAAATAAATTGGAAAAGCGTTGCCTCGGAGGACGCTCCAGTCAAAGCGACTCGCACCGGCCTGCGGCGACCGAAAGCCGCCGGAAGATCACTGGGGAAAATGCGAGGAGTCATCTCGAAGCGCGGCAACAAAAAGAAAGAAAGCAGCACTGCGAAATCCAATTGGGCAAAAGCGCACAACGGGAAGGTGCATACACGCCGCGGCGGCGACGCTCGCCAGGCGTCCCAGGTACATGGGTGGCAGACGCGCAGTTTCGGCGCTGCAATACTGATTCTCGGATGGCCGCTCAGGGCGGCGAGCGGGAGTCGACCCCGCGAGAATGCAGTTGTTCCCTAATGATCCCGCATTGCGACGGATGCAAGACCTGCCTCCAGAAATGCATGTGAATGATCAAACCGCCATTCTCTTGACGTTTCCGCGGGAAAGCGAGACCACGACGCTCTTTCACCGGCAAGGTACACAAGTCTCCTCGAGCGGCGACGCCGGATGACACCCGGAAAAGCACAACCGCCGACTTGCTACCACGACCGCTGCCAAACGAAAAGATGTCCAAGTTGTTTTCTTTTTTTTATAATACGAAAAAAAAATCACGGGGATAGACATCGTTAATGAAACTTCAAGCCAACTGCTGCTCCTCGACCGCGAAGCTGCGCATCACTTGTAAGAGCACCACCACAAGGACGAAAATATAGGGAATGGACGACACAGGACGCACCTGGCTTCACCCAGACGCCCGATGACATTCATTTACTACATCTTCGACGACACCTTTGAAGCCCACAGCACAATGTAAGCGTGGAGATGGCGTCAGCTGCGACGGCCGTAAGAGCGGCTCGAATGAAGACTTCAGAGGTTCATCGTAAGGGCAGCAGTGGATGCGGCTTTGACAGCGAATGGCGTCAGCCTTACATTGCCCACGCTACGAGCAAACAACCGATGTTCGTTGTGACAGCGCGATACGCCCTGAAGGAGGATCGCAGGACACATTTTGCGCTCAACCGGCACTTTCTCGGGGTGTCAGCCAAAGTCACCCTCTAGTGTTTGCGCGTAGAACAGAAAAAATATACAATGAATATGGTGATGGAGGAAAAAAAAAAAGCGAGATGTGCTAACCCCAGGCCGACAATAAAAACAAGGAAAAATGTACAATAAAATCGTCGCTAGATGCCTCTGACGGAAGGTGCAGGAAAAATAAAAACCACTGCAAGCCCCACGTGCAGAAGCCAGATCGACCTCGTCCACACAACCATATAAACAACTCTCACCCTGTTTCTCTTTGGACACATATATACTCAGTCACACGCACGAGGATGTATATAATATTAGGCAAAAGACATATGACCTGCGTACCCTCCAAAATAACATCGCAAAAGATAATAAATAAAAATATAGAGAGTGTGCAACACTGGGGTGCTCACATTTTGAAGTCCGTATATGAACGTTTTTTTTTTGTTTCTTTCGACTAAACAAGAAAGCATGACTCCCTCGCCAGACTCGCACAGATACACATTTGACGTACATACACACAAACACGCTCGGACAAAGGCGCACGAGTGAGTCTACACAAACACACGCACATACATACGCATGCCCTTTCACGACGAAATATTGCAAATAAATAGTTTGTATTTACTATAGAAAAGGAGAGAAAGGAAACTGCTGCCGCCCCTCAAAATCAGCACAGCTCGAAACCATGGATTTTTTTTTTCCTTTCCTATCTTCCATCCAAAAAAGTGGGTCAACACGGAGGCTTAATTCGGATGTGCCAGAGATGCTCAGCTGACATATTGCATTGCCAGAAAGGACGCAACAGAGTGGGAGGGGTGTGCGCAATGCGTGGAGGGAACAGCAAGAGAACAAAGGAAAACAAGCAAAAACGGCGCGCGAAGAAACAGGACAGAAAAAGAAAAGAGAAAGCCGTAACCGAGACCCCCACCGACACGCATTCTCTCTCTCCTCTCGCACAGGCATCGTGGAAATAAGCGCGAAACTGTGGCTAGCTGTCTACCGAGGCCCCCGGCTTCAACAGTAGAAACGGTATATTGCTTGCTCCGCAGCGGTGGCTCTTCGGACAGACCGCTGCACCGGCGTTATTACTGGACACACATCTCTCTGTTCACTGTAACGCTATAGCAGGGTGGTTTCGAACGAGGGCTTTGCCATGGGAGGGGGACGGGGTTGTGAGCGCGCTGCGCCAGCCGCTGGTCCTGGAGTCCACACGGTGCGCATCATGCGGCTGGCGTTCTGGAGGTGGTGGGAGGGAGGAGGAGAGGTATGGGGGGGGGGGGGGGGGCGAGCCCTCCATGTCACATGGTGCTCGGGTGTGAAAGAGAGACGAAGAGCGAGAACGTGGTCACACAGGGGTGGAGGTCGGTTTGTGCCAAGGGGAACGGGCCGGAGTCGTCGGTGTGGATGAAGGGGAGGGCAGCGATGGCCTAGACGGTGTGCTCCTCCGCTAGACAGAGCCTCTTGGTCGAAATGGCCATGCCGCCGTCGCTGGTCATGCTCTGGATACTGCTGTGGTCGTCCGTGTCACTTTGGTTGCTGTTGTAGCCCATGATGTCCACTTCATCTGCAGCGGGGCAAACAAACAAAGCGCGCCGTCAGTCAACGGCTATGCGCCACGTGCGAGACACCATCGACAAGCACAGTTCGCTTTTCCGACACAGAATACACCACTCACGTACGAAGTGCCTATCAAACAACACGTGGTAAAGAAGGCGCCCTAGCGGTAGCGGCCAAGTGTAGGGCCAAGGACACGGCAGCTTCAACATAGGTGCTAGAGCACGGTGGCAAAACGCAGCAGGCCTGTCAGGGAAAGGGATGCGAAAAGCACGCTCTCCTAGGGACAACATGCGGTAAAGCATCTAACAAATTCATTACGGGGCTCTTCACTCTGGCGCAGATAAAACACACTCTTTCCTCGAGCCGACTCGTACAATAGTCACGACAAAACACGGCTCGCTGGAGGCGTCAATCAAACAGGCCTAATGTCCAATTCAGCAAAGCAAAAACGGCTTACAGCACAGATCACGCACTTGCGCATTCTGGGTGAAAAAAACGAGCTCTGCACTTTCACTAACATCAATGTGCTGATCCAGAAGCATATGCTGAGGAGTTGAAGCAGACGGTAACGCCACATGCGCAAGCTGTCGTCCTGTTCGAAAACACCGTTTATTCTTTGCTCAAGTAAGCATCGAAAGGTCCTCCAAGTTAGCACTCTGTCGAAACTGTCCAACTTTTACATTATATACCGGGCATCAACGCAGTTTTTTACATACCCCAAACAGCAAGACTTACACACCTGGTGAATCTTGGCTGCGTACTTGATAATTCACAAATTCAAACGTAAGCTATCATCGGTGCCTCAGTGCTAGATATTTCTTCCCTGAGGAGGACTGAGTGCGATACTGCGAAACGCAAATGCAGCGGCTCGCCGTGAGGTTTTATCTTTCACTGAAAGACAGCTCTAAACGAACAACACAAGTATTACGAATGAAATGCCTTTCTGTACCAAAGAAACGGGCAGGAGTACAACGGACAGAAAGAAGTGCGGCATTTGGTTCATACGTCTGCGATGTTAATGAAGCGACCATGCAGCAACACAGAAGCTTGAAGATAAGATGGCGCGAGTGACCACTCGTAAGCCGCCTCGCCAGCCTTATCCAAGCCTGCGGATATGGCATCGCACGACTTTCTTTGGGGCTGCGCACAAATGTACGAGCGTACGGTCTCAAGGACAGCGAAAGGTCAGATCATCATCGTTTACATGAAATTACTGCTCTGGACGCGCGCGCTCTGCATTCACAACGAAAAATTTCAATCCGGCAGATATATGGAAAGGAACGAATGGTCCGAATTCACACTGTCTATCGCCGTGCGTTTTTCAAACAATTCTGTCCTGGAGCTTTCCAAGTCCAAGTCTGTTATCTCAACATTCATGAATATTAAAACGAGAAGAAAAGAAACCGAGGGGCCCGATTTTTATTAGTCATATTATAAGAAGCCAACAAAGAGACCAAGGACAGTATAGGGGAAATTACTTGTACTTATTAATTGAATTAAGGAAATAGTCAATGGAAATGAAAGTGGATGAAAAATCTCGCAGCAGGTGGGATACGAGCCCGTGTCTTCGCATTACGCGTGCGATGCTCTTACCGATTGAGCTACCGCGGCGCCGTTTTCCCAACCACTTTCTGGGGTATTTATGTTTATCTACTAGAACTAACCCTGGGAGTGTTAGCCAGCGCCACCACTCCCAAGGTTGGTTACGCATCGCACGCGTAATGCGAAGACATGGGTTCGTATATCCTACCAGCAGCTAGTTGGTTTTTTAGCCACTTTCATTTCCATTAATTTACCATTTCTTTAATTCAATTATTCAGTACAAGTAATTTCCCCTATGCTGTCCTCGGTGTCTGTTCGTTGGCTTCTTATGACATGAATATTTGTAGTTCATCATCATCATTTATTATTCCCTTAAGGGCCCCAAGTGGGGTATTACATTAGGGGGGGGGGGGCAAAACAATAATACAAACATCGAAGGAATGGTCATGTACAAAGCAAAAAAAAGGCAACAACTGAAAAGTCACTAAAAAGAACATAATTAGTTGCAAATATGGGTGGTTAGTAACTCTCGAAATTTCGAAGGGTTTCGCTCTACAACAATGGATTCCGGGAGCGAGTTCCATTGTTCTATTGCAACGGGAAGGAAGGATTTGTTGAAAGCGTTTGTAGAACCGTGAAGGCGTTGGATACATAAAGAATTGAATATGTGATGAGCGCACGGGTGGAAATAAAAGTGAGGAACAAAGGTCAGGAAAGTTATAATACAATTTATGGAATAGGCAGAGTTGCGAAATTATACGTCTTGATGCTAAAAGGGGTAGACCAATAGATAACTTCCAAGTTAGTAACGCTGATAGTGTTGTCATAATTCGATAAGATAAAACGGGAGGCACGATTTTGAGTAGCCTCTAAAGTGTCAATCAAGTACTTTTGATGCGGATTCCAAATTCCCCTGGAGCTTCACACACAAAGCTATGTCATAGGTGATTGCGTTGCCACGAAGTTAGCGTCTCCTCGGAACCGCCACTAAGCCCTTTTGCGCACGCCCTCAACACCAGGAAACGTTTCCGCTCTGACCAGCGCCCACGGTGAACTGTGGTGCCGCGAGACCTGACAGTCCGTTCGTTTGGCGTCCTTTCAAACTTGTCTGATACATTCGCGTTTGAGTACACCACCCAACCCTGAGATGCAAAAATTCAATAAATATCAGCCTTGTCCTAACATAATGAGCACTGCAACGCGTTTGGCGGCGTAATGGAAGCGGTCATCGCTCACGAAGAAAGAAGCTCTGTAGGTGCATTCGAGAACGCAATGTGGACCAATGGATATCAAACAAGCTTTCCTCCTATACGAGTGCATCACGCGCAGCCTCCCTCTTTGAAACAAGTACCGAGAAAATGCGTCTGGTCCTATGCTAGGATAGCTAGCGGATGCTGCCGATTCTAACAGTCTATCCCAGCAGACCGGCACACTCGTTCCTTTCTATTTACAACCACCACTTTCGGTGTGCATCCGCGGTGGTATCAGAGACCGAGCTGCGACCGGACCCTGAAGGCGAAAGTGGCGTTACGCCACGCTCGTTCACCTCCCCACGCTGGAAATGACGTAGCACTATCGCTTACTTCCCTTTCGTGAAGAACTTTCGGAGCCTCGGGGTGTACACGTGGATTCTCAATGCACCCTTTCTGCGTAGTTGAGTCCTCAATGCCTCACTCACAACGCCATTTAGAGCTAGCGACGATGACACGTAAACTAACCATGCATACAGCAATATCATAGTTGCGCAGCTGCATATCAATATCACTGCGCAGCTGCATACCAGTGCGTGCTATCATCGTAGAGTGACGCCGGCGCTAGGACGTTAGCATGCTTTAGCAAACGGTTACCGGCCCTGCAAGGGTGGCAGGCGCGTCAACGGCACACGAAAACAGCCTATTTTCTGCTCTCTCCTTCGTTCGCAAACGTCGCCTGCCACAATCGTCACGCCACTAACAAGCGGGAAGTGGGAGAAGTCGCATACACACCGATGACTGCGGGCGTCACTTCACGGCGGTGTGCCCTCTGTCACAGCAAGGGCACAGTGATCTGCCTACCTAAGCTTCAGCACATTCAATGAGCGCACAACCGTGACACGCTCGGCACTAACGGGAATGACGTCATAACGAGACAATCGTTAAGATACGCTACACTGCTCGCTCTTCTGCAGACCCCTTTCCATCTCATCTTATTTGGCTTCGAGAGTGCTACAGGACGCCACTATGTAATAGCCGCGCATCGCATAAGCCCAAAAGGTTAACGGTCTAGAAGTTCGAGCCACAATCTCAGCACAGTGATGAATTGAACTTCTAGCTATCGCTCATCTCAGTAGTAGGTATATGCCTATCATAAGGAGCTGCCGCACAAATGACAAAAGTAAATGATTCCAGGATAAATTATTTCACAATGTGTTCCGCAGGCAATGCATGCGCAATCTTGCGAAACCGTTGCCACAGCTTGACATCTTAACTATGTGCCTTCAAAGTATAACAGAATGTCAGAATGTGCCAATTACAATTTTAGTGCCGATAATATGAAGATGACAATAAAGGTTGGAAAAATGGAAAAACATACACGTGATTTCGAATGTGCTAAAGGAAGTGTTAGTCTACTGCGGCACTAAGCCCAACGGCAAAGCAAGTATAGACGCATGCCTCAACAAGGTGTCCAAATAACCACCTACTCACACAACAAGCATATCAGGCCGCCGATTAGGATGCCTCCGCAACCCTCTTACTGTTAACTATACAAGGAGCCTTGATGATAAACCTGCAGTGTCATCCGTTGCCGCTATTTTGTGTTGTAAGCACAGCCTCATCTTGCGCCATCGCAGGGAGCGAACGCTGTCGACAAACGAACAAGAGAACGTTATGGGATGCGCTGCCGGAGCCTCGGACTGTCTCGCGGAAGGTGGCGATGCAACAATTTTCGCAACAATTTTTGGGCACTTCTCAGAGATCCGAAAGTCGCACAGCGCCCTTCGTGGCAACGAGCTCGACGACCTTGATGGCGGCATGGACAGAATTTTTGTATTCCGACTGCGAGATCTCCGCAAGCCGGTCCCGCAGAGGCGGACCGAGTAGGCGTGGTGCCGCGGGGCCCACGGCAGCGTGAGCGCGAGGCGGCTCCCCGACGTGACTCAGCCGCCCCCGCCGCCGCGCGGCACAGCCGAGCCCCGGGGAGTTTTTCCTCGAGCCGACAGAGGTGCATTGCCCCCGCGCGCAACTCGAGTAGGGGGAGGCTTTGTCACCGCCGCCGCGCTGACGCGTCCGACCGGCATCGCAGCGCGACCGGCACTTGGAAAGCTCCCAGCCACCGGCGATTCATGAGCATTGGGTCAACAACGTCGCGACGAAAAGAAATACAAAACGCACGCGAAAACCGCGCAAGCGACATATCACGCTTGCCAACGCAAATGGCCGGCTTTGGGGCCAGAAGTAGCGCACCAAAATGCACGCACCAACGACTCTACACAATTTCCTCATTGAAAAGCATTCTAGAAACAAAGATGCTTAGAAGCAGGCCACTTTCGGGTGACGGCGAAGCCTGAATCATGGGCTAGGACGATGGGATTTTTTTCTTATTTTTCTTTTCTGCCAGTGCGCACACTTCAGAAGCAGCAGGTAACCACGTGAAGCATACGGTATATCATGTCAGCGCGATCACACAGCGCAGGGTGCCTACGGCAATCCATGAAAACTTGTCGCTCGTACCCCAGTGCCATCGCAACCGTCACACAAGACAAAGCCCGTATCCGAAACCCTCAAGCCTTTTCTTAGAATCCGCACCAGGTGCCAAAGCAAGCAGTTTACGCAATGCGCTCTTCATTCCCATCGCCGGTGCTGGAAGTAATTTTTGCGCCGTGCCATTGAGCGGTAACGTGCGCCGCGGTCCTCCGAGCCGTCCTCCCAAATATCGTTCGTCGAACGGACGCAATGACGAGCACGTATATAACCGAGCGTGCACGGCGCCAAGGTCAGTCGGCCAAGCGCGACGCTCTCCCGCTCGGGGATGGCACAACGCCCGGAAACTTTTAATAGCGCCGCTGCGCAAACGGGAAAGATCAGAGGCGGGTTGCGGTGGCCTAGGCGAGAGCCCGCAGCGCGGCTCCGCGCACCATACACGGCGGGCCCGGGGCCACACACTCGGGAGACGCACTTGGGACATGCAGGTGCGGCGAGACTCAGCGTAGGTTCAGAGTGCAAATTGTTTTATAGGTACTCGTGAATCATTCATTACCACTGCGATCGCACAGTGGCGACCGACCTGCACGTCTCTCCATCGTCCCTTGAAGCGAGGGATGCATTGCCGATCAAGCGGTCTATAAGGATGGGCCAATCAGGGCAGGTTGATCACGTGTCAGCAAAAAATCACGGACAGCACTGAAGACGGCGAGATATCCCTACCATTCGTGCTCTTTTTGCAACCCTAAATTCGGCAACCTTTGCCGTGTCGATGAACCTCAATAGTCAGTGAAGCTGCACAAAGCTCATCCGTTAGGAGATTAGCCCTCGTCCTCGCAGTGGACGCATCCACAGCCATCACACGCACCTGCTGTGTACACGGTGCTGACACTGGGAAAATGCGTATAGCCGCAGCGTAACGTGGAGAGGGTTGAGCGACACCCAGCCACGCAACCCGCTGCGGTGCATGGCTTAGTGGATATATGGCGTTCTGATGCTGAGCACGACAACGCTCAGTGGGGCGAGTACCTGAAGAGAGAAAACAACGAGCGGTGAGAGAAGCGCTCGTCCCGCCGTCTTTGTTAGCGCTGTGTTTTCTTCAAATGTTGAGCATCGAGTCACGCATCTGATTCCCGACTTCAGCAGCCGCACCCCTATGCCGGTGGAATGTAAAACACACGCTCTCACTCGAAATTAGGCGCAAGTGAAAAAAAAAAAAAAAGAACAGTGCGGAAATCACTGCGCGGCATCCCTCATAGCCCACTGTGAAGCGTTAGGATGCAAGATCCCAACGATTACTGTATTTTGCGTAAGTCACTGCGCAAACGTGCAGCCAACGAAATTCATTCGTTTCAGTACGTTCGTTTCAGATCTGCAAACTGCGGTTGCTGGAGAACTGCGAAAGACGTGCTGAAAACCGGAAACCTGTGGAGTGTGCCTCCGCGGTAACCTATCCATTGAATGCATCGCGCACTAACTTCCAGTCGGTACCTAAAAATGCGATTGTGACCGTAATGATTCGCATTAACGTCGTGGTTGAGCATGCATGTCTCGGATCTCGAGTACTGAATACAACGTAGACGATATTGAAGTCAGGGAAAAGAGTCCGTAATCCCGTTTTCTGATGGCGTCACTGCTGATACAGGCTACGCATCACACGTTAACCTGGACGGAAGGAACATGTAAACCACTCCGTAATCAATGTACGTATACGTGAATAACCGCGATTAGTGTCGGCTTTCGATTCCGATACGCCTATCTTGTCATATCAATCAGGGAATGCAATCATTGACAGTGTGGATGAAAAAGAATTGAAGGGGAGACTGAGCGAGCCCACAGAAATGATGAGACGGAGCGCCAGACCAAGCATGGGAGCCGTACGTGTCTCGGGAGCGATCGCCCCGCAAACAACTGCAAGGGAAACTGGCACTATGCTTAACTTTTTGCTCGTGAACTCCGACCAATCGCGCCTTGTGTCTGACGGGGCTTATTGAGTCGTTTTCACCGGCTTCATGCGTTGACATTCTTTCCGTGGATTATATGTTGGAACACACGGAGCAAATAGAGAAATTATTGCTCGGCAACATTTGCGCCACGGAAATTCAAGAATTGCAGAAACAACCGAGGACGAGTATAAGACCGTGTGATGTCGAAATGGTATTCTTGCGGCTTCGATTTAATCGTTGGACACAGGCGACAAACTAGACGTGTCGGAACGTTGCAAACATAGTCAGGGTCACACTCAATGCAAGCGTGCGAACACCTGTTTGGCGGTGTGTGTCAGATTCGTGGGACCTCGTATATGGTGCGGTGGTTTTCAGGCCGCGCTTGAGTTCCGCCCTACTTCCACCTGCATTCGCAACACCGAAAGCGGCAGCTAAACCCTACACACCCGCTGGAAGAGCGGCCGGCTAGGAGCATTCGTGTTGCGCAAGCAAACGGCACAAAACAACATCTGCAGCTACAAGAGGCTTCGTTTAGTGTAGTCGATCACAGACACTGTCGCTTTCAAAAACCCTCCCAAAATTGCATTCGTGTGCAGCATCAATGGCCACAATAGCGTGGCTGTAAGCCTTTTAAAGGGATAGTCTGGGGATTATTCACC
This sequence comes from Dermacentor andersoni, assembly GCF_023375885.2. Lineage (NCBI taxonomy): Eukaryota > Metazoa > Arthropoda > Arachnida > Ixodida > Ixodidae > Dermacentor > Dermacentor andersoni. The sequence goes on along the minus strand of NC_092814.1, from coordinate 31,715,954 downwards.
GACGAAAAATTCGAAAAAGTGGGCGTTCAACCCCTCTAGTCTGGCTAAAGTGGCTCAGTGTCGGCGCGTCACTTGATGAATAATAAATGAAAGCGTAGCATATGCGCACGGCGAAACGCGCTTGGCATCGTCGTTGCGCCGAGGTTCTTATTTTCTTTTAGTATTTTGGAATTATTTTAGCACAACAGACTTCGCAGACCGGATGTACTACGGGAGTTGTTGGCGCCAGTCGTGTGGGAGCATTGCAAGTCTCCTTTTCGATCAAGAAAGCTTCTCACTCAAGGTATAACCTGACACACGTGTCCAATGTATCAACTAAGCCATTTCGGGTTCTGTTTGGTATCCAAAAGAAAAGCGTATATGTAAAACGTTTTGGTGGTCGGTTGGTGTTTCGAGAAATACCATTTAGTAGTTCTTTTAGGGGCAGGAAAGCGCGAGCACTTTTATCTTGCAGATGGTTCAAGGCAAGAGCTGTCCACAGAACAGGCTACGAGCAGCATAACACAAAACACTGCGCTGCGCAAACTGGCCCATCGTACAAAAACAACGGCGCGTGTAGTGCCGGCCAATCGCAGTGCGTACGACGAAGGAAAGAAGCTGCATGAATGACAGTTCAACAATCGTGGCAGGCTTCACGGGTGCTATGCAGCATAGCACATCAGTAAACAGACCAATGATACGGCAGAAGGTATACAGGTCACTGCAAGCGCCTAAGAAAACAACTGGTCTGTGCAGTCGGGCTCACACGTAGGGTTCAACCCTTGCGCCTGCACATGCCCGAGATATTTCGCTAGCCTGAGCAGCCAGTGTTTGTGTTAGAGCAAACAAAAGGCTCTCGCCTCTTTTCCCTTATCCGGTAGAGCAGCGAACAAACAAGATACGTAGATTACTGCGCAACCTTTCTACTTAAACACTGCTACACCAATGCGCTGTAACGGTGGTGCTGGGCTGGCCTTGGTCTAAAGGGTGCAACGTAAAACCGTGAAGAACGAATGAACGAATTTTCGCAGTATTAGTTCACCGTTCGATTTATTTATTTATTTATTGGATTCAATGTCCCAGAGCAGTACACAAGACAATGAGAAACGTCATAGCATACAGCTCCAGATTAATTATACCCACACGGGTTCCTTCATCATGAAATTTAAGCTCGCTACATGAGCGCCTCTGCGTACAAGCCCCGACGTAATGCGTCCGCCACGGCGGGGTATTGCACTCGCGATCTCGTATTCAACAACGGAACGCCACAGCCACTGAGCCACCACGGGGATGCGCATTTGGCATTGCACAATAAGTATGACGGAAGAAGGTAAAAAAAAAAGAAGAAAGAAAGAAAACTTGCATGTTCGAATTTGGAGGACCGTCCGCGTGACGGCCCTCCTTCAGTAGTGTACAGAGGCCGAGCGTAAGTAAAATAAATAAATAAATAAATAAATCACCGCCTAAGCACTCCGTACAGATGGTTAACCAGTGAAGCTGAAACATACGGCGCCGATGTTTAACACCGGGTTAATCCCGACGGTTCATTAAACGAAGCGTCTTGGTAGGCTACCAGATCCTCGGTACGTAGTCGCTGCTTGCGCTCGGCTGCACGAGCCTGTTCTTGTGCCCGGGCTGCAGCATTGGCACGGCGTAGACGAGCCCGTTCCAGGTTCTGCTCGCGGCGTTGCTGGTCGAAAGCTACCTACTCCTCAGGAGTATGTATGACGCGTGGCCTACCCATTTCGAAGCCGAATGGAAACTGCTAGGCGCGCTCTCGGCTGCGATGGAGAGCAACGACGTCACTACTGGCACAGCCAATCGCGCGCCTCTCTCTCTCTCTTTCTTGTGCATGCGTATGGGTTTGCGCCGGAGATTTCGGCGTACAGGCGACAGACTGACGGACGAATCGGCTAGTCATATACAGCTTCGCTGTAATAAATGTACCACTACCAACGAGAATAAAGCTATACGCGGCAGTGAGGCGATTGCAAGACAGCAACAATGACATCTCTAAATAAGGCTTTTACAGACGGTTACGTTCACCAAACAATAACCTTTAGCTAGGATCCTAAAGAATATCCTCAATTAAGAATTCACAGTCACGTTCGTCAAACACAGCTTCATAGCTTTGCTTATTGAAATAAACAAGTTAAAACAAGATGCGGCAGACCCGAACACGAACCACGAGGGCACACATAAGGGGATCTATAATTGACCAGAGCTTACGTACAAGGCCAAACGAATGTGTAGCAGCACACAGTCAGATGCACGAGCAGCAACAGCATTCCATGGCAAGAAACAAGTGCACACATCGCCTCACAACGATTACAGAAAACGGATCAACTACATATATATACGAGGCCACCAGTGTCCTCTGTAGACAGAAGAACCAGGGAAAAAGAAAGATAAGATTTAAAAAAAAAAGCGCTTGTGATAAAACTTGCGCTATAGAGTATGCAGCCGGTCCCACTTCAAGGATGAGTTATCGCTTTCGGCCCTTTTTCTATAATCGGTGAGGCGTGACGTGCGCAGTTGTGGTGACTTCCCGTCGGGTGTCGTCGCTGGATACGCTATGTGGTGTGTACATTCACCATTCTTTTCGCTGGACGAATAACTTCCAAGGAATAGCCAGCGCTCGTATGTGCTTCTTGGACTTTTCCCTCCTATATAAGCTTACTCAGTTTTGTGTTACTGCACCATAGATCTTGATAATCGAATACGAGAAGCTTTTTTTCTTTTTTAGTTCATTTTTTCACTGCCTAGTATACAGCGGGTTAAATGCTGAGCGCTACGTTCTTCAATGGCCAGCGCCCTTATCTGAGGCCCCCAATATTGCACGTACAGTCGTCCATAAAAATGTTTACGGAACACGAGTATACCAGGACAAATGTGAAATGGTAAGGTATGCCGCCCCCAATTTAATGGATAACCCTTTATTCATTACTTCTCTCCACCTTGCGGGTTTCCGCAGAACTACTACGTCAAACACTTGCCTTTGCTTCGTGTTGTCGACAAATTCGACTTCGCCCTGCCATCTGCTAGCCGCCTGGTTAGCTCAGATAGTAGAGCGGCTGCCCCGGAAAGGCGGTGGTCCCGGGTTCGAGCCCCGGACCAGGACGAATTTTTCTTCAACTATGAGGCTTTTCTTTCGAGGAACCCGTATGGGTTTCCTTTGTAGCAATTGCTACAAACGGGTGGATGTCTGATTTTCCCTAATGGATAGCTACGTAGTAGGTCGCAAAATGTACTACTGATCGATTTTCCAAACTTTCGGCTATGTGCCAACATTTTTGGGGTATTCAACGTTTTTCGCGTTTCGTAAACGTTTGTGGCCGACAATACAGAGCACACAGCGGGGTCTTCGTAATTTTGTGCAGATATTACAAAAAAAAAACATCATGTGGCTGTCAATGGGGAATCACTATACGGCTCGAACACAAGTTATCCTATCAGCTCGGTGGTTTAGGGCTCAAACCGCGGCTGAGAAGCAAGCGGTATGTGCATCCGCAGTCGCCTCTCCACAGAATGGTCAAGCACGAGCTGTAAGCAGTCAGTCCACACCGGACGACGTTACATCATGCCACCCAAATCGTTAACATGCCGAGGGCACACCACTGCCAGGAGGCGGAGAGAACACGAATACGGCTCTGACAGCTGGGCAAGTTAGCACTAATTGTGCAAGACGGAGAAGAAAAGCGAACAAAGGAGCGTGAACTCATGACCGAGGTTATTTGAAAATAGAAGACATCTGTGCATTCGCTGTACCATGTTAGAATCACCGCTCAACGATACAAGTCAAAACATAACCGCTTCACGATCCATTTTGCCTGAAGGAACATGTGCAGGTGTCGAAACTTCGAGACATATTTCGAGAATGCGGTTGTCTTTTCGAAAGATCGGAGGCTACGCGGGTGTTTGAAGGGACGAGAAGCGCGCCAAACAACCTTTGTTTACACTTATCAGACAACACTATGTGCCTAATTGTGTCTTACAAGCAATAGAGGAAACTCCTACAAAAAAAAAGGTAATAAAATAAACAAATAAATACAAATGAACGCCAAACAAATTGAATGACGCTGCTGTTTTGATGTGACTTGCATCTCTGCGTGGTGATTGACGCGACATCGTTGAGCCCATGAGGCCGTTTCTCGAGTATATGTGGTCATCGTATGCGTCCACGCTTGTTTGTTCTTCATTTCCCGCCTGTCGCGCAGCTTGAAGCGAAACCGACAGAAAGGTTCGAAGCGCGGGCCGAGCATAGGGGACTCGCTGCGAGGAGCGGTTGACTGACCGGTTTCCGAGGTGGACGAGCGCGACGACGATGAACCGGAGCTGCATTCGCTCACGCTGCGCCTCTTGTGGCTGGGCGGGGAGGAGCACCCGTCCAGGTGGTGCAGCCGCCGCTTGAGAAACCTCTGCTCGCGCATCAGCTGCTCCTTCACCATCTGACTCTTGCGGTCCTTCTCCTCCAGCGTCTGCGCATACACAAGACCGACATCGTTAGCCCAATGGACACTGCGCAGCACGAATATATTACAGGCTGCTTGTTCCAAGTTCAGCGTCTAGGATCACTTTGCACACAGACGCGTTCGACGCCGAGAAACTTGTTGCGACAGACATTTTAATAGGACAGCAGAACGATGACGCGATCCCCGCCAAAGCGGTTTACATCTCCGATGAAGTGCAGCCGACGTAAGCAAACGCTTTAAGAAAAACTGAGCACGGTTGAAAACAGTAAAGACACGTGACATTTCTAAGGCAAAATTTTATGTCTGCACACACACACACACACACACACACACACACACACACACACACACACACACACACACACATATATATATATATATATATATATATATATATATATATTATGGGGTATACCACCCCAAAGCAACTCGCAAACTACTAAAAGGGACGCTGCGGTAGCACCTCAGGATTAGTTTTGAGCACCTCGGGTGCTTTAACGTGCACCTGGAACACGGTGCACGAGCGTTTCTTGCATGTTACATCCATGAGAATGCGGCAGCCGCTGCCCGTAATCGAGCCCACGATCTCGTGCCCAGTGGCCATGCGTACTGAGTAGTACGCATGGCCACTGAAGGCGCGTAGGACGCAAACCACAAGTACGGAGCCGACCAGGCGGCGCCGACGAACACGCTCCCTGGTGACGACGGGGCACTCGAGGAGGCGCCAGCCGCACTGAGTTCGCGACAGCAGGCTACCCGACGATGCGCCCGCGGCGCGAGAGAGAACGCGCGACTCAAGTGGCTCCTTTTTTCCCAGCTCTCGTCGGTGAAACAGAGGCACGTCCGCTATATAGCGGCTGGGTGAAATGTGGCGCCTGCCACCGGCGACAACACGTTCTCCGGATGGCTGCGAACCCCGACCCTCTCAACATGCCGGAGAGGGTCGAGAGTGCCTTTATTCATGTCTGGCTTGCACCAAAGTGCTCCAGTCGCCTGACAGCCTTTCACGATGGCACACAGCTAACGCTGCATGGAGGAACCGCTGACATTATTTGCGTGATGGTGCTAGCGAAAAATCCTACTATAGTGATTGTCCGCATGAACTTATATCAGCCTCCATTAATACATGGCAAAGACGGTGTGTAGATACTCGCCTTTTACACAAGTCGGCTAAGCGACAGGGTTGAGATGCGGTCGTGCAGCACGACAACACGACATTTCAAGGCTACACTGACACCACGTCCTCCAGTGGTCCGAGCCTTGCTAATACCCGTACCCTTGCATGTACTATGCAACGCAGTCCGCTGGCTCGGCTTACAAGCAAAGATGCGTGCCGCGATAAGATACACGAAAAGCCGGCTGCTAGCGTGCTGCTGCAGCGGCTGCCCGAACACGGAGGCGCACGTGGCCCCTCGCTTCCTGCCACGAGATGGCAACATTCGCGTCACAAACGGCCGCTCCTGACAGAAACGAGCTAAAAGGGGGAAGACCTGGCGAACAGGGTCCGAAAAGGGGCACCGGTGCCTCCTTCTGAACACACCCACGCCGATCACAAACCGGTTCCGTGTCGGCTTCCCATCAACTGGAGCGCCCGAGAACGCCTGCACGGACCTTGCTAGCATGGATGCGGCAGGGGGTGGCACGCACACAGCGCGGTCAATCCCTTTCTCCTCCACTGTAGTCGCTGGAGGCGCACAGCAGTGCGAGACGGAACCGTCCCTCTCTGCTTCATAACGTAGCAACGTTTCGTATCAACCACGCCAAGACCACGAGGTCCCGTGCGTCGTTACTGTGAATATCTGAGTAACATTACAGTGGCGAGAACAAAACGAGCCTTGCGTAAACACCTCGCTGCCACAGTACAGCAATAATGCACTTCCCTACTCATCCCGTACGACATGGAACACACGGGACAAGCAGCGAGTCCACTTGCCGAACACAGCCCTTCCGATCGCGCAGGAGCAAGCGTCCAATTCTAAGATTCAGCATTTGTTCTTTTCGGCGATGCTTATGGTGGCTTAGCGACACCCAGCAGGAGGCACTGCGCTTAGATGCCACAACATACAAAAGGAGATCGCGTTCCCATTGCAGTGCACAGCATTTTGCTCCCCCAAAAAAGCCACCGACCATGGCGTGCTACCGAGGACCTGCACGCGACGCTGCACTGCACACTTATGCGGGGTCCACGCACGCACCACCGCAAGCAGCTTCGCCAGTCAACATGCGCCGGGCGCGTGTCCCCGTAATCTCGGCAATGGTCCGCCGAGCAAGTTGAATCGCCGAACTGCCGCGGGTCGTCTTCGAATGAAAGAAGCAGTGGAGGAGGGGGCCGCGCGTCCTCGGGATCTGGCAGTCGGCGACGGACCGACGCGGAAGGCCCCTCGGAACGACACAATCTCCGCTTGTCATCGCGACACGCCAAGCATGCTAGATGATACACCAGTGAATTCAGAATGATTTCATTGCACGCAACGCCGGCATCCTCGTCCTTCAGTATTGTCCTTCCTCGCAGGGGGCTCTGCGGGTGCAGTAGCCGCGTGCTTTTGTCTTGCTTTCATAGGATAGGAAGAATTTTAGAAAGAGGCGCTGCTCTGCAGTCATTTAGGGGCGCCCATTTTAGAACGCCCCGATTCTCTTCAATGCCGACTTACCTAGATGGCAGCGAAACTCAACGACTCAAGGTGCCGTGCACGTCGCAGCTTTTCTCGAGGAAAACAACGCCGGCGAGTGACGCATACCATGAGTGCGTCACTCCTAACCGTTTTAGCCATAATTCCGTAACTAATGTGTTGCGGCCACACGGGACGCTCCACACGCCTTGGAACAGCCCATCGGAAAACTAAGGCGTCACAGCTGCGGACACTTTTTCGTCCAGCTCCTCCAAGGCCGTTATCAACACCAGATGCAACTGTGTACGATGCGAGGCACGCGCGTGTTGAAACTCAATTGAAGGATCGCGATTTACGACCAAGTATAAACTCGGAACAAGAATGCTTTTACGACTCTGCGTGCTCGCTCCGTGGACTGCGGGGGAGCCGCGCGTCTTATCGTTTCCGGGCGGCGGGTTCTTTCACCGCGGCGGCGGAAGGCAGCTCTCCAAGGCAACGACTTCCGAATAAACTCCGCTACAAGGCACCCGCTTCCTAGGAAGCACCGCTCCCTTGTACACAGGGCCGTTATACGCCGTTTTCGTCGTCTTTCGGATTCTCGCTATCTCCACGCGACGCACCAAAGACTATTTCCCGGCTGCGCTGCCACGCAGCGCCGCGGACTGACACACAAGCGGTCACAATTCAAATATAGCAGGCCCCCGAAATGTGCGCCTTTTCCTACGCAGTTACGAAGAGCCACTCCTGCTAACAATCCTGCAGTTACAGAACGTACGACCAACACCCCGCGCACGCGTACGTACTATTGCGCTCAGTATGAGCTACAACGCGCGACTGCTTCTTCACGCGCTTTCGTAGGTTATACTGAGCCCGACAGTACACCGGAAGGGTGTTGAAACATGCGGCAGCGTCGGTGGCTGCATGTTGTGGCGCTGCGCTTACCCAAAGCGCGCACAACCTTTATTGCAATGAACGACTGCATACTTATCTGCTGGCACAAACGTCGGGTGCGACATATTCATTGCCAAAGTGCTACAGATATTCATGTTTTCTTTTTTAGAATAGTTGTGCAACGCCAGAATGCGTCTGGCGCGTTATGGTTCACTGACTCAGAATGTTGCGAGCGGTACTCCTCATACGCCTTTCACCATCGTGGCTACGCCAAAATGTTCCAGAAGATGGCCGGACAATCTTTGTCAACTGCTTTGTTTTCATCTTGCATGGCTTCATAGGGCATTTTCGGTACGAACTACTGAGTGGTGTAAATGCGGTATGGTAACTCTCAAAGACGGTTTGCCCAAATGCTTCGAAAAAACGGAACGCCATAGTAAGACTGAAGCCACGGCTCTGAAATTTCAAACATTCGGCGGCAAAAAAAAAAAAAAAAAAAAAAAAAAAAAAAAAAAAAAACGGGAATCACATGCAGGCTTCTTCGAAATTGCGGCTCCTTTAAAGCCGGGCCGCCTCCGGCGATTGCCCTTGTGATGAAACCTTCAAGGGCAATACACCATCTCTGGCACGCGGTGCACTGCTTGCGTAACGGGACGGAGCCATTTTGAACTAGGGTCTTAAACAAAATATGGAGTCTGCACAACGCTAAACAGTCCCTCTGAGTCCTGAAAAATAAAAAAAAAGTTATTTTCGAAATAAACTTGCTCGAAAGCCCCCAAGTGCCGGCTCTCGCTCCCGAATAGTAGCTATAGGGCCAACTTAGCAACCGTCAGTAAAACAACACTTCGCGATGCACGTCGTTGAAAATGGAGCAAGCTTATTTCTAGACGACGGCACCGTGCAGACCGAGGCCCGGGTCGATGACATGTTCGATGGCTACTCAATTACCACTATTCGAACGGCCAGCAGCGAAACACAGTAACGTAGTCATGGCTGGCAAAAGGTGAATGCATGCTAGCAGCAAGAAACAGCTTGCACCGGGCGCATGCGATCAACTAATGCATTCTTCCCCTGCCGCATGTCATCGTCATAGAACCGCGGTACACCTTGAGCCGCCAAACGGCAGGGGCAGGAACGTGCCGACATTGAAAAGCTTAAGCTCATGCCCGTATGTCGCTTCGCGCTATGCTGGTGTGCAATTGAGAGCTGTGGAAGGAGGCCAGCTTCGCCAAGTGCGGGGCATTCCAGTGATTCCGCACGCTCCGCAACCCCGAACACATGCTGTCTGGCCTTGCGCGTCATACAGCAGAAGCTGCTGCAGCCATTGTCATTCAACCTGGTCAGCCTAGCTCGGCGACAGCCAGTCACGCCCTACCACTACACGCCACGAGGCTTCATACAATTACATAGAGGGAATTGTGGCGCTTGTGTCTGTACGGGAGCTGCAAGCAGGGCGGTTCGGTCTGCATGGGAATGGTGGGTAGTACATGGATTTGCCTTACCTTCGTCCTTCTGGCTTTATATGGCTTCGTTGCTTTGCTAAGTATGTTTTAAAGAAAGTGCTGCGTTATAACTAATTAATTAAACATCATTAAAATATTTCAACGGCAGGATTCGAACACATGACCTCTAGCACAGAAGCTCGATATTTAAACAATTACTCAACGGACGCATGGACAAGCGGAACCACTGCAATTAGCAGCGATTATGCGTGAGTGCAGAGTCTTATTACCTTCTGCATACATAAAAGAAAGTGTAAAATGCATTGTCATTTATCCCAATTTAGGCCTACATAAAGCGTAATAAACGAAGCCAGAAGAACGTCTGAAGCCCCAAGCACGAAGATCAGGCAACGCTACGTACTACACATCATTGTGGTGGCTAGAACTTTCTTTTTAGCCACCATATCATCATTCCCATGGTGGCTTAACGATCGTAGCGCCAGAGTTCCCTCTAGTAACTGTAAGAAACTCTATGCGACGCGCTAATGGGGACACGTACACCCGTGAGCAAAAGTATACGGACCACAGGGTAGCCGAAGAAACTGAATTTCTTCGTAATTAACAAACATAAACTGGAATTAACGAGCACACTGAAAAGTTCGCAGTTTGTACTGCAGTCCTCAATTTCGAGTTGCGTTCACAGGCAGAGGAAAGAAACGGCTTTATCGCGCAACCCCTGGTCCGTATACTTTTGCTCACGGGTGTACCTTACTGGACTTCGTGAAATACGAGGCAAGAAATGGATCTGACAGTCTACACGCTTACGGTGGCTCAGACAAAAGCGGACACATCAGCTAATGTTTTTCTTGTTTAGCTGACGAAATATGCTTTCTTATACTTTAGCTGCCAGTAAACAACAAAAAACCGTTACAAAAATGTGCACCAAAAGGAAACTAGGAGCTATGTACATGTACATAGCTCCTAGTACATAACACTATGTACATAACAGCATCATAATAAATATTATTATTAGGCACAACCGCACTTTCGTTGCAGTTGTGCCTTACTACAGCACCGACACGACTGAAAATTAATATCTTTTTTTTAATGAGGTATCTGCCTATCTTTATCGCAATGAGCAAAATAAAGCAACAAAGAACAACAAAGAATTTATTTGCTCCTTTGCTTCTCGCGGTCAAAATATAAAAATAAAAACTTCATGTTCGAATGCCTTGCTTTTTTACGATGTGTTATTAACATGCCAACACGTCGTAACAGAAGGCTCCATCACCATTATCAGCCTATTTGAGTCCACTGCATGACCAAGGCCTCTACCTCTAATTGCCCCTAGTCTTGAATCCACAGACTGCCTGCACATTTCCCAAGCTTATCGCAGCGCTTAATCCTCTGCTGTCCTCGACGGCGTTGTTTCCCTTCCCTTGGCACCCTCCCCCTTCTGCTACTCTATCAGACCATCTGCTCTACGCATCTCGGCGCGAATATGAGCAACATTGCTCGCTAACCCATACTTCTCATCTCATTACATCCATCACTTCAACGCCCGCGGCGCGATCCTTCTTCAAGTTTCCTTGCTGTTCTAATAGTGTCGGCCACAAAAGTTACCACTGGCACAATACACCCATTACAACTTTTCTCGTGGACATAAGTAAGTTGTCGTTCATGACATGAGAGTGATGGCCATTTGCGATCCAACCCATTTTTATTCGCCTGGCAATTTCATAATGATATATTGGACCCCTGTGACTACTTGGCCATGATAAAAGTATTCCACAGCCTGTAGAGGCTGACTAACAACCGTGAATAGAAGGCGTGCGAGCGCTTAATATCGCGATCTAACCTTATAAGAATGTTTCTACCACTCAAAATTTTCGGTCTAGACGAGATGACAAAAATGAAAAGCGCTTCGTCTCAGTCATCTGTTCCGAGCTCACCTTACAAAGCGGGAACGGTGGCGAAGCCATGATGAAGCCATCGTACTTGCGTGAACATACGCTATTTATGTACATAACAGCATTTGTCATATGTCGTTCGGCTGCGCGGCGCCACTCCAGCTACAGACTTCCTGGCACTACAGAATTCCGGATGGTGAATACGAGAGTTCCTTCACCAGGGCGGTGGAACTTACGGCATACCACAGGAACTCCATTAAACAGCTTGTGACATGCCTGGCCATCGCGCCTTCGGCAAAGAATGCACATTAGGGTCTGCTCGGGACGCAAAGGTAAAGTGCACAATGTCTACGCAAAAAATGAACTTTTTGGTTCATTACGTTATAGGCAGCAACTAATTTCGGCACTATATGCAACGGCTGCATCGGCACAGAAAATTGTCCACGAATATAACTGTGCCAATTTGTACGTTGCTACATGAGTTGCGGTATTAGCTTCTCAGACAAATGCTGGCCGTTCTCGAGGCAGACCCAGGTTCAAGCGCGTGCTGCGGTATGCATTTTTTCAAAAGAGTGCTTGCCGTCATGCGAAGTAGCCATGTTCCATGTAACGTAGCATGAACAAGGTAAGTACATCCGCTGTAAAACAAGGCTCCTGTCACGATTGTTGCGCCATCCACTTATACACGCTGCAGTCGCCGACTCCAGACGGCCGAAGCTTGCACAATCGCCTCACCGGAGAGCGATACCTTTGTTCCTTCCCTCAGCTCCCTTCGCTACTTGCTAGAGGTCAGTGATACGCCCACACCTGTTCTTGAAAGCAGTGTCAGTGTTCGCATTGAGAGGAGCCGTAAAGGGGAGCAATCGTGGTGGCATCCATGCCTATACTGAGTCGCTTCAAGTTCACCGACGGAGCAACTGAACGTCTTACCAAACCGTTACCGCGATTTCGACCAAGTGGTTGCAGGTTGGATACACACATTGAAGTCCCGAAAGTGTGTTTCACTGAGGATGTTCAAAATACAGAAAACTTCATCGGCATATACTTTCGGGAAACAGAGGCTGGAGCCTTGTCTGATTTTTCGCATCACCTCCTGGCAAACGTTTACAGCTTTCCTGCCGCGCAAAATGCATTCTTTGGGATTACACGCAGCACTGAATGACTTTTTTTTTTTTTTTTGAAGCCTCAAAAACGCTGTGTAACGGGTTTGGTGCGTAGCACGGAGCTTATTTTTGATAAGGGCTCTAAGCAGCTCGGGTGTCAGCACAAGGCGGCATTGTGTGCATGCAGCACAGTGTGTGACACAGAACTGCGACATACCCGGCGCCGTGGCGTTGCGCTGCTACCCACGTGGGTGCGAGTTCGATCCGATGGGAGCGGAATGCAAAAGCGCACGTGTACCATGCATTGGGATCCCTAGTGGTCAAAATTAGTCCGGAGTTCCCCATTATGGCATGCCTCATAATCAGATTATGATTACCCGCCGTGATTGTTTAGTGGCTTTGGCATTACGCTGCTAAGTACGAGATCGCGGAATCAAATGCCGGCCGCGGCGGTCACATTTCGATCGGGGCGAAATGCAAAAACGCGCGTGCCGTGCATTGGGTGCATGTTACGAACCCCAGGTGGTCCAGATTTATCCGGAGACCCCACTATACGACGTACCTTATAATCAGGTCATGGTTGTGGCACGTAAAACCCCCCAAATTACAGTTATTAGATAGTGACTTTGGCACGTGACACCCCAGAATCTTCTTTAAGAACTGCGTCATGACGCAATACTCTCTGCGAGTGTGTCACGACAGAGGAGTGGCACGCGCGCGAAGCAGCAGCGGTCATCCACCGCGAAGCGGACGCAATGATTGATAACGCCCTATCTACGAGCGTTGTCCGCAGCCCGCGTCTTCCGCTGGCAGCGTAGTGCTTATCCTTCTATTTTTACCTTCGCAGGAAACCATCCCAATGTGCGGTAACGCAGGACTGCAAGCTCTGGCGCTCAAACACTTGTGCTAAGCATGCGCATGGTGAACACGTACTTTGGACGGCAGTCGACCGGTCATATACAAAGAAGTAATAAAGCATTGAATTGAATTCTGGGGGTTTCCCGTGCCAAAGCCACAATTTGATTATGAGGCACGCCGTAGTGGGGGACTCCGGATTAATTTTGACCACCAGGGCATCTTTAATGTGCCTCCAATGCACCGGGCACAAGCGTTTCTGCATTTAGCCCGCATCGACCTCGTGCTTATAGCAGCGCAACACCATAGACGCTCAGCCGCCGCGGCGGGTATAAAGTTATGCAGATCCCACACTGTGGGAAGCAATGTTATGCGAATAACTATCCAGCGCAGTTTGGGGTTAGAGTTACCAGACGGGATCAGCGCTTTTGTGTACGTCAAGCAACCGCGCGTGTGTGACGCGACCATGCGCGTCACGACAGGAGCAAGATGACGACGAGGGCACGATCGACGACTGCTTTTCTTTTGTACTCCGGCGAACAAACGTTACCGCCCGTTTCATTACGACTTTGGCCGACCTCGAAAGAGGTGCAGCCTATAACACGGCGTCTCAAAGCGCCGCGTGCACAATCCGGTAAACTGGCATGCTGTCACTTTTTCAAGCAAATTGCTGATATGCGATGACGCGACGCACGCGAAGGTCAGCAATAAGACTGACTGTATCACACGCGCGTTCCATTCTCTAGCACACGTCCCCGAATGGAAACTGGCGCCTGCGCACGCGGGCTCTCGCTCGTGCAATGTGACGTGCCGCACGCGCCAGGCGTCTGAAAGAGTTAGCTCGGGTTGGCACGAGAGAAGCGCGATCGTGGCGTGCAGCACCGGTTCGATCCCACCATTGGAGATTTGAATTCCATTTTACTGAGTGGGCCCGAAACAATTCACGAGAGAGGAACCTACTTCCCATGCAAAGTGCCTAAAATGAGTCAAAGAATGCTTCGCATTAAGACACGTACGAAGTAGTGCGCCATTCCAGCAAGAAATGGGCAGGGAGCATAGAGTGCTTGTTTCAATAAGCTGCTTCTTCGCGAGCCTGTTAACGGCATAAGTGCACAACGTAAAAATATGGCTGCACTATAAATGCGTTTCTGTAAGCCGTACCGCAATGAACAACTTCTCGAAGCCTGCCTTATAACAGGCCAAAAGCAAGACTGTCACCCAGTTTCTCTAGCGACTTCTATTTCAGCTGTACGGGCGCGCCGGGTGCACACGCGTATAACGCCCCGCCAGTCGTGCAAGATACGCATCTCCCTGCCGGCGTAACACAGCCAAGGATACGCCTTGCGAACAGTTCGAAAACAGCGCGCTTGTAAGCCAGCAACAGCCACCGAGAGGACGTCAGGGCCGCGCTGCGATAAGGCCTTAGCAGGGAAGCGCTCTCTCCGACGGGAATCGAGAGCGCACAGCTGCTACAGCCAGCTCACCTTGATGAAGACTTTGGCCTTGTTCAGCAGGCCTAGCGTAGTGTGGCGGTTCGCCTCAGGTCCCAGCGGCACCATTTCTTTGAGCTTCTCCAGGCAGTTGCGCAAGTGGGCCCGCCTGCACACAACGGATCAAGCCCCGCCGTGAGCAGCGGTGTCACCCATACAGGAAAATGCTACACAACTCATGCATGTGAGAGCACTAACCTTTAAACGGCTAACAGGAGATCGTAGAGCGCGCTACCGGGCTAGTCGGTAAGTATTCATTATGAGTACGGCAGCGCAAAACACAAGGACGAGCACGTCCTGTTTACTTTCTCGTTCTTGTGTTTTGCGCTGCCATATTCATAATATAACATGTGATTGCTGAGAGTGGCCTTGGTCCTGCGGTGGACTTAAAATGATGAGCAACATATATTGCTACAGCAAGGAGTTCCAGTTTCATTCGTTTCGTTTACACTGCAAAAAATAGTGTCAAAATGCAGTCAACGAGATCATATCGAACGAGCTCATTACGTATTTTTTTCCGTGTTACAAACGAAACAGAGAACACAGAAGTATAGCCGTGTAACGCAACACGATCTAAGCCCACAAGCCGAACATTTCCTCTGTTCGAGTGAACAGCAGGAATGTAAGTGGAGAAACGGCTTAGTTTTGGCCTGTGGCCTTCGCGGTCCGTGGCATCATTTAGAACCTGAACTGTAAATGAATGAAGAAAACACTGTCCTGAAGCTCTACAAACCGTGAAGAACGAGAGCTCATCCGCAAAAGTATCCATAAACTGCGCTCCACAGCGTGCCTCACAGAGAACTCCACGCGCCAAAACTGCAACTCTGGTTCCTCACTCGACGGAGCACGGATTAGCGATTCGAGTCGCTAATCCGCCACTCCGATGAGCGACGATGCGTAAGAGCCTGGGTGGCAGCCGTCCGCTTCCCATTCGGCAGCTGGTCGGGGTCACACTCAGCGAAGGCCCTTCCCCCATACCCGAACCCCACGTAAGAGTCGCGTGCTTACTCTCTCGCGCGCGCGAGCCCCAGCCCAGCGATTGATCACAATGGCCACTTCGGAATTCGCGTAGCGAGCAGCTGGCGCTATACAGAAACGAGCAAGTCTGGGGCCCCATGAGATGCGTCAACGTAGCGGGGCTACACCAGCAGCAGGCGAGAAGACCGCGAGGAAAGTGGCACGCGTCAAGGGCACACAGGATATGGCTGCCGCTTCCGAACGTCAATCAACCACTGGCTCGGTCACTACCGGCGGTAGCCCAGACCACCGCAGCCAATCGTGGTGGATTCCACAGAGCCCCGCATTCGTATTCCTGAACGCAATACCAAAATGAGCTCTCGTGAGGCACAACCTAGCGCGCGCGCGCGCGCCTTTAAAGGCGGCTCAAAGCCACTCACTATTGCGCGAGCTTGCAGCGCGCGGCACGACAGCAATCGTCAGGAATCGATGGCGTCGTGACCTGCACCTCTCGCTGCCGCTCCTCCCGTAGGGAGCAGCGGTGCCGCTCCTTTGTCGCGGGGAGGAAGCCCCACGGAGGCGGGACTTGGTCTGTTTTCCCAGAAACCCATCCGCGCCGTCTCGACGTGCACAAGCGGCTTCCTTCACTCGTCGCGCGCGCTAATGGCTTCGCGCGAGGGGGAGCTTGTAACGGTAAATCTGCGCCGCAGATCACAAGGGCAGCCGGGGTGCCCTCGAGGGAGCACTACGGGTCGCCCTCCCCGTCCAGGTGGACCGGGCAGCTGGGCCTAACGGAAAGCCCCTCGCTCGGTGTGCCGCCAGATGTCGCCAGTCGGCAACAACGGTCCTCATTCCACGCCATGCCGCTGTGGCCGCCCCGCTCAGAGACCGCCGTCCAAAAAGCTACTTGTCCAGAAGCTGAGGGCCGTGCGACAGATTGAGAGCCGACTTTCACTAGATTTTCACTAACACTGGATCCAGTGTGCACCACGAAAGTATGCGCGCCGGTGACACGGTCAGAACTTCAAAACATTTACCGAGACTTACAAGAACTAAGTGCCAACACACTACATTCAAGTGCAATCTCACGCAGACATGTTCGCAAGGGCACGCGAAATCCCCTGTGATGTGCAGGCGACGTGCACCGCACATTCGCTTCCGCACAAGTCCGCAGCATCGCTAAAGTCGTGAGCCGCATATCGCAGAGAAAGTCGGAACCGTGTGTACTGGGAGCTGAACTGCCCTAGATGTCACCGCAACTCCCAGCAGCCGGGGGGACCCTAGCTAGCAATCATGTTTCGTTCCGCGTATGGAAGCCAAGAGAACGTCCTCGGCGTCACAGGCAGCACAATGGCGTCGACGCGAACGCACGCGGCTGCACTAATTCGCACGCAAGGACCTTCTCCCTCTGCTTGGCGAGAAGCGGCGACACGGACCAGCGCGCCGGCATCGCGACGAGCACTTTCCGCCCGCTCCCCGCCGCCAGGACTTCGTAAAGCGCATGCGCTGGTTCCGTGCACAGAGAGCAACGCTCGGGGCCACTAGAAGAACGGAACCCCTTCGCAAGTCCACCTAGAAGAACGGAACCCCTTCGCAAGTCCACATCGAAATGGCCGATATCCAGGCCTACACCAGCACGCTCACATTGCGACGCATATATAGAGGCGATTACGTCCTATATACATCGAACGTCGGGAACTGCTTGCTATATACGCGCGATACATAAAATTGAGAAGCGCCTCTGCAACCTATACAATACAGGCCCTTTCAATGCTCGTGTCTGCGCTACACTTCCACGACTGGTTATAGCGAAGGTATATATTCCTTGGCCTTGACTAACGCAACCCCCTCCCCCCCATTACACGCGCATATAACGGCATGGGAAACTGGCAGGTAGAACACCTGAGGCCAAAGAAAGATATCAAGCTATTGGTAAAAATTTCGTGCGATGTCAGGCTGCGAGAATTTGCATTTCTCATTTTTATCAACCATAAGCAATATTTAAAAGCCATCTTGCATAAATTTCACTTATTTCACATCAACTGTATTAACGCTTGCCGCCGAAGCAACGACCAAGGAAATCGTTATGCACGGGTTATGTCTCAGGGCCGGATATACCAAAAAAGCATCGTTGGACGTCGGGTTAAGCACGGCTACGATAGCCACGACGGCATATCGGTCTATTCGAGAAGCCTGGCGAAAAACGGAACAAATGCCAGCACTGCAGCGGCAGTTCTGTGCCGAAATAACATACATGTAGAGGCGCGGGGAACGCCGTGGACACAAGTGTGGCGTGATATAACTTCACGTTGTACACAAGAACGGGTTTGCCTTCGTGAATGCACATAAGCGGTGAGCCTGAACACGTCATAAACAATAACTCGTAGTATAATTTATGCCCTTTAAGAACAAATTAGTAATAAATGCGTTTACGGTTCAGAGGGTGTTACAGTAAGCTACGATGGACGCTGTATAGTAGACGGCTCCGCATTAGTTCTGACCAACAAGAGTCCTTTAACGTGAACCCAAATTTAAGTGCACGAGCGTGTGCGCATTCCGCGGTGAAGTCGGAATGCGACCACCGCGGCCTCGAATCGCACCCGCGACCTAGGGTTGAGCAAGAGAAAGCCATAAACACTGCGGCCGGAAAACGCTAAATTGAGACCGCAAGTTAAGCTATTGCATGCAAATTTAGGCCACTCGCTGCAGCGAAGCACTTAAAAAAAAAAAAAAAACCTATATCGGCGTATACAGACCGATGTTTTCTTATCTTCAGGCTGCCTCGTTCGCGGTCCTCAGAGCAAGACCATTCAAGACATTCGAGGCCCCTGGTCTCGGGGTTGCGCACCGCTTGGCGGAGCATCAAATTAATCCTTCACGCGGTCATCCAGCCTAATGAAGGGACGGCTTAATCTGCGAGCACGCAACAAACCGGCTGAGGCGCGACGACGGACGCGTCAGAAAGAGCCTGCCGCCATCTATCATCATTACGCGCATGCAGAGATACCGTCCCCTCTCTCCTCTGCTCTAGGCCCCCGCGCTGCTTGCAACGCTGGTGTGATGTCTCCGTAAAATGGCCCTAACAAGGTATACCCTTCCCAAAGTGTGTTCGCTACCGAGCCTGCGCACGGTAGTTGGGGGTACTTTCACAGACGCCGAACGCTTGGTATAAGCGAAGCCGCTAGCCAACATGGAACTGGGACCGAAGCAAAGCCAGGTTAACGAAGCCAGCCGATAAAATGTCAGAGAGACGCCGTCACACCACGCGAATTTAGGATAATGCAAGAGGAAAGCAGAGGCGTTTAACGGAAACATTGCTCAGAGACAGCGCGCAACAAAAGCTCACTGGCACCCTGCATCGTGAGCAAACTCCGCCCGCGAGGGGCAGGAGAGAGGTCATCGGTAAAATGCGCACGTTCATGTGTGGGCCACGCGCGAACCGCAGCCGTCGAAGCGGTCCTTGCGTGAACACCGGCGGCTCCTTGAGCATGCCAGGCACGTAGCACGCCCGGCCGCAACGCAGCACATAAAACAACGCGGGGAAGTGTGTGTATAGGGACGTCATGCACTGCGCCGGGAAATGACGTCCCCGAACGGACGCGGCCGTGCCCCGGCAGAATCGCGGCGGCAGAGGTGGCCTTGGCCTGTCCGGAATGCGATGCGCGCAGCTGACTCACACGCGACACTGCAGTCTGGTCACCGGAACTGCTGCGACAGGCATCCGCCGTTTTAACACGCCCTCCATGTCGACGGGTCTCGTCCGTTTTGTTTTATTTCGCGGTTTCATTCAACAGCTTAAAGGCCCGATTGGGTATTACTCAAGAAGCGGCGAGCGGAAGCACTGCCAGCGAATCATGTGCACTCAATAACCGACCGACAGCAGCGGGGGTCTGCGACGGGTGTCGTGCATGGCCGCCCTGATGCTTCGCCGAAATATACGCGCCCCAGCAGCTGTTCCGTCCGGCTGATCGCGAGCGCCGCGCATTTGACTTTTCAGGACGACCGGTAAGTTACAATTAAATTTCAAAAGAAATTAATGCAGTTATCATAGCAATTTGGCGAAACCCAATTTATCTAGCAAAGCGAAGATGAAATAAGCCGCGCATTGGACAAAAGTCCGAGCAACCATTTAGTTACGGCGTCCGCCAATTACCGCAAAAAACTGCGGTTGAACTTGGCGAGGACATTACCGTTCCTGGATGCAATTGATGTGCATGGGGCCTGTTGGTTTGTTCGACGAGCGTGTTTCTGCCCCCCATTTCGAGAACAAAAGTCACAATTCATGAAATCTGGGCTGCAACCCTTCGTAGCGGGAGGCCAGCCGAGCGCACCCTGTCGCGTTGTAATCTGCCTAAACTGAAGTCGCGACCGCTGCTATCCACACATTCTCGCCTCCTCCTGTTTGCAATATAGGTCTCTCCAATTTGGCCGCACTTTGTGAACCAGTTCTCGAGAGTACCGTGCGCGGTGCCGCATGAGTTCACGCCGCTCGGGCGCGCCTCGCGCGGCCCTTGCAAATCGAGAAGTGCAGCAACGAACGAGCTCTGTCGTCTGCTGCTGGCGCTTAAGCCATTTGGCTAAATGAGCACGTAGGGCGCACACTAACGTTATCACAATAATCAATATCGTGACAGCTCACACGTCGTGGGAACGGAATGGCGGCCGTGGAAGCATTTTCTTTCGTCAGAAAACGCGATTGAGATCAACTTAGCAAGCCTCAACCACCAACGTTTCCTGACAACCAAGTCAGCCATCGAACTTTTACCTCACACCCTTATGCACGATAGAGTAGCCGCTGTAATGAAAGCGGAATATATTTATGTTCGCGCACCACTGCAGTGGATCAACCAGCACTGCGCCATGCCGTCTGCTACCGAGACGCCTGCACGACGGCTGGGCCATCCAGTCGAGAACGAAAGTGCTGCACTCCATGAACTATATTTATTGCAGAATGTGCGACCAAATCGAAGAAACCTCTTGTGCCCTTTCTATTCATGTAAGTACATCCTCTTAGAAGTCGCAAATCTTTAGAGAGACGCTACAGACAGAAAGTTATTTGAGTTGTGCTATAGTAAATTACCCTTCCACAATTATTAAAAAAAAAAAAAGGACTTACTGCGGGAAGACGCTCGGTAAGCCAGAAAAGGGGAGAAAAAAAAAGAAAAAGCTAAACACCGAGTGGCGAAGCCGCCTTGAAGTTCCCGCACCAGCTCGCAGTGACGTCACGGACTTTGACGCCATCTGCTCGTTTTCAGTTACGTCTGTTTCGCTAAAGATAAACTACATTGTATACTAAAATGGCCAAAAAGCTGAACTTCGGATTCGTCAAGCACTTTTACGGAACCACAACGATCGAGCTGCCAAAATATAATTTGCAATCTCTGCTACGGCCCTGGAGTATCGGCGCGAAATTAAAAAGAAATGAAACTTGTAGCGTAATTTTTCTGTTCTAATAATCAACCTCAACGCGAAATTGACGAGAGTCCTTCAAGAATACTCTATCAATCTAATCAGATTCAGTGTTTCTCTTTAGCGTACTATTCAAAGAGGCACCGACAGTCCAAAAAAAAAAAAAAAAATGCTGTAATCCTCGCACTTTCAACTGAGGAATACATGCGATTAAGGTAGTTTTGATGCATAGGTTGCATAAACCGCAGCGCGAGCGGGACAGGTAGATGAAAGTCATGATCAGCGGACAAGGAGAGACGACAAGCGCTTCCACCTTCGCGCTTACCCACCCCTTGGCAATTTAATGCTGCCTGCTTACGTTGCGCATAGCAGCGCTGACGCGGAGTGCAAGCGCTCCGTCACGCGATCACCTCTCTGCGTCTACGACTATCGCCTTATCACTCGAGATTGTGGCTCAGAAAGATATCACTGCCAAATAATAATAATAAAAAGTAACTAAAACGCGGGTAAATGACATCTTAGTTGAAATCAAGAAAAAGAAATGGGCATGGGCCGGACATGTAATGAGGAGGGAAGATAACCGATGGTCATTAAGGGTTACGGACTGGATTCCAAGGGAAGGGAAGCGTAGTAGGGGGCGGCAGAAAGTTAGGTGGGCGGATGACATTAAGACGTTTGCAGGGACAACATGGCCACAATTAGTACATGACCGGGGTAGTTGGAGAAGTATGGGAGAGGCCTTTGCCCTGCAGTGGGCGTAACTAGGCTGATGATGATGATGATGAAAGAAAGAAAACGACACAGACACCCTTGGCATATAGTGAGCAAAAAACTATACAAAGTTGAAACACCAGACTTAAAGAAACGCTGCTACTCCTCACCGCGCAGTACTTTGCCTTGAATATGCCCATTTTTCGCGATTATGAGTGTGCTATTTAACCCGCCACCTTCAAATGTTGCAAATGTTATCTTCAGTTTTTTTTCGAATTTCTCTATACATTACCTCTCCATATCTCGTTCATCCTGTCCCCGAAAACGATTCGAAGTGCGCGTTTTGAGCGTTACACGCACCACACCGCGACGTTACGGACGCTCAACCTAGGTTATCCAGGATATCAATGCACAGCTTTAAAAAAATAGGCAAATGGAAACAGCATAGTTTTCATTTATATGGTACGGTGAAAATAGGAATGGTGTAAATCTAATGCGTGGATGAAACTGGCAGCAGCAATGTCAAACGAGAACGGATCTCGCCGTAAGCGCGTGTGCTTCGCATGAATTGTCACCACTATCCAGAAATGGACTAAGACAATAGCTGATATATGTTTACTTCACGGCTTAGTAAAAGATGACTGAAGCGGCCTAAATGAACGCGACAACGAAACAGAAGAACTGAGAGAAAATAACCGAAAGTCTAGTATACGCGCATGTAAACATACGAATACTTGATAAGGAGAAAAGGGTTGACCAGCCGCGAACACGATCAGATTCGGTAACGACGAGACGAATTTCCCGTGCACGATTCACGTGGGAGAGTGCGCTCCGCTCTCCGAATACTGAACCATCGAGCCGTTTGGCAAGGCTTTTCTTCTTCTCTCTTTCGTGGTAGGCGTATTCAAACACTGGCGACGCTCCGGCCGACAAGCAACCCACCGACAAGGAGCTTTCGAGCTGAGCGAAGGCGGCTGACAGCGCGTCACACTGCAACGCTCGCGGCGTTTGCTTTCGTGGAGCGGCGGAGGAGCTCGTCGGACCAGCGACGCCTGCTGCTGAGGCGCGCGTGCACGACCGCGTCTCGCGAAGCAGAAAAAAGAAAGAAAGGCTGCGGCGCGGGTTTCGTCTTTCCTCCAAGGGCCGCGGGAAGGCGCGTCTGCGGCCGCCGGCGAATCGGCGGTGATGCATGACGAAGGACCCGCGAAGAAGCCAACGGGGACATGCGCGATTCCACGCGAGACGGCGGGTGAGTGACCCAGGTCAATGCTGCCGCTTCCCGCTCGGGTGTCGCTGCGCCTGGGTCGCCGCCGCGGGCGATTCGCACATCATGGCAGAAAGTCCTGCAGTCAGTGTTCAATGAACGGCGGACGAAACGATGCAGGCGCGCCAAGGGTGCGACGGCACTATTCTACGGTGTGAGTTTAATCAATATTAAAGTGCTCGCTCGCTAACAAGACCTACAAGGACACGCGCACAGTGACATCGAAGCAGCCAGGCAACCTCAGCGCTACGAGGCTGCAGTGCCGCCTAGGCGCGAACAAGCGACCAACCAACCCGAAGTTCCTCGGATGCCGAGGACAGCCGCAGCAGCAAACATGGCACCGTCAGGCGTGCTTCTCAAAGCCGCGTGGTGCTAATTCCAGACCGAGAGAGGCGTTTTGTTTCCCTCTTCGCGATGAGAAGGGAACGAGGACAAGGCCTTCGACGTCCGCGAAGTGGCGGCGCCCCGATCGCACGCAATGCGATAGGCGGGCGGGCAGCGGCGGATGCGCACAGCCTAGAGGGGCTCGCGTTGGGGGCCGGGCGGCCTATCGCGCTTTCGATCCCCGCGCGGACAAAGGCTGTCCGGCAGCCGCCGTGATGCGCGAGAAGCGCCCGTCACGAGAACCAGTCGGAAGGGGTCACGACCCTTCATCATACGTCACGTGATGCACGCCGCTCCCAAACGTGGTGCCTCCCGAAACTGCTTCGTGGAAAACCGGGTTCCCCGGGACAAGCGCGTAGCCGCGGCTGTGCAGCATCACGAGGGGCGAAGGGACACCGAATCCCGCAATTATTCTCGCAAGATCCTCCGCTACCCCGTGGTTACCCACGCAGCTACTTCGCAGCACCACTTCGTCTATGGCTGCCTGGCTGCCCAGTCTCGAGCACAGGCGACCATTGTCGTTGAGCGCACCAGCCTCCGTCCTTGCCAACGCCTACGTTAGCAGAGTTCATGCAATGAACCGCCACTATGTGTTTCCGTTCCCAGCCTTGTTTGCTTAATGTTTGCTTACACAGCACTGTCGCAACTTTCTATTGTAAAAGCGTTCGGTGAAATTTACATCCATTTTCATGCAACAAATTCAGCAACCCTGTAAATCACAAATGTGTTTCCGCTTGCCAGACCATCTTGGTTGCATCTGTGGGAATTCGTTCCTCAGCGGACGCAACAGCGTGTGGGTAAGGCTGCTCTTTGCAACAACTGCCCTTCGAGTGACACCCACCCGAGAAAGGATCGCACAAGCAACATTTGAAGCGCCTGTCGTCCTCTGATTTAATTTCAACGGATAGGACAAGCACACTTGAACAGCAACAATGAAGCTCGATTGCCCACAATCCTCTGTCGGGGTTGATGACATCTAGCCTAGAGATGTTTTTGTCATCGGTGTCAAAAGGCGCAGGCGGCCTGAGTAGTCGGAGCGATGACTATCGCTGAACCCCATATGCCGGTCGCCCTCCGCGTACTGACTACAGTGAGGTCACAAGCCACCAGCGGCGGATCGCATTTGGCCCAGTTCGGACGATAATCCTCTCCCAGACAGCCGAGTTCAAAGTAGCAAGATAGAGAACAGACTTCCAAAAAGCCACTTGGCTTGGTAGCACCGGTGTGTCATTTACGACTCCGCACTCTATAAAGGTGCCGCGGCACGGATTGACTCTATACCGAGTCCGAGCACCACTGTAATATGTATACCGCGCCTCAATGCGTGCGCTTTCAGGACTATATACCGTGTGTTCCAGCTAACGTTAGCCAAGCTGTTCAACGAAAAAGATATTAAAAAGACACGGTGCAAGGTACACTCAGAGGCCCTACGGTTTCGGTCACCAGAGTTCCCGACAACCGAACACCATAGGTCTTAAAATCGTATCTTCTACCATGTTTTTTAAAAATCTTTTTCTTTTTTCGTTGAACAGCTTGGCTTGGCTGACGTTAGCTGAAATACCCTATACAACCCATCGAAACTCCATTATTAGAACCCAACGCCAGTAGATTATCGACCATACAGCAAAGCGACTTCCCTAGCTGGCTGTTGGCCAGGTTAAGCTGAAGGGGAACACGTTATCTAATTAGTTATTGGGCAGGTTGCTTGACCGTACTGATGTCGGATTGATGACGCAGCCCTCAGAGATGGGTCCAGATTTCGCGGGCGCGTGACGTATACACCGCCATACCATGACGTAAACTAGAACAGCGGTGCCGATGTGTAGGCTACGTTCAACCATGATGCGTTGTAAACGTTCGCGCTGAACGCATTTTTTTCGTCGACATAACTGCCCCTATGAACAATAGTCGACACCGAAACCTTTATGCCAGAATAAGATAAGCAAAGTGCCGATGGTAATAAGAGTTTTCCGTGATTTTACTATGAACGGTGAACAGGACGTCCCAACATGTCGCCAGAAGTGCCGTCTTCGTCATCCCCCGTATGAACGATAATATCAGACACGAAATTCTTTGACTAAAGAAACAAGGCCAGTTTGGAGTCGCAGTGGAACCCGTGCGTAAATATACGCGAGAGTGGCAGGACAAGAACGCGTTAAAGTGACCTGCACGCATACAGTAGAGCGTTTTGAGGATAAAGAATCATCGTGAACAGTGTCTGTGGTGACGGAATTTCATTGTAAGTGATATAAATGCATGATGAGCGAAACTAATATATGATAACGGAGACATTTATATATATACTGCACAGGATTCGATTTCCTAACAAAAATATTTTCGTTGTTTTTTTTTTTTTGCTTGTTCTTTTCCCCCTCGCGAATTCACAAACTCTCTCCACTATTCGGCGAATTCTATTACTTCTCTGCAGAACGGCAGTGCGGCCATCGCGAGCAGTTGCGGCCGACGGACTCTCTATAGAGCTAATGTAGGAAGGAGCCTAAGAACTGCGGCTGCGAAAGACTAAGTTGCACGTATACATTTGGGCATGTTACCCGACAGCCAAAGATCTTGCTAAGACAAGTGTTTAACGAAAACTCGCCAGGTCGGGATTAATCATAGTCAAAGGTGAAATAAACGCCGACCCCCAACAAATAATAATGAGACGTTTCGGCACCCGTACGGGTGTCTTGTTTACAATATAATGAAAGGAAATCGGAGAACGATTATGTACGCGTGAATAGATGGCGCAGGCCGGGGGCAACGGTAGGAAGGCTGCCGTCATTGCGGTTCAGTGTGGAATGAGTAGTTTGAATCAGTAATAATTCGAGGTGAAGACGCGAGGTTGTTTCACCCGTCGTGGTGGCGTAGTGGCTATGACGTTGCGCTGCTAAGCCCGAGGGCGCGAGACCGAATCTCGGCCGCGGCGGCCGGATTTCGATGGAGGCTAAATACAAAAACGCCCGTGCACCGTGCATTGGGCGTACGTTACAGAACCTCGGGTGGTCAAATTTATCCGGGAGCACTCCACTACGGCGCGCTTCATAAGCATATCATAGTTTTGGCACATAAAACCCCGGAATTTATATAGGCTAGATTTCTTTCAGTGGCTATCACGCGTGCACTACACCATGTGAACGGCCTTTTGACACAATGTATACGGCGATAGCGCTCGAAGACAATTTCTGCCTTTTTTACATCGTGACAGCGTTCCTTGAGGCGCGTTGCAAGCTTTCCCGTTTTGCCAACCGATATACACTTGATTGCAGTCTACGCAGGGACTATTGCATACAACGGCCGGATGCTTTACATTTGGAAGCTTTTCTTTGACATTCGCAAGCACGTGACGAAGCTTTCTCGACGGCACATGTGCCACGTCATACACATCAAAAGGACCAAGGACGCGGGCTATGGTCTCGCTTGTACCGGGAGCATACGGTATCGCAGCACATTTCCGGAGGACAGATTTGGCGGACGGTATAGCGGACGCTGCACTAAAGCTACGCACGAAATTAAACAAACTAAATTGCAGGGTTTTACGTGCCATAACCACGATTTGATTCTGAGACACGCCATAGTGGAGGGGGCTTCGGGCTAATTTTGACCACCTGGGGTTCTTTAACTTGCATGCACCCAATGTACTGTACACAAGCGCCCTTGCATTTCGAAATGCGGCCGCCGTGGTCGGAAATCAAACCCGCGACCTCGTGCTTAGCAGCGCAATCCATAGTCGCTAAGTCACTACGGCGGGTAGCTACAAATGGAATGAGATAGTCGTTATTCGAAAGTTCGAGGTTAATAGCTTCCGAGTCATTTTCAGGTCGCTATAGGACAGCTGCAGGTTCGCTGGGAAAGCTGCATGAGTTGCGGCGACGGATCGCTTGTGGCAGGCAGGATGAACTGATTTTAAGTGCAACTACTACGACATTGTTTCAATCACCTGTCCATCACGTTTTATTCAAGTTGTATCCATATACCTGTCTTGTTAAAAACCTGTGGCATTAGTAGCATCTCTTTACAACCCACCCCTTATGTAACACCCCCTTGTGGGGTCTTTAAGGAAATAAAGTGAAGTGAAATAGGGCCCTGTGTACGTAGGTTTCTTGAAGAGATTGAAACGTATCCCTGTCCCCTCACGTTGTACCATCGTGCTTGCATGCCCATGGCAAGTACATTGGACGACTAACGCGACATGACCATGCAGACGCCTGTCGCATCTCGTCGTGAGTCCACAGTCACAACAGGAGCTTTAGAAACAGTGGACGCATGCAAGCGCCTCGGCGTATACCCAAGCAGAGGTGTGCAGGACCCGACCAGTGCTCCAGTTGTTTTGTACGCAGTGCCGACAGCGGTCAGGTAAATTTCGGTCCGTTATTCATTAAATTGTGGTTTCAATGTTAAATGTTGTCTCAATTGTGTTTCAAGACTGTTTTCAAGTACAAAGGTTACCTGATATTGCCGGCACTGAATCGGTCATCGCGAAAGTGTTTTTGGACGACTTCCATATTATAACTGGTAGTTTTTACCGCCCACCACATTGTGACGTATTCTTCGATGCTCTGAATGAATTTTTGTGTACAACTGGCATACATTGCAAGAATATTTTGCTTGCTGGTGATTTCAACGTCCAGTCAGTGGACTGGTCAACTGATTTCCCTGATGCCCTTTGCGCGGCAGCAGAGCCTTTTACTGGCATCGTACTTTTCCATGCTTTGACTCAACTGGTAAAACAACCGACTCGCGCACAAAACACGTTAGATCTCTTTCTTGTAAACAACCAAGTCCTCAATCGTAACCCGAGTGTCGACATATTCCAGGAAATTTCGAATCATAGAATGATATGCCTTACACTAGAGCTACATTTCAGATTAAAACCCTCTAAAAACCAGTACTCAATTCCTGACTTCTCGCGCGCTAGCGATGTCGACGTATACTTGATGCCTTAAACAATAAATTTTCTGAATTTGCATCTCTTTCAGAATCTCACGTTGTGTCCGTTGACAATTTGTGGTGTCTCTTTAAAAAAACTTGTTCACAACTGTATCGACACTTTTGTGCCCAAAAAGCGGAAAGTTGTACGTGAAACGAATCCATGGATGATAAGAGACCTCGTACGACTTAGGCGAAAACTAAAGCAAGTAAGAAAGCAACATAAAGCACGACCCTCAAAAGGCTAACGTCGAAAAGCTAACCAACCTGCGTCTACAGCTTAAAACTGGTGTTTCAAAAACTAAAGACTATTATCAAAATGTTGCTTTAAAAAGCTTTCTTCTGTCATCCCCGGATAAGTTTTGGCGGTACTTAACGCCGAAAAAGACCCACGTGTCCGATATTTGTGTGGATAGTTTCATACTGAAAGATAAACTGAAAATTGCAAATGCACTTAACAGGTATTTTTGCTACGTGTTCACGAACGATGATGTAAAGACACCGCGCATAGCTGTTTTAAATGATATTCCACCCATCGGTGATCTCGACGTAAACGAAGCAGGTTGTTATGATTGGGGGTTCAATCCCATCGCTCGTGATCCGTTGTCAAGATTGGAGTCGGGCATGAATTAGAAGGTAGCTGGCCCACGCCGTCGTCCAACTTATCCACGCTGAGGACGTTGATGAAGGGAAGGACTGCTTCTCATCGAGAACGAGGAATATGGGTTTATTTACAGTATTTATATCAGTCTAACATGACTGTCTGAGAAAGTACATCAGTCTAACATGACTGCTTGAGAGAGAGTGTCCTGAGCAGCCGCACAACAGCGGTCTTTAAACACTCGGTCCTCCCCCGATACCCAGGTGACGGAAACGGCCGTCCAAGCACCGTAGGCGAGTTGACCAGGCACCGTAGGGAGACGAAGCACCGTAGGGGAGACGACCCGGCACCGTAGGGGCATTTATTCCCCGAACTGCAGCGCACCCGCCGGCCGCCCATTGTCTGGCGTCTTGGTCGACGCGTGGGAAGGGGTGTCAGTAGACGTT
Organism: Dermacentor andersoni; assembly: GCF_023375885.2. Lineage (NCBI taxonomy): Eukaryota > Metazoa > Arthropoda > Arachnida > Ixodida > Ixodidae > Dermacentor > Dermacentor andersoni. The sequence continues at coordinate 31,686,505 of NC_092814.1, read as the reverse complement.
CCCGCGGCTCAGTAACAATAGCTGGTCCGCCGAGCTCGTTCAGTTACAATGGCGACTTCGTCAAACTCGGCTCCAGCGACGGAGAGTCGAGGACGCACGTATCGTTGTTCACACACAGTCGACTTAGTCACGCCGTGGCTAGAGGTGTGCGGCGACGCTCCCGGAATGTTGCCTCCACAGTCGCAACTGATTGGCAAAACTTGCACTGCAACTGGCCGTTCTTAACAAGGTGTACTGTCCTTGCTTCTTGATCTCGATATAAAGAAGTCGCCAGGCGTCGACGAAATACCTAATGCTTTTTTGGTGAGATACGCCCAATGGTGCACCAAATATCTTTGCGTTATTTATAATAAATCACTTTCGTGAGCAGAAATCCCACGTGATTGGAAACATGCAAAAATAATTCCCAGCCTTAAATCAGACGACCGTTCATTGCTCTCCTCTTACCGTCCTATCTCCCTACTTTGTACTTCATCGAAACTGATAGAACACATAATATTTAAGCACATCTCAGTCTTCATTGAAAGTAATGGCCTCTGCGACGCGCGACAACACGACTTCAGTCGTGGTAAATCCAACGTAACACAACTATTAGAAAGAGAGCATGATATCGCGGCAGCACTAGACGCTTAAGGCCAAATTGACATGGTATTCAGATTTTTAGAAAGCCTTCGACCGTGTGTCCCACCAAAAGTTATTATCAAAGTTAAAGCCTATTCTCAAAAACGACCAACTACTTCACTGGATTGAGGCGTACCTTACGGGCAGGCGACAGACAGTCGTTGTTGATGACGCGAAATCAGACTTATTCGATGTGCAATCTGGAATCCCACAGGGATCAGTCTTGGCCCTCTGTTCTTTCTAGTTTTTATATAGTGAATAATATACCAGTTAAAATTCGGCTGTTTGCAGATGACTGTGTACTTTATCATGAAATTCACAGCGACGCAGATCAGACGATCCTAAATTCATCTCATCAGCAATAGCGGCATGGTGCTTAGAATGGCAAATGAGCATTAACCTAAGAAAAACGGTATCAATGATCATTACACGCAAAAAGAAGCCATTACCCTTTGTATACAGCATTAATGACCATAACATATCCTCTGTTACATAATATAAATACCTTGGTTTAGTAATTACGTCGGACCTTAGGTGGAATAGCCATGCAGCTCGCATTAAAAAAAAAAAAAGCCATGAAGAAGCTCTGATACCTGAGGAGGACCTTGGCTAAATCTACAATATAAAATGACTAGCATACAAGACTTTCATCAGACCATTGTTAGAGTACGTTACTCCTGTCTGGGACCCTTACACCCAAGGAAGCATAAATATTATTGAAATGATACAGCGGAAATCAGTCAGGTTTATTTTTAATTTCTACCGCCGTCATACATCAGTCAGCGCTCTTTTACAGGAGGCGAACGTGGAAACCCTAGAGGTAAGGCGATATCGAGAGTGGCTCAAAATGTTATATTTAATTCATCGGGAGCATGTAAAACTAGATAAAAAATTATATATTACATCTTGTAGCCGGCGCCCAACGCGTTCATCACATTCATTTAGGTTAGACGAGTATTCGCACCATACCACTTTATTTAAGCAGTCGTTTTTCCCCGAACCATCCATGACTGGAACGCCCTGTCTGAAAACGTTCTTCAAAGGTCAACCTTGTCATCCTTTGTGCACGCTCTCGTTAATCTATGACCCGAAACGTTTTCCGCGATCTCTGTCCTATTCCATATACTATGTGATATAGATCATATCCTGTTAAGGGCACCCTTATTTTTGTGCGTATAAGCCATTGTGTAAACATGTGCTGTACTTCACATGTTATTATGTTGTTAAACTCTTTCTGTATATCCCACTCCTGCCTAGGGCCTGTACAACAGGCTGGCAGTACGAAATAAATAAAAGAAATCTACAAGGTTACTTGTAACAAGGAAGCGCTGGGCCGTTCGAGAAACCGCAGCAGTTCGTGGGTAAGCAAGGTGGCGCTCGTGACATGATGGCCATCACCACCCTCTCGGGAAGAGAGTAATGGACTTTGAACTTATTAGTCTGCGCACTTAGCACAGAAGATTGATCGTCGTAGTAGCGCTATCAAGACCGATTTATTCCAACGACGACGGTCAATTTACGCGGGCATTTTAAAAATAGTGGAACCGGTTCTCTAGCAAAAACCTTTCGTGCATCGCATCAGCGAACCGGCCACTTGTCAGGCGGTGCAAAGCGACCACCAATTAGGCGCGAAACCCGCCAGAAGCCACCGGCCGGTCACGCAAAGCGAATTATATCCACGCGGGAAGTGGCACGCTGAGCTGACCGCGATGACGAAAAACACGCCGGCGAGGCTCACCGCTATTTCAATATGCTTCCGTTAATTCGTCACGTTTATCAACAGAAGCGCGCGAAAAGGTACACAAGGAGTCGTCTTCGGCAGCATAAAGTGATCGACTCAGTTCGCAGTACAATAGGCGAATCAAAGGATGCCTCAAGGTCACACTTCGTTAAAGAATAGTAGCTTCTTACAGCAGCGCTAATGGGAAGGCGACATATTCGTCGCATCAGGCAACGCTGCAAAAGATGTTCGTACAACCTAGAGACGTGTCGCTCATCACGCATGCCCTCGCTCGCAGGCGGCCGGGCACTGCAATTCTAGTCGGCGCGCCAAATTCCATGCACCGAATAGATTTTAGGCTGCACGAAAAAGGCGCTCCCCTTGCTGTCTACAAGGCGCGGTGCGTGCTATAGCGGGATTCCGTTGCTCACAAGAACGCTCCAGAAAGTGTGCGCTCTTCCAATGGAAAATGCGTTAAAAAAGCACGTATCCGCCCGAATTTCAAACTCGAAATGTTTGTGTTGTTCGATTCTCCATCCTGCGTATGCGTACCTTTGAACATAACATGCTTTTCAAGTCAGCGGAGCGGCTGGTCTCAGTCGGCAGCACCTCGCGACAATCGTCATCAATATACGCGTTCAGTGGCCGCTCGGGCTTTCTGTGACGTTGTGTCGGCTCCTCGAATATTGTCCAAGTCACATCGGGATTATTGCGCGGAGCACGAATGCTGTGTTGTTGGATTGGTCGCCGTAGGTACAAACAACCAACGCGTGCAGATTTCGCGAGAGATCTGCAACGGAGCCGGGCCGGTCCCTGACCACAGGCGAGGCGTTCGCGTCTACGCCGCTCATGGAGGCATACAAATCGGCTACAGTTTGTTTCCGACACGAAATATTAACTAGTAGAACGGAGTTATGTTGAAAATGCTCCTGTTATGCACAGCAGTGCCCAATACTAAAGCACTGACGTTACCGAGAGCCGCAATGGCGACGGCATTTCGCCTCGCAGACGGACATCACACGTTGACTCAGCGAGGCGGCTCGCCCGGCTTAAATGTTTGCTCGCACACCCACGTCATCGATAAAACAAGTGTAAATTTATTCAAGCACGACATAACTGTACAAACGTTAATCATGTTGGCAAAAATATGCGCTCTACTGACGAGCTGCGCCGTCAGCTTCGGCGGCCAGCGGGTCGGCCTATACCGGCTCTATCGGCGGCCGTCATCGGAGCCGTACGTCAGCGGACGGCAGGCCGTTGTGAAATGTTTTTCGCTCGCGGTGGCGGGCTTTTATTGTTCGTGTAACACGAAGGAGCGTCGTGCACAGGCGTCTTTTTTTTCCTTTTTTTTTTTTTGCTGCTTGGCGACATGAATTTTCGCGAGTGTACGTAGGTACATTTGCGGTAGCAGAGGAACCAACAGGCGCGCTATTACTCCTCCCGTTAGTCCCTTTCAAATTAAGTGTTTGCACGCGACACGAAGTTCTTCGTCGACGAATGCTTTACCCGGTGGTCTAACGGAGCGCATTTAGTCCAACTTTCCTCGGTTTTGGCTTAGAGCGTACATGCAGGGAGGCCGGGTCTGGCCAGAGCCTGCGTGCCGCTCGCACGCCCGTCCCATGTGTACCGAATCGTCATGTGCGGCGAATCGGATTGGCACGCGTCGAACGAAGGATGTGCAGCAGCAATGTGAACACACCGACACGACAGCGCAGCAGAGCTAGATGGCATTGCAGCAGCCATATAATTTGTTTCCCCACGCGGCACACTAACAACCGTTGGTTAACTTTGCTTGCAACGAGCAGCGACACAAAGAAAGCTTCGTTTCTATATGAAGTTCCCCAGCACTGCTTCTTTTTTCTTTCTTTTTCATCATATATGTGAGACGTCACTCGGCACGTCTAGCACTGCCGCAAAACTGGTACTGGCGGCCATGGCCTTGCGGCCAGAGCACTGGTCAGATGAGAACTTTCGGAACATCATGAGACACGCGGTCGCGCCGGTCAAATCCAAGTAGGCGCATTCAGCAAACACACGTCGACGCCGAGCTTCAAATACAGTATCTATAGGAAGCGCGGTTACGTGGACGCAGCCTATGCAGCCCACACGAGACCAGCGGTATCGGCGACGCCGCCGACAGCAGCCGAATGCCGGCGTAATCAAAAGCGGCTCTGCTTCTCGCAGAACGGAACGCAGATATCGCACACATGCAAAGAACAGTGCAATCGGCGCTATCTCCACCAGGAAGCATGTGCAGCGTGGCAGGCATCCAAGACGGGCTGTCGAGGGGATCCGCTGCGCGCGCCGCCGACTCGAGAGGAGGTAATATCGTAATATTGCCACCGTTACGGCCAGTCTGTTTCCCTGCCCCGCCGGCAGACAGCACGACGCTAGACGCCCCCAGGCAACCCTCCTCTCCACTGCCGGAGAGCTGCTGCCGATAAAGGCTGCGGCGTTAGCACGCGGCAGCAGTCCATGTAACCTGGGTACGCGTCCTATAGCGGTTCACACGCCGATCACGTGGCTTCTACGTGACGTTGACGCGCGGTTTGTAGCGCGCAGGGGGAGAGCGCACGAGGCGCAGCGAGCGAGCCTGGCGCGACGCCAGATGACACACGAAGAACACAAACGCGCGCGACGAAACAAACGAGCCAAAAGGGTGTGCTCTCCCCCTCCCGCCCTCCCCACTTCCTCCTCCCGCTCTGGTCCCCAAGCAAACGACTACAAAGCAGAGAAGGCGCGCAGTCACGCCGATACCGAATCACGCGATGTTGACGCGGTCCGCCGCTTTCGTAACCGACGCGAACGGCCACGCCCGTCGGCTGTTCCGGCTTGTTTGCAAACGGGCCGCGCGCTCTCGGGAACGCGCAGCCGCTGCTGGTTCGCATACGGCACGTTCGCCTCCGCTGCACCAGTGATGGTCTGCCCTTCCTGTAGGCACACCACTCAGGCACCAAATAAGGCGACCCTCCTGAGCTAAACGAGCTGACCTTTAGGATTAACACTGGTACGTCTGCATGAGGGCAGCAAATATAGGGATCGCTTGCCAGGATCCGGCAGCAGATACGCACAAGTCTCCGCAAGTAAGCGTTCCAGATCTCGGCTACCGCGCGAGGAACAGCAGTACTCCAATGTACAACTTCCTCACGACCTCAACAAGGCGCTGCTTCACCAAGGCGTGGGCTTCAGCGACTTAGCCTCGGCGGCGCACCAGCGCTTGCCGAGACCTGAAACGGTCAAATCTACAACTGTCGGGCCATACTTTTGTCCGCAGCCACGGTTTTCTTCATGCAGTGCCAACAATACGCGCAATTCCTCGATTAACCGTACAGACGGCTTGTTTGTAGGGTAACACCGGGTATAGCCATGCACTTCTCAGGATAGATTTCTCAGGCACTACCACGCGCACATCATTCAGAACTGGCCGCCAGAAGCAAACCATGTTTTGCACCTATTACAGCGGTTTCGTGTTTCTTTTGAATGACTACGCACCCTACATGTAGTCAGACATAAGCGCAAGTAACTGGCGATGTCTGCTAAAAACTGTGCTGACGGCTAGCTAACATGTCTGCAAACTGCCACTTTTCGCATAGGGCTCAGTGAACCACAGCGGTGAGCCAAACGAAATTCAGGGTCTCTCCCTGCAGCGGTGTCGTTTCGCGGGTCGCCTGCCGACTTGGGACATGAAAGGTCACATATTTAACCCTCCCGAGTTTGCGGCTCCCGAATCCGTCCTCGGCCGCGGTGCCCAAGTCTCGTAATGCTAAAGCGCGGGTGCGCTGAGGTATTTTTAGGACGCGGCATGTGGCCGCCCGTTTCGTCGATGAGATTCCTTCGAGCGCGGCGCGGTACGAGCCCCCCGAACATCGCCCATCTGAGGAACACCAAACAGCTTCGCGCGCACGTAGCCTTGGAACAGCGCTGGCCACGACGCCGACAGGACGCTCATAAGCGCGCCAAAGCTAGGCAGCTAAAACTTTGAAGATTCTAGATCCCAGGGGCGATGTTAGCAACTAAGCCTCTGAAGAAGCTTCTTCGCATAACTTGCGAAGCAACTGGCAATCGCTTTTTGCATAAGCGAACTTGTTCCGCGCATGTTCAAAAACTCAAATATGTGCATATATGCTGCGCAAGACTCTGCGTAGCCACGCTGTCGGCTCGCCTTAGCTGCGTGCTTCCACGATGCATGGACTTTCAATAAGTCGGGTGTTCTCGGCACCGTCTGATGGTGCCAGCTTTCTACGTTCGTTGGGACGGCTGCGCTCTCAAGCGGCATTCGGGGCTCTTGTCACTGTCAGTTTCTTTTTTCTTTTCTTTTTTTCGCGACGCTGGGCCTAGCTCGGCAGGCTTTCGTGTGGCTTATTCCGCTCGCTGATTGGGAAAGTGGGATGACCGATTCCGGAGGCAGTACACAATTTGCGTCCACAAACGCGTTACGAAATCGGCCCCCATTCTCACCACTAACAAAATGGCTAACGAAATATCAGTTGTTCCGATAGTCGGCCGGTAGACGCAGTCGCGCCACCATGAAATCGACTATTCATGGTAATAGCCGTGCCATGAATTTCAGAACGCAAATTTGGAGCAGCATAAACGTTTCTCGTGTCACCATACATGCGCACTTCGCTTAATCTTTGTAAACTCCGCACCACGTATGTGATGTTTAATTTCCACCACTTGAACTTTTCATGCGTGTTGTCCTGTCCTTGTCGGCTTAACTGCCAGCGACAGCAACCTAAAATCGCGATATACTCGGCGCAGCTGGCGGGGACCTGTTTCGCAACTTCAAGGACCTAGCTCCACACTGACCTCTCATAATTCAGCTGCCTTGACGATGACTATAAAGTAGCAGCCACGAAATACACCTTTACGGCGTACTCTGGACGTCGCGTGACGCTGCGGCTCGTGCATTTCAGGCTGCCTGGAGCTCTTTTCTTCAAGAGACTACATTGCTTTATCAAAAAGCTATCGGTGATAAGGAGTGCACCAAATCTGGTACACATACGTACACTTTTCGTTTACACATACTATTGCAGATGTCACGTTTTCAAAAACGCTGCGCATTTTGACAATGGTCCAAGACAAAAAGACCTCTTGAACGTACACATTCCGTCGCACTGCCAGCGTCATCCCATTTCTTCGCCCAGTGCGCTCGCGGTCAGCGTTGGGACGCGGACCTGCGAAGCCCTGATGAGATTCTCGGCCGCTCGCGAGCGAGACGCACGCACGGATGACGGGATTAGGCGTGCTGCCACCGACGACAGCGACAGTTGCGGGGCGCTCGCGCAAGTCTTCTATAGCCTCCGCAAAGCAGTCGGCTTCTGCTAAGCCGTCCTTCCCAATCCTCGCCGTTCAATGACAAGGCCATAATAACTGGAGCTGGGATTAAGCGGGCTGGCAGAAGCGGCCCCGAGACGCCAGCCGCTGACATAATCCAGCGGCCGGTCTAAGGGGCGCGCTGCCATTAGCGAGCTGGTGCCCAAGGAAGAGCCTTGCTGCTGACGCTCTTCTCATTTAATCGCACGAGCGGACGTATACACTGAGCGACGAATGGCAGAACACTTTTCGCGGACGCCCCGTGATTATCGTTACCAGGGCTAAGAGCCGCTTTCAAGGCGAACATTCTACGATGGCCTATCAAAACGCATATTTAATGTTGTTCCCTGCACAGCGACTCTCTATCCTTACATATATAGTTAAAGGAAGCCGCTCTGCTCATTAGTATAGAGCAGCGCACAATATAGGGAATGTGAGAGGCTTTTGCTTGCTTCCGCGGGGAACGCAAGCAAGCACATCGGTCCACATCGGACATATTTGGGCTCTCGTTGATCAAAGACTATAGGGCACCGGGTGCTGACGTCTGCGCGTCGCCCAGGGGCGTTGGCGCGCGTTCGAACGGCGGACCGCGTCTCGGGCCGACGGCGGCTGTTTGGCCACGCTGCTACAGGGCCAGAACCGGTTGCCAGTGACGTGAAAAATGAGGCTTTTGTCGAGCCATCGGTTACGCTCGTTTGCGTCCGCAATCAAGCGGCCCGCGTCTTGGCGGCACCTGCGCGAGCGGTGGACCCACTCGGGACTCCCGCCGGAGCTCCGGCCGAAACAATGCGGCCGGCCCGGAAAAAGCGAGCGGCCACAAAGGGCCACCTTTATCGTCGTCCGGACGGAAGCCCCGCGACAAAAGGAGGATAACCAAAGACTCGGGTCAACCAACCCGCTGGGGCCGCTTTCACGTGATCCGGCTACTGCCATTAGGAAAGGCCAAATGAGCGTCCGCCAAATCCTTCGGGGCAGCACAATGGCGACGCCGCGCATGACATGCGAGCCGCCATCCGCTCCAGCATTCCGCGTGTGCACGCGTCAACAGCGGCACGGATGGTCGAGCCGCCAACGGCTGGACACGCCACCGTCGATCAAAACGACACTCTTCGAGCAAAAGTGCCAGCCCTTGCACACGAACATACGGTGGACATGTGTGACCCACTCAAGCTTTGCGAAACACCGCGCTGTTTGTCCTCGAGAGAGTTCACTTCCTGAGAAATGTCATGTTGGCAAGCCAACACGATGCTTGGTACCCAAAACAGCAGGTGTACACCCTGCACGCTACTCGGATTAAAGACTTGTAGGCAGGTTGTAGATGGGCGCGGTCCACCCGAGGTTTGTGGAGTGGTGAAGCGGCCCCGCTGCTTCTTGGTGCACACACGATTGTCCTCGCATATGGCCGCGATCACTGCTGGTGACAGCAGCTGCGTACTTCACGCCACCATGACGCATATTCTGCACTAAGGGACCCAGTACAGGCCCACACGGACACCTGGCACAGCGGGCGTTACGACGCTTGGGCCAACTATAATTAGCCATTGAATAGGCTGCTGACAAACAAAATCACGTCGTAGTGTTGGTCACGACAGACGGCAGCTAAAGCGCCAGTCAATCGGGAACTGCCCCTAAAGATCTTTTCCAATTCGGTACTCGGTTTGGGGCAGCTTTTACGAAGCGGCATGCTTTCGAAGAGATCGCTGGCGGTGGCCAGCCGCGGAGGATCGCGAGCAGCCACGGAAGGCCAGGGCCAACCGGTTCATTTCCGGAGGCCGGCGCTCGCCGGTGGAAGACAACCCCCTCCCGCGCAGAGCCGGCGTGGGCCGCGCAGCCTTGGCGCAGCTCCCGAAGCCCCGATTCCAGGTCACGAGGCGGCGAGGCAGAAAAGCGAAACCACCGCGTCTTACATAAGCGGCCGACGTGTTTGCTTTGGCGCGGACGCCAACGACATCGTGCCGCCGACCCCGGGCGTGCGCTCTTCTTGACGGCCCCGTTTCGACAGACGCCGCAAGTGCTTCTCGCGCGGGGAAAAAAATGGGTCGCGTCCCTGCGTCGAAGAACGGACGGCCGTCGTGTTTCTCATTTCCCCTAAAATACTCGGAAGAGCCGCCTCGCGCCGTCGGGCTTCAAACTGCACGCGTGGCCGCAAAGAGAAACAACAACGCATGCGCGCTCAATGTTGACGACTCAAGTGAGAGCGGAAATAAGAGCATTAGGAGCGTCAAGTTCTAACAGCGGTTAAAACATGCGACAGCATCAGTATCCGTTCTAATACATATTTTGCAGTCATGCGATGAGAGGCGGTGAACGCCTGTAAACATCTCATTGCGCCTTTGTACGTCTACCCTCCCTCCCCCTGGCCTAACCCCCTTTTTTTTTCTTTTTGTTCCTAGTGTGTTTGGTGCTATACTACGCTGTAATTATGCAGCGCAGTACACGCAATGCACAAGAAATGCATATGAAATACCCCTAAGTTGCAACCAGGTATACAGGGTGTTTCAGCTAACTTTAGCCGGAGTTTAAAAAGATATGCCGATGCACTAGACGACGCGACCAAATGTTTGTTGCTCACTTTTGTATGTAGTGTCTCACGGTATTTCTTGTATTTTGCTTTATTAGATAATTAGACAAGGTTAATTAACCAACTTCTGAAGCAACGAAGCTAAGAAAAGAAATTCCAATTAGAACGTTGCAGAGTGGTTTGCAAAATGTCCGATTAAACAGTTTCCAACTTTCTATTAGGCATTAGTGTTTTTCCGCTTACTGCAGATGCCCGCAAAAAACAAATACAAGAAAAGAAACACCACGTGACATGTTCGCTTGCGCGCCTTGATTTCAGCGCTCCCAAACGCTCCGCGCGCGAACGAACATCGCATGTAGCCGGGTGTGCTGCCGCTGCGCCTGCTTCTTATCGCTGTCATGAACCGCCGCGAGGGAAGAACACCGGTGCCGTAAATCGCACAGCCACCGGCTGCGTCCCTATCCTGTCGCCTTTTAAGCGACAGCACACCCTGCTAGGTGCTAAGTTCGTTTGTGCGAGAAATGTTTGGGAGCGCTACAATCACGACGCGCAAGCGGACATGTCATGCGCGTATTTTTTTTTTTTTTCGGACATCTGCAGTAAGCGGGAAAACACTAATGTCTAATAGAAAGTTAGAAACCGTTTAATCGGACGTTTTGTAAACCACTCTGCAACTTTCTAATTGGAATTTTCTTTCTTAGGTTCGTTGCTTCAGAAGTTGGTTAATCAATTTTGTCTAATCATCTAATTAAGCAAAATACAAGAAATAGCGTGAGACACTACATACAAAAGTGAGTAACAAACATTTGGTCGCGTCGTCTTGGAGTGCATCGGCATATTTTCAAACTCTGGCTAAAGTTAGCTGAAACACCCTGCTTATTGGGCGAACGGGACGGTGTTACAATCAAAGGGCGCGAGAGCACAATCAGGCAGCAATTAACAATGCGGGGGGTCATCTGACTGAACATGGTAAACGTCACAAATGTTGTCCACACCTTCGCGACACCAAGTTTCTCGCACGTTCCGGAGACAGAGTCGAAAGGGAGATATTAGAAGCGCTTTACATGGCTACGGCCGAGGGCACGTGCATTAGCTGCCCGTCAGTGGCACTTGCCGACTAAGAGATTGCATTTCTGAGGCGATAGAGAGTTTTTGACGTCACGGTGGTACATCCGTTTTTCATGTATATAAACCCTGTTTTCTTCAAATAAAATTTAGTTGGAAGTCAGCGCCTGTCCGTCGTACATGTTCCTTCTTTTCGTCCTCCTCTCTTTAGCGCTTTTTTTCTTCAGGTATGTTACACCAACTCGCCCACATTAAGCTCCTGCTGCTTGAGATACGTATTACGTGAACTTGTCACAATGTTTACAAAGGCTTTGCGAAAGTGCCACTCACAAATAGTGGTGTTTTTGAGAACCGTACATAATAGATCAAATTTGTCCGCTTTGGATGTGCTATTAGATGCAATTTACAGAATTGCGATATTGTTTTTCATTGCTGAGTTAGAGTTTATACCTCGATAGTTTGATTTATTGAAAATATGCGATTTTGACAATTTTTATGAAAGAATCAACGGCCTAAAGAAAAAAAATCCGCTTCGAAGAGACACTAGATTCTAACTTTTTCTTTTAAATGCAACAAACCTCATAAAATTTGGTGCAGTGGTTGCCGAGAAAGAATATTTCTCCTTTGCCACGTGTTAGATTGGAGCCTCCGAGCTAAAGCTTCCTCTTAATTATAATCAACTGTGGGGGAAGAAGTGAACGGGCTTGCGCGAGGACTGATGGAAGGATCAAAGCATAGCAAGAAACTCTAGAGCGGAGACAGAGGATCGGAGGGAAGTCCATGGCGTGCGAAACAAAGCGGCAACACAAACGGTATTTTCGGTGTATGACCCGATGACGATGCAAACTTTTACTTGAAATTGAGAAAATGCCCGAAGATGGGTGGGGCTCCATGTGCTGGCCACTGCTGCCTTGGCGCTCTCAACCTGGCGACATTGATCGTCTGGGTGCGAGTTGAGAAGCGCAGCTTCCCAGGTCTCCGATGAAGGGTAAGGAGGGCAGACTGATATTTGCTGGCCCACGTGACGTGGTATAGGGAAGGGGTATTGCAAGCTGTGTGGTCAGCTAGCTGGATACATGGTGACATAGAACTTGTGTAGCAGGTCGAGGTGTCTATAGGTGTGGGCTTGTAGATCATGGCATCTTCCAGACTTAGGCTGCTGTGTGGACAGGGAATCTGAGCCTCTTACCATAGTATCGCTAGGCATCAGCGCGTCCACTTCGCGCTGCGTCATTGCAACGCTGTTACCGTGCCGGTATTGCGTATGCATCGTGTTCCCGTTGTTCAGTTCTTTACGTCATAGCGTTGCCTCCGCTCCAGCGATCGCACCGCTTAACAGACGCGCTGACGCTACACGTGACCACACCGAAAAGAGGCCGAAGATACAGTTACAAGCCACTACAAGGTGACGGCGCAGCGCTTGTCGCGTCTTCCACTTGTATGTCCTACTTGTCCCAAATACTATGCAAGCAATTTTTCCCCGCTAGGAGATAGACATCAGAAGCACCATAGTGAATACTAATTAGTGCAAGGGCAATCAACGCCATATCCAACGGGACGCCACATTTCGCGAGAAAGTCGCGCGTGACAAAATCACCAGCCGCCCGTGCTGGCTCGCAGGCCGACAGACGCTGCGGTGCCCAAAGCGAACGCCGGGGTTTGGGGGGCCGAGGGAGGATGACGAGCGGGAGGCAAACTCTGAAAGCCGAGCGCGAACAAAACAGCCACGTCGTCCTCGGGCCAAGCGGATCGATTTTCCCCCTCCGCTGACGTCACGCTGCCGAACAGCTCTCAACCCTCGCGCGGGGTGACGCGGAGCGGTTCTCACATCGGCGAATCCTGACACACAAAAAGAGGGGAGCAACGTGCGCATGGCACCGCTACGCGCCGGCCGGTTTTTCACAATGAAGCAGGGAGCTTTACGCGGGGAGCGCGTGCGCGGACCGTTATGGCCCATGATTGACGCGTACGGGGCACGCGACATTCATTTCCAGCTAAGGGAAACGGCCAACGCACTTGCAAGATACAAAGCACATACGTTCTGCACGGACAACACGAAGCAAGCTCGTTCGGTATTAGGAACGCACCAAGTCCGCAGACAATGTGCCAAAATCATAAGTTGGTTGAATTCCGAAGTTCAGACGCGTCTGCCTCGCTGGTCGATGTTTTAGTCTGTTGAGACAAGTTGTAGATATAAAAACGACGCTCCAGTGAACGGCAACAAAAGCACACACGGACCATGCAACGAGCTACAGCGCTACCACTGGGTGCTCGTCCGGAGTTTTTTCCTAATCTTATTTTTTTTTTCTCTCATAGCAACTGCAAAATAAAGGCACTTGAACATGCGTATACGATGAAAGTGTCATAAGGAAAATTTAACGCACGTTTGCAGGCACCTCAGAAATGCGACCCGGCACACATACAACACTTTTTGTACGCAGAGGGGCAACAATGTGTTTTTCCGACTTCAGAGCAGCGGATCCTTCTCCAGCCCCACCCCCTCCATTTATGTTTATAAACTTTGTTTTTTTATTCTTCTTGCGTTTATAGGCACACAATGTCGCCCGAGAAATCAGGGAAGAAGAAAAAAAAAGTTTAGCAGGGGAGGAGGGGGGAACACAGAGACCAAGCTTTCACAGCCGCCAGCGCCGACAAAGACCAACGGAAGGTGTCGAGCACCGGAAACGAACCGCGCTATAAAGGCAACGGAAGACAGCGCGCGGGTCGCAGAGAGCCAAGCGTTTTCTTTTTATTTATTCTGTTCACTTAAACGATAGTTGCCTGCGCATGCGAAAGTACACGACACAAAAGTAAATAGAAGTACTTCCGGTGCTCGTAGGAAAGCAGCTAAAGTCCGAAGCAAACTTCAGGCCCCAAGAAGAGCAGCAGGCTCATTAGATCCCCATACAGAATAACCTCACGTCGCCAACATCTGTCCAAATTGCTGCTCATGGCTTACACTGCATACCACACTGCCGATGCGAGAAAACATAAAGAAAAGCCGTCACTTAACGTTATCAGTGGAACATTGATCGAAAACCAGACCTAATGATTCTGTTTCCTCGTCAAAAGTGATGGCAATGCCACCCCGCAGGAACACGGCTAAAGACTGCCAAGTGAGAAACAAAGCATCGCAACAAGTACTGGTTCGCAGCGGCCTAGTTCACCAGATCAAGGACCGACTTGTGAAGATTTTTCAGTACCTATGTATACTGCTGATGACTGCATAAACGAGAAGTTCTGCGCCTGCTAAGTGTGTCTTCCTAAAACAAAGAATGGTATAGGGTCTGTTAAATGCAAATACAACAAGACAGCTTTAATAAACGGTCGCCAAACCGTGCAGGCTAAAAGGAATGGCCTTATAAAGGTCAACGAGAAAGCGCCATACTTTGTAGCACATACAGCCTCATAGTCGACCTTTGATACTCGGCTTTCTTCCGTTGCGGAGAAACAGACTGCAGCCGCTGGATTTAATGATGTTCATGACAGTGATCAGCCATCTCCATAATAGTCTACCCGGGCAGCTTGCAATGGCAGATGTCAGTACACGCGTCCTCCAGAACGCCCTGCAAGCTACAGCTCGCGTGCATGTGAGCCAAGAAAGCCACGGTGTGCACTTCGCAGAGACGTCACGGACGCCGATGGTATACACGTCAGCACAGGCTGCTCAGCGCTTCGTTGCGTCCGCTTCTTGTCCTTTGTGTCCTGGCTTGGTGCTGTTTCTTCAGAATAAGCCACGTACCAACTAATCCAAGTGAATACAATCCAGGCAACTATCACGCAGCTTCGGGTGTCAACGTCCTCAAGTGCACTCGGCGACATTGAGGTCCTGGTAGGCAGTTGTCCACGGCCGCCCGGTACCCCACTGCTTGTAGTCACACTAAAGCAAGCGCACGCGCGCGCAGCTGACGAGACCTGTCCACCTAGGAGCTGCACGACATGGGTGCACCGCTCCGACGCGCAGCGAGAATTGCGCGAGCAGTGTGCCCTAATAAACGAGTACTTTCGGCCACACACAGGCCAGCCACTTTCATCAGGCGAAACATCGACGACTACGAAATCGGTAAAACGCCATAGCGCCGGCTAAAAGAAAAACAGCAGATCCCGCGCGTGTGCGTGAATCGGTGATAGCCGAAGCTTTCTTTGACGCTTGTATGTAGCTTAACGTTCCTCACCCAGTGCACGCTCTGGTCCTCTTGCCGACTGCTTGCCTATTGTCGATTCGGGCACACGCTAAGCCACACATACCCAGTGTCCCCAAGTTTATTCGAGGAGGATCTAAAGTTTCTGGAGTGCAAGCCCGCGCAGCTTCTTATCAGCAGAGGTGACGCCAGCGCTTGCCCGCACTTCCTCTCTGAAAGAAAGCAGGGCAGCTGCAGTACGCTCACGGCACAAGGGATTTCGCTCTATTAAAGTACATGGTAGGCTAACGGGAAGATAAACGCTCGTTGTTTCTGGATAATGTATTCAATATGGATCAGGACTCCTATAATGATCTTCCACAAAATTGTCAAGACGTTCAAGCTAAAACCAGTGACACAAGGATCCACGTCGAGTAGGATCTGTACGGCAACATTAACCATCTTAAACTCGTGCGAAGAAAGCACTTCCTTTTCTCCACAATAAGCTAATGTTTCTTTCGTGCCCATCCTAAGATGGCGGCTATCCGGCTTCACATTCGAGACACCATCTCCATTTCACAAGTTATTTTTATAGCCTCCTCGGGGTCCATGCCCAGTGAGTGGCACACAATTGCACACACCCAGTGGCCCAAATATATACTCGGCAAGAGAGCAACCAACAGCACCAGGACCTTCCTATGTTTCTACATAAAAACGGAAAGTGGGAAGAAGAGGTGAATAAATGTTCGCTTTAAATAAAACGAGTGCTGCTCATAACCAAACCACAGGCAGTTGTTGGAATAACCGCGCAGTTAACGTTTTCAAAGTGCTATGCTTGAGATGGTGCAAAGCGCGACGAACGATATACACCGCAGGAAAGGAGAAAGGAGGGACAAGCCCGACATTACGGAGCGATATAGCTGCTGTAGGTGTGCTGGACTCTGTGCGACATATACGGCCTATATTCAATGAAGCTCCAACGTGGCCATGGCGGCCGCATTTCGATGGAGGCGAAATGCGAAAACACCCGTGTACTTAGATTTAGGTGCACGTTAAAGATCCCCAGGTGGTCCAAATTTCCGGAGTCCTCAACTACGGCGTGGCTCATAATCAGAAAGTGGTTTTGGCACGTAAAAACCCCATAATTTTTTTAATTTTAAGCTCCAACGTGAAGAGTGCCTAAATCTTCTCAACGCAAGTGCCACAAAGTATTTCCCGTCCGCAGGGTTGGTGTTACTATGCCGCTCTGCACAATTGTGCACACTTCCTGCGTTTGAAGGTAGACTTTATAGACGAATATCGAAGTTTCTAGACCAAGTTAATTCACATAGATCCACATGTGAATTCACATATTGCGTGTATTACGCAATAAATGTCACACCTTCCGCAAATCCGTTTACCTTTCCAATGCACAACTACCTGAATACTTGTGTCGCACATTTAATTACCTCCGTTTTAGAAACGCGAAGGGCCACTACTAGCAAAGTATTAAGGAGAGTCTGTCGGAAACGTGTTAGCTGGACCACGCGCTTGAAACATACTATTGGACCTGCTCACTTTTGAGTGACCCCAGAATTGTTTTTTCCTTTTTTATTTTCCCTGGCAGCAAGAGACGCGCATGCGCTCCTTTAATATACATGTATCTGATGACGGCACCAACCAGATAATTTTACTGAGAGCGATAAAGCCAGGGGGCTAAGTACACACGCGCACAGTGTTACAGACAGACGCGGTATAGCAGCCTTGTGGGTTGTTTGGAAGACGCCAGCTGATTTACATGCACTCGTCCCGTTTCGTGCGATCAAGCAGCCTCCTCTGTGGAAGCAGGAGCCCTGACGGAGGCACAAGCTTTATCGTGACTACGCCGCGGCCGCGCTATCAGCTCCGTCGAGGTAGATCGCGAACTATCGAGGTGGCGGCCGCCTCGCCGGCGTCCTTTAGGAAGCCCGCAGTCGGCGGCCGGTCACGCTACACCCCCCCCCCCCCCCCCCCCCCTTCTCTATGTTTATAAACAGTGGCTAGCAAACCTGTTTCGCTGTCGGCAGAACCACACGGCGGCGTCGACAAAGTTAACCGCCTCTTTTCCGGCGAGGGCAGCGCTAGGCAGGGAACCCTTGCTTTTGCTACGCTGTACTGCAAAGCTTGTGACGTTGCCCTTCCTTTGGGGTCAAGACGCTGTACTGACTGTCCCGAGTGCTGCTTATCACGCTTTCGGGTGCGAAAGAAAGATCTTTCTTTCAATGGGGGGGGGGGGGGGGGGGGGGGGCGGTGTTACGTGTGGTAGCACCACCAGCCTGCCGTAGGCTCCGCCACGTGCGCTTGCCGAACAAAACGCGTCAGTGACACTTCATGTGTCCCGCTAAAATACAATGAGTCTGCTCGTTCACTCCGCTCGGTGCAATGGATCATTACATAACGCCTCCTGGAAGACCTACTGGTACCTTCCTAACAACTGCACCCTTACTTCAAGCGGATGCTGTTGCCCGATTTGTATTTTGTCGTAACCAGTAACGATGTTCTCTTGCGCCTACGAGTGCATGCTTCGATCACAGCGAAATACAGCTTGCACAGAATATCTGACAACTGGTCTTGCCTCACGCCATAGTTCGTCAACGGTGCAGAAGTAGTTGGAAGGTAAGGGTACAACTGTTTCGTTACCGGTCAACCCCCTTTATATTCCAAGCTTAAAGGCGCACAGTTTTCAGAGTGACTTAGAAATCTGTAGTTAAACGCATAATACATCCACAAGTGATTCTGCTGTACAACAAGTTGCAGCAGCTTGGCCACGTCAACGTACAAGGAGACGCGGTGAACGTCGAACAATATGGTTTGGATAAAAGTCAATTTATTTTTTCCGTGGAGCATTGCGACGTGCTTCCCAGGCGCTCACAAATACAGGTTGCGAACGTGCTTTCAGTGGTTGAGCAGCTGTGATCGCGGCCAGAAATCGCAATTACGTTTGTCTGCGGCACTGTACGGAACGCGCTTTTTTCTGCACCAGAATGTAGGCCGCCGGTGACGT
Organism: Dermacentor andersoni; assembly: GCF_023375885.2. NCBI lineage: Eukaryota > Metazoa > Arthropoda > Arachnida > Ixodida > Ixodidae > Dermacentor > Dermacentor andersoni. The sequence continues at coordinate 31,668,119 of NC_092814.1, read as the reverse complement.
TAGACGCACAGTGTAAACCCCCAGAAGAACATTTCTAGGCGCGTCTTGCAAAATGTCGGAAAAGCTAAAACTGCGCTCGGCCTCGAGGGCGCAAATGCCCTGGAACGAGACGACACGCGCTGGCAGGGAGCCGCGCAACCGGAAAGCTTGACAAGTCCGCTTTCCACGCTCCGACCTATCGGGCTGCCCCAGTTTGCGGCGACTCCTGCACTCTTGGCCGGTGCACGAGCGAGCGTGCCTCGCGTGTTCACGAGCCTGTACCGCCGCAGTGGTGGTGTCGCACGGCGCTCCGGGCTGGATAATCGGCGGTCGACACTGAGTGAAACGCCGATCGAGCAGCGTGATTTCGCTATGCCCGCGCGGTAGCAGTCACATGGCGACGCGCTGCTCCAGGTCGCCGGTTCGATGCCGGCCGAGGCGCTCGCGTACCGTGCATTGGATGTACACGCTGAGGGACACCCAGGCGTTCGAATTTATTACGGAGGCCCCCACAATACGACGTGCCTCATAATCAGAACGTAAAACGGCAAAAATTATTTTAATTTGAGCGCGATTTTGCTGTTACGTCCATATACTTTGGCGACAATATGTCCTCCGCCAACATTACGACGGGATTAATAGCAAGCTGCTGAAGTATTTCGTTACGACGCGATGTTCACACTTAATCTGACATGACTTTTCAGCGCATTTTCAATCGGTGAAGACTTACATGATTGAAAGGCTGCCTTTTCATACCGGCAAGCACAATGCGCCAGTTAACATCCCTGCCAGCGGCATGATCTTGTTCTAAAAAAAAAAAAACGAACAAAAAAAAAAACCGATCGCGCGCAAGATTGATACTTTTGAAGCTGATACGTTTCCCAATGTATCTTTTTATTTTGTGGCTGTTTAATAATCTTTTCCCGCTAGTAATGCACGGCCAACAATTTGCGCCAGCAAATGTGCGCCTTGCTGTCTCTCGCTCTTCCGTCATTCTCGGGCTCTCGTCATGTGGTCCTGTGACAGCAGTCGCATGCGTATGTATGCGCTGGCTGCACAGTCATTTTCGCAGATAATGCAATGCGGCAGCGTTGCTCCGTTCGCAGAAAGCCCGATGTAAAGGGGGGAAAAAAAGCAGAAAGAAACGCTACCCGCGTTGTTTGGGAGGTTATCCCGACACGCCACTGATTTGCGAAGCACAGCCGCAATGCTCGTCAATCGAGCAGTGAGCGGCTGAACCGAAACAGTCATCTTTCCCAAAATGCTCAGCTAGGCGACCTCCGCGACACACCGCTGTAATGCAAGTCTTCTCAAAAACATCGGGTCCCAGATTTAAGAAAACTTGCACAACATTTTGTGATTAGCTATAACCGCGACAATCGTCTTGTTCAAACAATCACCTTAGGTAATATAAAATATCTTTTGTGAATGTGGGCCCTAGGAGAGAGCGAGAGACGACTGTAATGGATACTGAATACCAGCTTGAATAGGTGTACGGTAGCGCGATTAAGAGACAGGGCAAAAGAAGACACACAGCGCTGTGTCTCTTCATTTGCCCTGTCTTTTAATCGCGCTACCGTACACCTATTCACGATGCGTTACCAACAAGCCCGCATTGCAACCCTCGCGAATACCAGCGCTGACCTATTCACTACTAGTCCACGATTATGTCATACGAGTTGCAAAAGGCTGCCGGTTACGCACCACGACTTAGTCCACGGGGCTAGATGTTTGGTTCCGTTCCACTGAAACAGTGGATAGCAGCAGGTTATGCGTTCTGAGCAGCGCCCACAACCCAAGGGTGGCAGCATGCAAGACCACCGCGTTAGTCGACCATGAATTCAGTACGCCTGCATCACCCGGCGACGGTTAACGACATTTCTGCGACGGTAAGGGCCGAACAATGTGGTCATGCAACCCTCCGGCGAAGGACCAGGAAGACCAAATCGGTAAAGTATTTGCAAGACGCCGCGAATGTGGGCACAAGCGCGCCGCCGAGAAAATGTGCGCGCCGTACGACAGGCGCTCCATCGCGCCGCAGGAGAGTGCAGCGGCCTCGAACGAGATAAGCCTTTCGGCGACGGACGAAACCGATGCCATGTAATCGCACGCCTACATCGACAGCAGCTACAACGCGGAAACATCTGCACCGCGCATGTGGCGAGCAGCCTCGCTCGGCGGCGCTGCCGACACGCAGTCCAGGAGTCGACGGCTAATGGTCGCGCTTGCGATGCCAATGGTTAACGTTAACTGAAGCTTACGTTGTCGCTACACAGCGGGCATACAGGCGCTTTCCGAGGAAAGGTGATACGCGCGTTTTGCAGACGTCTTGCAGCGCGCAAGCTTTGGCTCGGTGCTGGGACGAGGCCGAGACGCTCTGAAGTATTGGGAACGCTTTCAAGTGGGCGTTGCTTCTTTTGCGAACCGCGAGAAAAAAAAAAAGGAAAACGAAGAAATAAAGAAACATTACAATAAATTTTTGGCGTTTTACGTGCCAGAGCAACCATCTGTTTATGAGGCACGCCGTAGTGGGGGAGCTCCGGGTCAATTTTGACCGCCTGGGGCACTATACACGAGCGTTTTTGCATTTCGCCCCCATCGAAATGCAGCTTCATGCACAGCAGCTCGGAACGCCATAGCCTGGGCTACCGCGGCGGGTTGAGTGTAATAAATAAATGGTTACCCTTTGACAAATTTGTTGGGTCCCAAAAGTGTGTACTTTGCAATTGTATACGTTCATTATGTTAAATAAACTTTCAAACTAAGAACTGCGTCATGACGAGCAAATTTTCATTCACACCCTTCAAAAGCACGCATAAACTGCATTAAAAGCACATGGTGATCGACCACGTAGCAACGAGCACAACAAAGTTAAAACCAACATGTTTAGCTTTCTGCTCAACCGAATGCGCTATCATACGAGCACCGGGCTGTAATGTGTACGACACTTGCCACACACACTGCAAGTAAATTCTATTTGCGCGTAATCAAGCGGGTACAAACCGATCCACAGCTCTCCGGAGTATTGCACGCGAAATGTGTAGTTTACGTAATTCCACGCGGCGCTTCCGCTTTACGCAGTCTCGGTTTCTAAGAACGCTGTGGCAGTGAAGGGAAAAAAAATACAGGAGTGGATCTTCTGTACTGTGTAGCTGTGCCAAGAAGACTGGCAGCGTGTGACAGCGCGTTTGGTTCCTATAGCAAATATTGAATCAGAGTAGCTTCCACGTGCAACGGTTTCTCATTTGTCCAAACGTGCAAAATAAAATAAAAATGCGTCAAATTTAAAGCTCAGTGTTTCATTTTGTGCTACTTTGATGTTACAAATACGATGGTTATGTTTTCTCTTCTTCAGCTTAAACTAATGCAAATGAGAATGTGAAGCTTCTTTTTTTTCCAAGAGGACCATTATTTGCATGCGCTTTGTCTCCGTAGCTTTCCCTTCATTGCCACAGAAAAGGCATCGGCTAATTCCGACACGCTCTGAAAAATGTCACATGTAGCGACATGCCCAATCGGGCTCTTTTCCAAAATATTTTTGAACACACTCTTTTCAACTCACATTACAGGATATGTAAAAGAGAATCCCTTCCAATAGGCGGCGCAGTATAACGTGCTGCAACTCCGACAAATGCCATGGTCGGAGTTGCCACCAAAACAAATTTCTCGCCTTTGAGAACAAAATGACGTCACTTCTGTTTTCAACGAATATGACGTCACATTACTTTTTCTTCCATCGGAAGTGTTCCCTCGTCACAAAGATGGCGAACCCGACGAACCGGCATGTTTTGAACGTATGGGCTTCTCTGGCAGCTTCGCTTGTTCCGCTCCACTCACACAAGCGATCGCGCGCGACGCACTTGAACTTTTCCTTTTTTTATATATTGATTCACTCTCGCCCTTGCCATCACGCCGAACAGGTGCAGTGACGGCCCCGAAGCGTGATTAGCAGAGATGGGTTTGTGCGCGCCGTGGTCCCGATCGGCACGGCTGTGCCGCCCTGTCGTCCTTGGCAGCGCCGATGCCATCGGCAGTTGGCCTATCTGCGGCCGCCACGCGTAATCGCAACCGCACGAATATAGCTGCCACGTTCGCGCATACACCGGCACAGCAGCACCGCGATATCCACGCGCTGCGCCGGAGCTGCAGTCCACCTTGCGGTCCGCGTTTGCCTTCGCTAGCCACCGCACTTTCGCGCCAATTCTGCGCGGCGCCATCTATGAGAGCAAACGTTTGCCGACAGCGCATATGCTCCGAAAGTAACGCAGGCAGCGGCCGCAAGAGCGGCGGTTGCCGCTTAGCTGGAAACATTAGTAGTGTTCGCTGGGCGACGAGAGCGCCTCCGTCTGTGTGGACATAGCCTCCTTCTCGAGAGAGCACGAACAAGAGCCGGACAGAACGCGAGCGAGAGCCAACGGGGCCAGCAAAGACGGGCGAGAGTCGAGTGCCGCGCACACCCACTCAACCGGGCCGCACACACTGCGGCGTCCCATGCTGAAGAGAAACCGGGCCTTCAGCTTAGCGCGAAAGGCAACAGCGCAGAAATTTTCCGCTCGTGCTTGCGTTGACCGTCGCTTTTCGTCGCAGATTTGGTTAAGGGTAAACGCACGCCCAAACAGCCAAGAACGGCGTAACACTGGGCGAGATTATCTAACTTCTATTACTGTACACGTGCGCCAGAAACAAACACGGCGGGGTCTCTATAAGTTCCCATTGAAAGCGCCGATAATCAAACCTAGCGCCGAAGTTGCTTGACGTTACTTTCCATGAAACGCTAAATTAGTCACTCCCCATCAACAAACTTCGTACAGATACTTTACGGTCCATTGGTATAATCGGGCGTTTGTTGCCACTTTGGGTAGCAAAACAGGTCTATTTATTATACGTTAGTGTACTCGCAAATCCATTACTGTTGGTTAATTTGGGGCACGACCACTAAAACAAATAAAATACCCATGAACTGCAAAACAGAATGCTACGCCTAATCAAAGGCGTTCCACGCCGAACGCATTCCCACCCCTTGTTTCACAAGCACAGCACTAACGTTTGAAAATATTTTCTAGAATAAGATAGGGACCATTATTTACGACCAAATGAGATCACACGCGGATGCATTCCGTGAAGCTTACTTTCGGAAACAGCATACCTATAGTTTTAGACATACTACCTATTACAGTGAGAGAATCCGGACAAATTACGGCAGGCAAAAAACTTACACACACGATCCCTCAGCTACTGAATACACATCATGTTATTACCAGCATGGTAGGAGAATTCCCTTCAGTAACGATTTTTAAAAAGACGCATGATTATCTACTCACGCTTCAGATGAGAATTTTCGTTATTTTTTTTTTATCTGTTCTCTTTCCAGAAGGGTGTTACATAGGTGCGATGCGCGAAGGCACGCACAAGTGTTGCAATGTTATATTTAACTTCATAGTCTGCTTTGTGATTTGCTGTTCTTTTGAAGTGTTTATGAGCCTATTGCTGCGATCAAGATTTTGCAATTTTATTTCTACGAGCAGTTTTTCAACGCTGCCTAATTTTTATTTTATAAGAAAAATTACGTGCGCCTCTTTCATTACCATATTACTGAAGAATGTACTAGCCATTGGTGCTGATCTTTGCGCAATTTGGTGGTTAGGGCGGGTTTAGGCACACCGTCAGGCATTCAGTTGCCTTTTTGTCACTGATTCCCACGCAACAGCCACCGTGTGAAAAAGCATTGGTGCAGCTGAATGCGGGAGTGAACAGAAAGAAAGAAGGCCCCTTCGGCGCCGCCCACTGCAGGCAGGGCCACGCGGACGGCGACCTCTCAGTCGACGCGGGTCGGGTGCGCACCTGCAGGCGAGCTTCTGCGGCGGTGAGCCAAGGCTCTGCCTGCACACGGCGCCGCACGGCTGCATTCGATGCATGGCAGACTTCAACCGCGTGTTAAGCCTGTTTCACATGCAAGCGAAAATGCTCGCGAATCCTGCCGCCGCGCCGCAGAAATCTGTTTCGAGCGGCGAAGTTCGGGCAAGTTGGAATTTCGTCGCAGCGGCAGAGCGGCAGCACCGCTTCCGAACGGCCAGTCTCGACACGTGACCAGTGGAGGACTAGTGCGGGAAAGCCTGCGCATAGGAGGATGCTTATTTACTTGCTACACGTGGTACGGGCAACATGCCAAGAGAGCTTTTCAACGAATTGCTAATTGCTAAGCGTAGGATATGTATTTATAAAATAAAGATTTGAGCGGCAGGGACAAAGCAATGCTTATGTTGGTAGTCGCAAACTACCGAAACTGGCTGAAAGTCTCGTGTTTTTTGCCAGCAACATTGATATTCGCAGCGGCAATGCATATGAAACGAAACCTCGCGAAAAGCTCCGCAGCGCCGCGCCGCTGTTCGCTCCATTCGTTCAATCGCTTGCATGTGAAACAGGCTTTACTCAAGTGCGAACAGCTTTACTCGCTGGCTTTCGGTTCTCGTGTAGCACTCAACGCCTTTGGGCACGGCCGCCATGAGGCATACTGCGGCTCGCCGTTCTTTTTTTCGTGCTAGCTTTCTGTGCTGTACTTCCCGGTGCCTCGCGCTGCTTGTACAGGCTGGCACTGATTGGTCGTGGGCACTGAATGGAACGCGCGAAGAACCAGAATGGCTTAAAATAATTTCGCCTTCGTATGGTCCCATCGATGTAGGAAGGGCGGTGTATACAGTAGATTAAGATATTTTCTGTTATGTGTACTCATCTTCGTCTTGTACATTCTTTACCCCTCTGTGCTATTATTTCGCCCTCGTGACAATCGAGATATCCACTGTGATGCAAGACAGATACGATGTTGGCGGCATTTGGCTTCTGTGGTTCCTTTACTTTTAACAATATTCCTCCACGGAGACACGAATAATATTCAGGGAGATATTGGATTCGTGCGGCGTGTAAGCGAGCAATATTTTGCCCAGGTGCTGGTGGTTTTTTAATGCGTAAGCATTAGGAGTGTGAAAAAAATAAAAGTACGTGTGCGAAGTGCGGGAAGCTGGTCACGTGGTAGAATACGTATATTATATATATATATATATATATATATATATATATATATATATATATATATATATATATATATATAGGACACGGCAGCACTGCTAGCACGAAGTAGTCTCACCCGCGTTTGTTTTGGTCGCAGGCGAGCAATCGCTACGACAAATGTATTCGTGCAAATAATCTTTGCGTAGTTGTGCTGCCGTGCCCAAGGCTGCTATGCGAAATGCTGTCTGAATTAACTTTTAACCTCGCGAAGTTGTTGTTACATTGTGGAGACGTAGAATATCTAACCTTGGACCTGACATAACCCTTCTCCATAAACATACAAAATTCTGATGGTGTAAAGGAAATTGAAAATGACCGGCTCACTGCCATCGAATCAAAACTGACAAAAAGAAAAAGCAGCCCTCCACGAGAAGGTTTCCTCATGCGAGAGCATGGTAGAGAAATTACAGCAATCCCTTTCAGCTGCGGAAGAAAGACTAGACGACCTTGACAACCGCTCGCGACGATCTAATCTAATACTGTATGTAATCCCAGAGGATGGTAAGGTAAACGGCAAGGACCTTTCTGATAAGATTACTAATAACATAATTAAAAAAGTGCTTGAATTAGAACAAGTAGCATTCGAACGAATCCATAGAGTGGGCAGATCTGCTGCCAATAAAGCACGGCCTATATTACTAAAGCTTCTGGATTTCCGAGACAAGGTTCAAATACTGAGAAATGTTACAAATTAAAGGGATCAAAGTTCGCCCTGAGGGATAATTTTTCTCCCCGTGTTCAGAAAGATCAGAAAGAACCTATGGCAAGCAGCTAAGGCAAAGAAAAAGAGGCCGGTGAAAAAGTAAACGCATAGTAAAGCGCCTCAGGAAATCTTCTAAACGAACACCGAACTTTATAGCTAGAAAAAACCTTGCGGTAGCTATCAGTTCGATGAGGTGTAAAATAACCGCAACCAAAAATCACTACTTTTCTTTCACGTCACCTAATTTTCTACATGATGCACCACAAGGATAATGGAACTACTTAAATACTAAAAATCGGAAAGACAGTACAATGTCCTTCAAAGAAAGTAGAACCAGAGCTAACTTATTTAACATTTACTTCAACTCAATTTTCACTACATACAACGACATCCCACCGCATGTTGAGATTCGTAGTGCCAAGTGCATAGAACCTCTTAACATAAACGAAGCAGGTATTTTGAGCCTTTTCCTAAAAGTAAACTTCAAAAAGCAACCACCGAACAAAAGTAGATCGACTTTATCTCACTTTACCTTTCTAAAGCATCTGACCGGGTATCACTTCAAAAACGAATAAAAAAAATCATCAGCGCTTCCACTCTGTTCATTATTATTATTAAGGTCGGCTAGTCGATTATGACGTAACCCCAATACACAACGCCCAGTGGTGCTAACAGTGCGTATAGGACGCAGGTGGCCGTTAAACCAAGCCTCCACACGAGCGACGATATGCGTTGACCGGTGCGCAAAGTAGTGCATGAAACACAACGCGTTTGTTTGTAATTTGCGATTGAGCATACTTCCTAGTTAATTAGGTGAATCAAATTTGGAAGGACTACAGTATATTATCATAGCGGACAAACATGGGGCTGTCCGTTTCCCTCCCGTAGAAACCCGTGTATTGACAGTAGACGGGAATTCCACAATATTTACAATTTCACTGTGCACTACGTAATTAAGAAAAGTAAATGAAACTCGGCGTAATGTTAGAGTCGTTTTAGTGGCCAATTGTCATGTAATTTGTCTCGGGATAGTTTCGATAAAACAAGAGTTACAGCCATTTTCTATAACCATACTTCCTCCGTAGACGGACATGTATACATTGACAGCAGACGGAAATTCTGTAACGTAAGTTTACAACTTCACTGTGAACTAATTAAGATAAGTAAATGAAACTCGGCGTAATGATAGAGCCGTCTTAGCGGCCGATTTCATATGATTTTCTCCAAGATGCCTACATTAGATTGAGAGCTACAGAGCATTCGCGAGAAACTGAGGAAAATTTCTTTTTCGTGTCGACGCGACGCGTAGACGGACGGACATCGACCATCGCCGGAGGATAGCTATATACAGCTTCGCTGGGAGAAAAATTACAGGTGGCAATAGGTAAAGGACCAATTACAGACTGGATTAGCGCGCACCTAACCAACCGGGCAAAGTTTGTAAAAATAAATCAGCAAAAACCCAAAGTAAGAGAAGTTACATCAAAAGGGTACCGCAGGGCAGCGTCTTAGCTCCAATATTATCCGGTTTTCATTAATGATCTACTCTCATCCATCAGAACTAAAAAAGATTTTCGCCGATGATTACATCATTTCGAAAGAAATTAACTTTCATTCAGATCATATTGCCGCAGAGAGCTCTCCACATGCCAGGTACGAGCACTCTCGTGAGGCACCTTTCCAAGCGTCTCATCGCTAAAACCCATTACTCGTCGCATCGCCATTAGAAGAGCGCCAGCAACGCCTCGCGCATGGCGATACAGCGCGTGTCTCCCGTGCACGCGCTCACGGCAGCGCCCGAGTCTGCCGTCCAATGAGAAGCCACGGCGTGGCCCTTGGCCTTCGGGGCGCGTGAGAAGTGCGTTCGGCGGAGAGACGCGGTTGACTGTGATATAGGCTGCTGTTAACTCTTCTTTTAAAGTGTGTGAATGCTTAATATTGAGTTTCCGGGCACAAGTTCGCCCACAATAAACCAGTGTGTTTAGTGTGCTTCATTGAAGAGTGCTACAATATTATCCTCAACAATGCCTTAATATCAGTGTCAGAATCGTGCGCGATATGGCAGATGACATTAAATGTAAGAAAATCAGCCTTGCTAAGAAGAACACGCAAACAAAACATATCAAATTATTCCTATATTATGGCGACACGCAAATAACTATAGCCAAGTAGCTCAAGTACCTTGGATTAGTGATTTCAAATGACTTTAGATGGGAGGCACGCGTAAACTATTTCACATCGTCCGCCTCAACGAGATTATTCTTCCTTGAAAGGAGACTTCCATCTGCACCATAAAACAAATCTTCTAGCCTACAGTACGTTTATTCGACCTATATGCTAGCTTAGTTCGGTTCCCGGTCAAAAACAATTCAATCAACAAGCTGGAAGGTGTGCAAAGCAAAAGCCGTTAGGTTTGTCGAACCTTGTGTACTTTTCTTACGTGCTAGTGCAATTATTGAATGTGATCATCATGTGCTGTATGTATGTTCGTAATGTTTTTACGATACGACTTTTGCTCCCTTCCTCCTAATAAATTTGTATATGTATCTGCGTATGGAAACTTTCTTTATCTGGAATTGTACTTCTTTCCAGTTTTGTCTTGCCCTCCTGCAATAGTCCCCATTGGGATTGACAGTATGTGATTAATACATATATATATAATTAGTGCAACTGACGGTGGTCTACTGCGGACCACCACCAGTTGCAGTTCGCTCCTCGAAGAGACGGGACCTCTGTCGAGTGAGCTCTCGAACAACACTTTGCAACGCGGTTTAAATCATGGATTGAGGTGCGACGTAATGTCAACGCATTTCTCTCGCATTTACCTAAATTGCCACTAAATTGTATTATTCACCATCTTCTAAATGTGTTGCTGGGTTAAGCACAATACAAACCGAACAAATTATGCGGTCGAGTGGTTAATTGCCCTAGCCGAATGGGCCAAGGGGACACCTAGGGGAGAAAGTCTTGCCGCATGACCTGGTCCGCATGATGCACAACATATAGTTTCTGGCGCCTCTCAGTCGTCCTCAAGTAGGCCTAGTTTACATGTATGTATTTCGAAACTCTTCTATTTTGAAATCTAGACAGATTTTACTTGAAATAAATGACATAACTGCAGAATACCGGCGCTGAAATGACTCCGCTGTCGGTGGCCTGATGATGCGGACAAACTCAAGTAAAACACCAGGAAGCATACGCGGCGTGTGGCACATGCGCAGTAGAGAGAAAAAAAGTCAAGTGGGGGCAGCAGGCAAGCGCCCTGCGGGCCGCACGCGGCTTGCGTGTTTGACACCAGGTTTGCAGAGAGCGACTGAGGCGAGTGAGAGCACTGAGCAAGCAGCGAAGAAAACAAAAACGAATAACGCATCTACTTTTGAAGCTACACAAGCCCTTCAGCACGCAAGAATGGAAGCATAACGCGCTAGTTTTCGTGATGCCCAATGCTGACTGTCCAGCCGATTCACCAGCCCCCCAATTTCGGATATCTTTAAGAGGACAACTAGCTGCCGATCTATCACGTGTCCCTGCTGCGTCGCGCACGCGTCTCGGACGAGTGTTCCTTGCATTCGTCGTCTCCGGGCTCCTCGGCGGCCATCCTACGGCTGGCCCGGTCGCTCGCCTCGGGGACGCCGACGACGCACGCTCCTCTCTTATAAACTGTCGTGTAATCAGGCAGCGGCGTGCCCCGGCCATTTCCAGTGTTTTCCTCGCGAGGCCTGGGAAGGGGCGGCCGCCGGAACAATGGGGCTGCCGCCGGTGGGGGCGAGGGAGCCTCCGGAAGAACAGGTCCGGCCGCGAGGAGTCTCCGGGGTCGGTCGTTGGCCACACGGCCGGGAAAGGGGCGCCAGCGAGGCCGCCACCCCTCCGCAAACTGTACGGCATTGCAGGGATTTCCCCGCGAACGGCAAGGAACGATTGCCCTGTCTCTCAGCTCATCCGTAAATGAGCTTGTGCCCCCTTGTTTCTTGAATGCTGAATGGCGGTGCGCATGAAACAACCCAATCTCGACACGCCGCGACGCCCGTGCGCTCGCTGACCCCGACTTCGAAACAGCCCGCGACGACATACCCCTCGGTGTGCTCGCTCATAGCCGCCGCGGTGGCTACGCCATCATGCTGTTCAGTACGAGGTCGCCGGTTCGACTGCTGGCCGCATTCCGATGGGTTGGAATTCATGAAAGTTTTGGTGCGCATTAAAGAACCCCAAGTGGTCGGGACTAATCCCCGCTAATGTGTCCGTCACAGCCCATGTGTTGCTTTAAGCGTGGTTCGGTTTGAGCGGCTTACTCAGTGGGCATTTGGCTATCATCGTTTCGTTCGCTTTATACGCTAGATATTTTCACAACGTGTTTCTATCATGTTTCCAGCATTTGGCTAGGACGCCGCCGTTATCGCCAGGATCGGCCACTCGGAGCGACGGTTAAGAAATGAAGGCTAGATAATGAAACAGACCGATACAGCACCGTTCTTTAACGCACTCATGGGGATTAAAGTAGAACAGTATTTAAAGAAATCGGGCAAGTGCTGATGCTTTTCTACACTGCGGAGGCCGTAGACACGGCTGAAGGCCGTACGCACACTCCCGCCAGCTAACCTAGGTGAAAGGTCGACACGAAGGAGATAACGTGGCCTCATTCGACGGGTACTTATCGCGAGCGCAGTGCACAGATGCAAAGAAAAACTCGGTGAGCGCGGCCGCTGCGCGCTGCGGCTACATCGGCGCCACATTAGCGATGGTCAGCCACTTGGGAGAGTCAGTCTCCCTCGGGACGACACGGGGTCTCTCTTCCAAGCAGCCGCCTTCATCGCCGAATAGCGCACTGTGCCTGCAAAGGACGCTTCTCCCCAAGCGATGATCGTTATCCGCCGGAAACCCCAAAGGCCGAGCTGAAGAAGAAACATGCAAGCGCGAAGAAGATAAAGCGTCAAAACACAGGCTCTCTCTCGCTCTCCTTCCCTGGCGCAACTCTAGGGGCAGGAAAACAACGCGCCCGGCGGCGCATATATCGCTCTGCCAGGGCATAAGACAGCGCTCGTCGCGTACCTCGTTCAGCCGCACATGGCCCAACCGAGGCAGCCGATATAGAGGTGGATGCACACCCGCGGGAAACCAGCTTGCGGTGCCCTGATGCCCGGAGTGATTTTGCGCCCTTGAGCCACGTCACGCTCGGTTCTACGGATTGAATCGGCCATTCAGTCTGCATAGTGTAAACCCACCTTAAAAAGCACCCGCATGCGGCTGCGAGGGAAGCGTATCACGAAACAATTTTTTTTTTTTTTCGCAAACGACCGCCACACTGGATTACGAAGCAGCGGCTCGAGAGACTGCTGGCCGATATAAATACTAAATCAGGCATGAACACGATGTCCAGCATTCATGGACCCGGGGGAGGAGGGTGCATGGTTTAGCCGTCATCTCTTCTGCGTTGACAACATTGAGCGTACAGTGTACTAATTTGGATCCGTCCCTGATGTGAAGCGTTGTAAGGCAATGAAAAAAAAACAACTGTCCGAAACAAACGGCTGTGAGCAATACCTTTCATATTTATATAAGTTCCAGAAAACGTAGCAAAATGTTTGCTCCGTCCCTTAGCGCAAGCGCCTGTGGGAGTTACCAAGAAGAACACAGCACGGGCCAACCAAACCTGCCAGGAAATTACGTCTACGACATATAACACGCGACTTTGGTGCAACTGCATGTCCGTACAGCTGCATGCCCGAGAAGTAATAGCGTCCTGATGCCTGGAACACCGTCGATCCGCCACGATAAGACAAACTCGCAGATATATTTACAAGTACGGTAGAACCATTACCTAGTCGACTTCTTGCTGTGTTTTATGGAAGACTCCCGAAGCTTTCCGTACACCATGCACGTATTTCTAGAGACAGGTTACATATGCCCGTGACCGAAGTCGCTACACGCATCAACGGGCGGAGAACATGCCATAGTCGTGCACCCAGATGACGCGGTGAAGAACGGCTTCAGCCAACGTCGTCCTTGGGCAGCCTGCACCAGCTATTCCTGGCGGCTGCACCACAGTACAACCAGCGGGGCCAACCCCCCGAAACGACACCACGCAGGCCCGCGAGCGCGGGTTGGGTGGCGCCAGCGGGAAGCGGCGAACGCGGAGCAAGGAGAGCGCTTCCGCGACGTGGGCTCGGCGCAATTAGGATCGGCCTTGGCGGGTGCCGGCTTCGCGAGGCCTTGCATGCGCACTGCCAAGGACGAGGAGCCCCGCCGGCAGCGGCGCGTGCGAAACCCACGCCGCGGAACGACAAGCGCTGCTCGTGGTGGTCGCAGAAAGCACGGGCCGCCCGCCCGCTGAGCGCAGCAGCCGATCATCGCGCCGAGAGGCCGCACTCGGCTTTGTAACCCCGTGGCGACCGAGGAGTCAACCAAGCGTACACGCCGCGATGCGACTGAACAAGAGCGCCGAGCTGCACTGTACTCTCTAATCGAACGCTCCTGACGAGAACTGCTGGTGGCGCCGCGTTGGGTTCTCGTCACCTTCCAACAGCACTGCCCGCCCGGTCACCCCTGCTAAGCGGTCCTTTGTGAAGACTATGAGTGGCGCCAACACCCATGGCTGACGAAGCTGCGCCACACTGCGATTGCACGATGAATCAAGACTGTTGGTGCAGATCAGACAAACTTCGACCTCTTCATCAATACCTTAGATTACTAAACTGACATCATATATATTACCTATAACGGGGGAAAAGGGGCAAAAGTCGATAACCAAGCGGCTCTACACAGTAGAAGGAAACATCCGTCGGCAATTTTAATAAAAAGAGCATCGAACATGCTGAAATGTCTGCATTTCACGTTTCTATTGGACGTAGCAGGAAGAGACATACAGCCAGAAAATTTAATTATGTATGCAACTTTCAAATCAGCATTCTAGTCCTCACCTGTAGGCGATATTTTCCCTCGGCTGTCTCCTTTCTGTATTGCTCCATTTATACAGCTAAGCACGCACTCGAGCTTGTAGGCCTCAATCTATGAACCGTTTGAGAGAAGCAAAAGCCCGCCAGGCTCTGATGGCGGCCGTCTGGGAAAGCTCACTGCGCAAAGCAGGCAAGTCACGTTAGGCTGTCTTTCTCGGTCGGCTTCCAATGGAACCCTTTGCGGGTCACCGAGCAGTGGGGAAAGTCTTTGAGGATGCAACGCGTATGGCGGAGGCGGTTGCACCGCTGGGGTCTATGAACAGCCTTGAAGCGCGGACACCTGAATAGTCGCTCGACCACGCTTTCTAAATTGCTGTAAAGAAGCGGCCAAACGCATCCCAGGAGGAAAACACGGCGCCGCTCAAACAGCGTGTCGCTCGCCACACAGGCGCCGGGAACAAGCGACATGGAAACATAATCCCGCAGACATGATGCGCAGTGTACCTCCAATTCTCGCCCTACATTTAAGTGAACACCGTGACAATAGCTATCGGTCCCCCATTTACTATTTTACTTTTTTTCCCAGGTTTACTGTTACAGGTACTAAGCTAAATCTACGGTACTGCGCTCCAGCCGTGGCCAGACTAAATATCTTGCAGCATGGCCAAGCGGCTGTCGATACACGTTAAGCACGAAGCCATGTCATCGGATCCAGATCTCTTGCAATGACGCTACACATAGACCACCCAAGGTAAGTATACCTGGTAGAGAAGCTTCCGTAGAAGCCCATACGTTCAAAACACGGCATTTCATCGGTGATTGATGGGGCTTAGCGCCATCTGTGTGGCGAGGGAATACTTCTGGCGGAAAAAAAAATAATAATGTGACGCCATATCCATTAAAAACAGAAGTGACGACATTTTATTCTCAAACGTGCGAAATTTGTTTTGGTGACCTGCCATAAGGTCTGTATTTTCATATGCTCGGCCATTATACTTGCTACTTAATGGTCGTTATAACTTTACGCGCTGAAAGCCATGCAGCAAAATGATAGCCGTGTGGGTGTCGAAATCGCGCTCCCACACAGACCACACTTTCTTTGGAGGCTGACGAAAGCTTTGGGTGTAGAGTGCTGGTCCCATCGTCGGACGCCAAGCCCATCGGCCAGCGCAGCCTCTCGAAAACAGCTAAAAAAAAAAACAATTATCTAGCGGTCGTAACTCACTACTTCTGACTGAACAGGTTAAGAAACGAAGCTACCCGCGCCACCAAATTCAGACGAACGTCTGAATTTGGTGGCGCGGGTAGCTTCAAAACGGGTAGCTTCAAAACAACAAAACGTGTGAAGGGGGCGTATCTAAGAGGTGAACTTTACGAGCGCGCCTGTTTGCGCACTTCAAGAACTGCATTGCACTGCAAGTGATAGCGGCGTCTCTCTTAGTGGGCGCTGAAAAGATGACATTTATTGATAACGATAAAATAAAATATAGTTGTCTTTTCTTTCCTCGCCACGCGTATATAAAATTGATTAGTAATTTTATTTTCGTTGAATGAATCAAACTGTTTCGTTTTAATAAAAAATAAAACGCTTCTTTCTTTCTTTGCCAGCGTTTGTTCCCTCCTCACATAGTGGCACTTCAGTCGCTGCTCGCATAACCGGGAGAGGTTTTTTGCACTTGGATCTCACCCCCACTGCTCCATGCGCATGCGCCGCCGTTGCTATAGCGACAGAGGCGCAAGGTCTGCGGTGGAAGGGAGGATAGCGGCGAGGCCGTCTGTTTCGCGCGCCGTCGACCTAACCTAACCGAACCTGGCACCCCGTCGATGCGTACTAAAGAAAATAAGCGCAAAAAATATCTTTCCGATACCGGGAATCGAACCCGGGCCTCCTGGGTTAGAGCCAGATATCCTAACCGCTATACGATGCCGGAAACGAGTTCTGCCGTTTCGTAGACCCCTCAAATAGAATAACAGCGTCGTCGAATACAACGTGGCGCACGCGCAGAGAGCAGTGGGGGTGAGATCAAGTGCAAAAAATCCTCTCCCCGCATAAGCACCCTTGCTGATGTCGGTGACTATTTCTTCTGAGCCACTTCCCAAGCTTCGGGACCTATTTGGATCGACCGTGGACCAGCTGCGTTACCAACGTTTCACAGTCGTAAATGCCACGATAAAATGCCTAATGGCCGCTGTGCACCGTTTGTACGACACTTGCCCAGCCCGCCTAAAGCAACCTGCACCGGCAAGAGGGCGCTATGACGTTCTTATCTATCACCCCAGTGTCACCGACAGCGGCCGCTACGGCTACGAAGAGACATCAAACACGGACGTCGGTGTGACGCACCGAGCTTTCTCGAGGAGAACGTTGGCGCCGCGAATTCCGATTGCCAGTCATGCAGAGTATAGTCACGCGGAGCATGCGCACTTGGAACATCTTCAGATCTGGAAGACTCGCCTTGTGATACGCGATCGGAAGTGTCACGCCGAATGCTTATCGCATCCTTTCCAATTTCGCTTCCAATGCTCGTTAGGGCTCTGTGTTCTGGCGATGCTGTCAACAGTGAAAAGTTTCAGCGCAAGGTACCTAACCATGCGTCCTATGTAACTTGCGCAAAAAATGAAAAAGAAATACATATGCAATTGCCACGTAGCTGAACAGAACCAAGTTAACGTTGCTTGGAACAGGTCAGACCATCTCTTGTATTTCGCATAACTACATAATTATTTATTCAGTAATCAACTCCATTAAATATTATATGCAGAGCTAGTGTCAATGAAAAATTGTAGGCCATCCTGAGAAACCCTGAGCTGATTAATGAATAGTAACTAATTACGTAATTAGGTGAAGTGCTAAAAAAAGTCTTGCTCCAAGCGACGGCAAACAACATTGCCTTGCAAGGTCTGTCCAGCTACGTGGTGCTCGCATATTTGTCACAATTTTGGCACAAGTTACAAACAACACATGGCAAAGGGCCTACAAAGTTATGCCAATTGCCGCTGCGGTTCGGTATGGGAACGAACACGATCGTCAGACTCTTTGAAGGAACATACTGTGTACAGTCGACATTCCGTCAAGTCAAGCAGTGCGCCTTCTTTTAGGAAAGAAAAATATCTAAATAAAATTTAGGTGCAATGGGTGCGCCGTTCAGCGAGGTCAGCGGGTAAGAGTGTGCGAATATTCCAACTTTCGATTAACAAATCTAATAGTGTCCTATTCGATTCGGTCTTCGAATGGAATATTCACTATTGGTAAACGCGAGCATCAAATGCGCCCAAATAAACATCAAATTGGAGCAAAAGTACACCCCCGCGGGAATAGAATAGGCAAATATACATGAGAACTTGCGGAGTTAAATCAGTTAAGGTCACTTAAGTAGCCATACTTTACAGGTTGTAAGTAGCCATACTTTACACGTTGTACAGCGATGATTCGCACTCTGTGAAGAGCCCCGTGCATACGAAGAAACTACTTGTTTGCTCCTAATGCTCCATTTGTGCTTTGAATAAATAACGTTTCATAACGTGCCATCTATATAATGACAGGAAGTTACCAACTTTAGTAATAGTGGGATGTGAACATCGTATTTTATTAATTGTCATGTTCATTATTCGGAAACTATTCGAAAAATATTCGACATTCGATTCGCTTATGGCACTATTCGATTCGCATTCCTATTCGATTCGGTCTCAATCACTATTCGCACACAGCTATTAGCGTGAGAAGGGACAGGGGCGCGCGTTACCGTAGATTAACGAAAAAAATATATCGGCTGTTAGGACCCATTACATTAGTGGAATACTAAATCGTAACAGCCCTCCAATAGTTACAGCACTACAGGTGCGCTGAGATGCTTTCGGAAGAGCCAACTTCATAAATTTGAACGTTCCTCTGAAAATTCACGCCGTCATGATACAGCCAAGAATGTGAACTGTTAAACAGTGATTAATAAACTCCTCCTTGCGGAAGAAAAATTAACCTATACATATTGCCACACGCTCATCGTGATGCTTTTGTATACGCTAAACTGGCGCGTACTCTGACGTGCGTATTTACCCGGGAAAATTAGAGAAATTAAACAAAATATTTAATTTTGCCGTTCGTAACGTTTAGGGGTAAAACAAAGCAACAAGCCAACATTTTGTTGCCTATGCACTCTTAGAAAAGTTTGCACCCTTTGAGGCTTATCTTGTCCCAAAACGATAATCGTCACCTATCTTGCCCGTATTTCCTTTCTTTAACGCTGCGACACCGGTACTTCCAGGTCACGAACGGCATGCGCGTTATGAGCGTGGCATAGCATTGCCGTCAGGAAAGTAGTGAGCGCAGAGTTTGCAAGAAAGCGCAAGCAAGGCAGATGACGATTATCGTTGCGAGACAAGATATGCCACAAAGGGCGCCAACTTTAAGAGTGTTGTAAAACAAGACGTCGATACTCGCTTTGCACACGACAATCACCGCCCCCCCCCCCCCCCCCTTCTTTTTTTCCTTCTCCAGTTTACTTCCTCTCGCTTTCAAATAAAGGCATTGCGAGCCTGAAGCTATGGGCGTATAAAGCCTGTCCTATTGCCCAACCCTTTCGGAGTTAAAGCATACCATACCATACCATACCGAAAGACACCAATGTCGTTTGCGCAACAAGGCACCGCTAAAAAGAGTACGCCCAGACGAAGGTGTCGCCATCTCTAGGCAGGGCGGCACGCGGCAGCTCGTGCTAACGGCTTTGCTTACCTTTTGGAAACAGATGGCGGCACCAATTCACTAGTCTGGTCAAAAGCGACATGAGGTCACCCTTCTTACAAGCAAAGCCGTAGTGAGCAGTAAATGCACTGACATTTAATACCGCGCTCGCCGGAGCGATTACCTGTATTTCATCCGAAATGCTGAAAATTAGACGCGATCTTGGACGTATGAGAGAAAATTAACGTTTCATGCATGAAATATTCTAGGGTACGATGCCTGCTACAGTACCTAGTTAAGAAATTGTGCGCAAAATTGTGCGGATTCCGCACGGCGAGAGCCAAGGCCCGGGAGCTCTTTCAAGGGAGCACTGGAGAGAAACAATACATGAGTCTAGATCGATAAATAGGGGTGATCGGATAGCGAAATTTCCGAATCGAATACGAATATTTGAGAAATGCCACTCCTCAATATCGATTTCTCTTTTTCGAAGCAACATCAAATACGACGTTTGTGCGAAGTCCGTGTGCAGAAAAAAAATAAAGGAAGAAACCGGGCTTAAGACACTGGCGCATGCATGTGACACCATTGCCGCTTATACGCACGAATAAACGAGGAGCTTGCAGATAATAAACTACTTTCAATTATCTGGCACCATGGCAATGACAATAATAAAACAAAGGAACAGTATGTTGCTAGATGTACATACAGTGTTGTGTTCGTTGAAATATAGAAGTAATTCTACAGCATCGCGCCTTGTTTCAAGGTATGCAAACATGGTCAGACTGGCCAAATCGGAAGGAATTCGTATATCGCCTTCATAAAAGCGAGCCATTCTTGTTGAATGGCTGGAACTTACTGCGCAGAAATTATGTGCCCCCTTCGCTCGCACATGAACTGCTGTCCTCCCTGCGCAACCACCGCAGACATATCCTGCAGTGTGGAATCATTCGGAACAGTGCTCTCTCGTTCCATCGTTCTGTCTCCCTCTGGGAGTGTATTTTTGTACCTGTATATTCGAGAGAAACGAATATTCTACGACTTCGAAGGGCGAATTCTCGAACGAAATAGCAGGGACCGATCGATTCGCATTCGAAATTTCGAATATTTGGCCACACCCCTACATAATTTTTACATAATACGTCATTCATAACTTATTTTTGTTCATTCTGCAGTAAAAGCATAACGATTATACAGTAAAGAAAATTAAGCCTAAAGTTCCCTTTTCTTATTTATGTTTTTTTTAATTATTCGCGCCGAAACTCCAGCGCCGGTACGTCAGTGCGATGTCATGGGAATTTCAATGTATTCCCTTCTATTTGAGCAGTTGCGGTGCAGCCACGGTTCTCGAAGCTTGCTATGTGCAATATGCGGCTCCCTTGTTATCGATATTTACCGAGAGAAAATCAACCAGCATGTCCGAGCAGACGTCGTCAAAATCGTCAAACTTCAAGGCGCGGCATCGTCCCTCGTTTCTGCGTCTTTTCTGGTTTATCAAGACAAAAGAGCGGCTAAGAGTGACTTTTCCGGTATTGTAGAAGGGTAATTTACTAAAACTCAACTTCTTTTTCTTTAGTGTCCCTAACAGTATCGACCGCCAAAAGTATCATTTATGACCCTAGCAACGTGTTATTTCTTACCTACTGATTATTTCCGACGTTAAGCATATTAGAAAAACACTTGAATGAATTTCGGCACAAGGGCTTTCAATCAAGCGCATACCGGGCGCCCAAAAGTTTGAATGCTGACGAAATGCGGCATAGGTACGTCTAAGTCGATTTTATTTTGAAGTTTATTCTTTATTCACCACATAAGTACACCGATGTACACAAAGCGGTGGGGGTTGGCAGGAGAAAAGCTGCATAACGGCAGCTTGACTAGTCCCACCTCCCCGTGAACAACAGGCAGCAACATGGCAACAAAATTGTCGCACAATTCGAACAAAATGTTGTCGCCTGCATGGGGATAGATGGGGGGATCAAACAGGGAAATGCACTCGATGTGCGTTCTCCTCATGGATGCCAAACAACTTCGTCGAGGCCTCCCACGCCACCGAACAATGCCGTGCAGGAAGCGCCGGCGGCCGGCACGGCACTAAAACCCGAGGACGCCGGCGGCGGCTCGTTCATCTTGGGCATATTGTGAGATATACGGCCAGCACCAGCCACGACTTCTCGTCACGTCGGTGAGAAGACGCCTGTCGTTTGCGCCACGCGAGGCCGCCAAGCCGCGCGGCTCGCATCTCCGCCGTCCCGCGGCAACGCGCTCCGCTCGCCATGCTGACGTCAGGGGGAACAGGTTCGCTCACAGCGGGCGTGTGTGCGTGACGGCGCGCCAAACAGCGCTGCGTCGGGACGAACAATGGCCCGCCAACCTGGCCGATACTTCTTGGCTGAAACGCTTCCTCTCAATGCACGGCCTTTGATGCTCGCATTTGTTAACGTCCTCTTTGGACTAGTGTGTCACATTTAACCTGTTCGAAGCAGAGTGCCACGAAAGGGAAGCAAAACGAGCCTCACTGCTGCGCTTAAAAGCTCCGGAATGACAAAAATTTAAGCTGGGCCTTCCGGTGGAACGGTTAATTAATGTCCACCACTGAACGACAAAGGGTCTGATACACGAATCAGACTTAATTATGAGAAGAGTGACGTCTTAAATACATGTTGTTTGTTGTACAAGTTTATGCCAGACGGATAGCAACGAAAGGAAAACGCTAGCACAACCACCACGAAGTAGCTTAGCATTCAAGCATAGAAACCATGCAATGTGAAGACTCAAACGTTTCGCATATGTTGTCAAAAATGTAAGCGTAAATGAAGTCAATTCAGAACATTTTGTAAAAAGGGGACAAATGCGAATTTGCCCAGAAGTAGAGGGACAGAACTGACTCTCCGACTACAAATGCGACCTCCTCCTCTCCAGCGGTTGTGATCGTTACATACCAAGCGGTGCCTTGAAACCTTGTGAAACCAATGCCGAATGCGACTACAGTTGTCGTCGAGAGAACTTGTCGCACTTCTTGCAATACGCCGAGATCACGCCGCAATAGCGCGAGGCATCCCGTCACCACCTCGGCACTGCTCTCTAAAGGCGCGGCCGCGTTTCCTGCCGTGGCGGAGGCTGCATCTATATGCAAATACGCTCGACTGTCGCCGAGTTTCGGCGACAGTCGAGGCAGGCACATACGGTTGCCCTCATTACTTCCAAGTTCGACGACGACAGGCGAGAGCGAAATTGTGAGTAGGAACTCCTTTCGGGCTATATATATAATCAACCGTGAGGCGTACTAACGAATACGGCTTGCAGCGAGATCGTCATAATGAAAGCGGCAAACAAAACATTTCCCTATTTACTCATCCCCGCTCAAACAGATTCGTAGCCAGCACGGAACGGCTGGCCTGATATATAGACGCAGAGTCGAAGTATGTATGGTTTATCGGTAAGCGTTATTGTGCAGTTCTGACTCAACTGCAAGATTATCCACAACCTGAATATACAAGACGTGCACGACTGCGCGGAGGGAGCGCAGGGATGTTGGAGTGCTCCGAGCAACGACGAACACGAAGCGCGTTGCGAGGTGTCAACGTACCCGTAAAACGCCCGCTGTGAACGACAGCAGCGCAGGCGGCGTCCGGGAGTCAACGCTCCTCGCCAAATAAAAGTCAGTTCGGGCCAAGTGCAGAGTAGCGAAGCTTTTATTTATTTATTTATTTACTTCCTCGTTACACGCGCCAAAAAGGGCAGCAGCAGCAATTGGAGCAGCGCGCTAAACGACAGGGGGGGTCAACTGGAGACACGCTCTTCCCGGCTGTGCCGAGCGACCGCCGACGGGAAAAGAATGGCCATTTCTCACTGCGCGTCACGGGCCTGTCAAGGGAATGCGCGCGACACGCAATCGTGCACGCTCACCGCTCGTTTTTCGCGCACATCGCACTCGGCAGGGAGCGCAAAACCTGGCACCAGTATTTTAAGTATCCCTCCAGAAGCTCAGCACTACGCCCAACTATATACTGCTGTGAGTCGCAACAGTGTATCGTCTGCGACCACATCTGCTAAAACCAGTCGCGAAGTGCTAAGAACGTAAGAACTGCGTAAGAGTGTCTTTTCTGGAGTCCAGGATCGAGCTGGTTCTCAGCATCGTGCTCGTCATATGTCACTCCTCTCGTCGACGCTAACTTAGCGCTTTGTTTCTTGCCATCGTGAAACAAATAGCGCCAGAAAGACATTTATTAAGCTTAGGGAGGCCATGCAGTCACAAGGACAAAATATTCGCTAGAGTGCATGGACGGAAACGCGCGATCTTTCCCGGGAAAGAACGGCTACTCTGTACGCTCTGTTGTAACAGGTCTGGCTATGGAACGAAAATATGCGCGCAACATCGCTTCATAGGTCAAGCACGCTATGTGCACGCGATCCCTGTGCGTGCTCTGCACGGTGAGCAGTTGGAAGCCGCTGTTGATGTGAAAAGCACTGTCGAATATGCCGAATAAATTGGCCTCATGAAGAGGGCGCTAGACGAAGTAGGCGGGTGGGGAGCTGAGACATCAGGTCTCGGAGAAACGCTCTCGATGACCGAGGGTCTGACACCGA
Organism: Dermacentor andersoni; assembly: GCF_023375885.2. Taxonomy (NCBI): domain Eukaryota; kingdom Metazoa; phylum Arthropoda; class Arachnida; order Ixodida; family Ixodidae; genus Dermacentor; species Dermacentor andersoni. Next base: position 31,644,214 of record NC_092814.1, on the reverse strand, counting down.
GCCCTTATTGTGCCCTCGCGCCGGGGAAGACTGCCACAGACTTTCTCTGCCACGACCCGGAAGCCGACATCGAAGCGGGCCACGAAGAACGGCCGCCGCCTTGCGCAAGAGGTCGGTCCGGGACGAGTTCTCGAATCTGGGACGCTGCGCTGTCAGTCGTCGCCGAGCATCTGTCACGAAGTCAGCTTCCACGCGCCCGTGCGACCCGGCAAGGCTCCAGCAGTTTCTCTGTACGCTCGCGATCAGAGGTCGCACTTCATTGCCGCGGATAACCCGCGCTCCAACGGACGCACCCTGGCAAAACAACGGGCCTCGTTTCTGCAGTGTGCGCGCGTATTATTCCTCACACGAGATTGCTTGGCGTCTCAAAACCGACAGGCACACGAGAGGATAGAGATCAGAACATCTGTAGATACAAACATCAGCACACGTATTCCAGTTAGCACACACTTTTAAGTTCACGTTCCATTCCCTTCAAAACGCGGCACATGCGGTCGCGGATCGAACTCGGAGCAGCAAGACGAGCAATCACGACATATGGAATAGCCACCTCGGCAAATGGCAATGACCTACCGACACTTGTTTCGGTATCGCGCACGGCAGCGAATATTGTGGGATCAGGAAGCATGTAACGTGCACCAGCTTTTAGCACGACCGCTACACCATTCACAAACACATAAATAGTGCACATATGCTCACCCGTCTAGAGAGCGCGGGTGCGGTGCGCCCAGCAGTGCGTTTGCGCCGTCCACCGTGGGCCGCTGGCTTTTCATCAAGGATACCGCCCTACGCCAGGCCAGCCTCAGCTCAAGGCAAGATGCAAAGGCTCTCTTGGTGTGACCTATCTATCGCTCACAGCGGCGGGTACGGTCGCGACACAAAAGGCAGCACCACTGGTGATGGTCAGCAAGTAAAGCACTGCCTTGCTGAGAAGGAAAGTGCATCGACCAAGCCACCTCGACTGGAAGGTATACAAACACGCTCTAATCACGACAACGTGGCGGCTGTATACTGACGAACCAATGTCAAGTGAAACGACCATGACCTCCTTAAGAAAGGGACGAACAAACGATTCAGCTTACACAGACTATGCAACCCCCTCTTCAGTTACCGAGATGCACCTGTAGGCTGTGCCAAGTCATGGAATGTGTTTGTAATCTTATCAGTAAACTTTCGAGCGAGCTTATTGTCACATAGCGAAGTTTTTTTCTCTCTCGCTTTTTCGTTAACATTACCGAGCCCGCACCACGCACCGGCTTATTCTCCTTCTCCCCCCCCCCCCCCAGCCCCATTGAAGGTGGGAAAGAGTGAACTACGCGTGTATAAAACGCACTTGACGGAAAGCAGTTGCTTCCCCGACTGAAGACAAGCGCCCTTGTCGAAACTGTGGCTTCAGCAACGTTCCTGTTCAAGTACTACTTACCAAACTTCAAACCTCCATCTTCCTGTAAACTTCTGTCTCGAGAAGTTGATAGGCGATTCTATAGTAATTTATTCAGTTTCGTAAAATCTGACGCACCGTATAAATTGACTTACATATTATGTAATGCACTGTCGCTTATATATTAAAATTAGTCTAAATCCAGGGTTCTTACGGCACACATTCTAACATAAAATATCCTTAACACTTTGTAACATTCTACAACAGCAATACTAACGCCATATCAGACTACACCAAACGAGAAAGGAAACGTGTCATCAGTCCCCTCTGCCATTCGATATAAGCGTATGCGTGAGCGAATGAACATCCCCTCCCCTTTCATAACCGCCCTCTGAACGCATCAAATCGACACCTGGTACCTAGTAAAAACCAGTCACGCAGACATTCATTTAGACAAAACTGTCGAATGCGTGACCTCCCCCTTGCGCCAGTTTTTAGCCCAATGAACTGTCGGCACTATAAGCTTTGAGGGGCGCGGGATTTGAAGCGACATAATTTCCTTGAAGAGGAAGCTTTAGCTCGGGTGCTCCTATCTAAATACATGTAAAAGGAGAATTCGTTTTTCTCGGCAACCACAGCACCAAATTTTACGGGGTTTGTTGCATTTAAAAGAAAAACTTAAAATCTAGTGACTGTTGGTTTCGAATTTTCAATTTAGGTCGTCAATTTTTTATTAAAAATTGGCAAAAATAGCAAATTTTCAGAAAACGAAACTATCAAGTTTACAACTCTGTAACTCAGCAAGAATAGGTGATACCGCAATTCTGTGAATTGTACCTAATAGCACATCTAAAGCGGACAAATTTGACATCTTATACATGAATCTCAAAAAATTTATTAATATGTAATTACAACTTTTGCAGAACCCTCGCAAACAACGTAACAAACTCGCGTAAGATGTAAAATGACATATGAAATTTGTCCGCTTTGAATGATCTAATGGATGCCGTTTACAGAACCGCGATATCTGTTCTTGATGCAGAGCTATTAGTTTGTAAACTTCGTGCTTCTATCTTTTTCAAACTTCTGAAATTTTGTAAATCTAACAAAATTCAAGCCCTAAATCAAAATTCCGCTTCCAACAGTCACTAGAATTTATCTTTCTTTCTCAAAAGCAACAAATTTCATTAAAATCGGTCCAGGGGTTATCTCAGAAAAACGTTTTTGCATCTTTACATGTATTTGAATAGGCCGCGTCGGAGTTGGGCCCGAGCTAAAGCTTCCTCTGAAGCCTGGGGAATAAGCGTGGGCCAATCGGATCTGTTTTCAGAAAAAAGTTCTTGCGCTATACAACTGTTCGGCCGATACCAGCCAATCGAGACGTCGGTCATGTTGTTAGCGAAGGCGCCCGGTCAATAAGAAACACTTACGGCCGAAAAGGCAATTCGGCCCGCAAATTAAACTCTGCGCTAGTATGGGCCAATATAGCGCTTGCCAATGGTTAGGGCCGAGATATTGTAGCGATCTGTAGTTGGGCTTGTCGGTCAGCGAAATGGTTCCAAAAAAAGTCACCGCCCAAGCACTCCGTACAGATGGTTAACCAGAGAAGCTGAAACGTACGGCCCCGATGTTTATAAGTGGGTTAATCTTGACGGTTCATTAAACGACGGCTTGGTAGGCTGCCGGATCCTCGGTACGCAGTTGCTGCTTGCGCTTGGCTGTACAAGCCTGTTCTTTTGACCGGGATGCAGCATCGGCACGGCGTAGACGAGCTCGTTCCCGGTTCTGCATGCGGCGTAGCTGATCGAAAGTTGCCTACTGCTAAGGAGTACGTATGACGCGTGGCCTACCGATTTCGGAGCCGGAGAGAAACTACTGCGCGCGCGCTCGGCTATACGACGGAGAGCAGCGACGTCACTACTGGGGCAGCTAATCCAACACCAACTAGATAGCACAAGGCCTTTCCACTCCAATCCATGACGTCATGTTACCTCGCCAAATTGCCATAGAATCTAATGGGGATGTTCCCGAGTAAGCAGCAGTGATTTTGACGTCACCGTTTTCATCACCCCAGCCTTGTCAATGGAAAGTTCGGGCCAGGTAGCGTGACGTCGTGGACCGGAGTAAACAAACAGACCTCGCACTATCTAGGTGATGTTGGCTAATCGCGCGCCTCTCTTTTTCACTCTCTTTTTGGCGCATGCGCATGGGGCTGCGCCGGAGGAGTTTTCGGCGTACAGGCGACCGACAGACGGACGAATCGGCTAGCGATATACAGCTTCGCTGTAAAACAGCGCCAAAGACAGTATTTGAGACCGAAATACACGACACCATTCGTGTTACATATTTATGTCCCGAAGTCCTGGCAAAGGAAGTGATCCAGACCGACAAGTGTTACGCTGTTTTATAATGGCAGAACAGCGCGCAATTAAGGTTCAGCCTTTTCGGGGAACATTGACATCAATATTACAACTTTCGACATCTACATCTCGATGCAGCACGCGTCCCAAAGGCAAACCGCTAATACACTAGATAAAGTACTTGACCTATACAGCGTCACTTGGAACGTATATAGTGAGAAACATTCAGCGAATCTCGACTTGTGTTCACAAAACTTCTTACGTAAGCGATTCCTTATTGGCCGGCGTTAGGGAGATCGCAACTCATGATTGCCATCGGTGGTATTAAAGGACAGCACTGGAAAAGGTAAATTGTGGTTTTACTCGCTGCACCAACCACTGCTGAGAACGCGTTCCAGTGGTGGAAGCTCGCACAGTACGCGAAGTTCGTACCAACTGCATCTGTCGTCTCACGGCCAAACACGTGACATTAGTCACGCGATCACACACACACACACACACACACACACACACACACACACACACACACACACACACACACACACACACACACACACACACAAAAACGCGTTAATGCACAGAGGCCGGCGACAAGGCCCGACCGGTGAGATTTTATATTTAATGACATTAACCGCCTATCCGCTAACAGTTGTAACGAAACACCGTAAAGAAAGAAAAAATAAATAAACCGAAATAAGAGCGTGCTTTGAAAAAGACGCGGCGGACGAAAGCGGCGGTAACTGCCAGGTGGCAACTTTACGCTCGTAATTTTGGATGCGTTGATTGCTTTAACGACTGAAGAGGGTCGCCCACCATGGACATTCGCTGCAATTCATCACGTTGCAGTTGGCAGCCGTAAACAGCCAACCGGAAGACGGCGTTTTGTAGCGCCTCTCTGCCATGTTTAACGATGCAACATGAGGTTTGATACCACACGGCTAGGAATGCATATCACACGCTTGAAAACTTTCGGAGGTGCAGTTTTCGCGCAGATGCGACTAGGCTTAAGGCTCTCCTTTCGACAACGGTCGAAGGCTTGTAAACGTGACCACATGCGCAAGATCTTTTCCGGTATTGTTCGCAAGATTCACGTAATAAAGGAACAGGCAAACCACGCGCTAAATTTACGATGAGTTAGAGATAATTTTATGACGTTGCTGCTACGTGACGAAGGCCTATCGGGCGTTCACACGTCTAGCTCAAACCATTCCTTATACTTTCTTAAGCTTGATGGCACGTTCAGTGACAAATGCATCAACGCAAGATTTATGAGCAGACCGTGAACAAGCGTGAGGCCGAATGCGGAACAGTATCGAGAAGCGGTCGCACTAAAGCGAAAAAGGCCAGCAACGACGAGCGCAATCTGCCTATCGACTCTCTCCGTATACCAACAGATTTCGGTACCGCAACAGACAGTTGAAATAAGATGTTTGTTCGGAACACCGACACAATTGGAGCACACACTGCAGCCCTTTCAGAGCAGCACACAGGTAGCGTATTCGGCTAGTTGTCGATAGTGTTCCTGTATGCGGGAGCATATACAGGGACACTAGTTGTAAAGCCGCATTTCGCCAAGTGTGCGTTCTAGCCTCATTCAACCAAGCATCACGAGACACAAGAGTAGCGGCGCCCGCCGAGCCAAAGCGATGCACTTGAACAGAGCGAGCGAAATCAGATGCTCGTCACAAGAGGCGCGTCGAGGGACGATGTGGAAACCGGAATGGAACACCGACGCTCAGCTCAGTCGCGCTGACAGATCGACAAAGGCTCATTTTTTCACTGTACTCCACCTTGACAATTTCTTTCGCTAGCATTGTTCGTAACAGCAAATTCTAGCCAAGCTTGATGGACACATTAGCGAAGGTCGCCGACCAACGGCAAAGAGCACTTAGGAACGAAAAACTCTTGTGCCAAACATCTGTTTGAGGAACCTTCACAAGACCACCTTTCTGCTTTTGCAAGTCTTGCACTTGTGACAGCTATTTAAGCGTTATCATGCATGTAACCACTTAAGGAGGCAGCCTAGAGCCTAGAATTGGGAGTAGAAGGCAGATCTCATGTGTGCATTACCGCAACAATGCACCGAAGGATTCCATGATGTGCACCCACGACAGGAATAATTTCCTATTCCGAGGTTCCGAAACCACTTACTAGCCTTATTACGTTTTGTTTTTTCTTTAAAAAATAGGAGCAATATATGAGGCAAAACTATTCTTTCTACAAGAGCCAGGAGTTGCAGCTCGTTTAATCCTAGACGGAAAAAGTGTTGCCTAGAAAAAAACTAATCATTCCGAGTTTGGGCGATTCTTATCGCGTTTTCCCTGCTCACAGCTGCCCCAAGTACCGGCCGCCTATAAGAGGAACGCTGTAGTGCCCGTTGAACTTCTGAAGCCAAATTCACAAAGCTTTTCCTTAATTTTCCTAGTTTACCATTGTCTGGCCACCTTCGCTAAGCAATGTCCAACGTCACATCTGAAAAGCTCGTTTCCTTTTTTTTCTTTTTTTGCGAACACGGCCTCTGCTCCATGCGAGCTTCAAGAAGGTAGAAACTATGGGCACCGTCAGCACTGGCGTAGCCTTTGAACAGTGGAAGTTTTAAGCTACTTTTTTTTTTTTTTTTTCAGAAAAGAGCGAAGCAAGTTTTCGTCCACATTTAGTGCTACGAAGTTAAACGCGTCAGCCCAACCTTAAGCATTTCACAATTTACGGCCCAAAGCAGCGCATGGCTGAGAGTGACGTCGAAGTGGAGCGCTCCGGATGAATAATATCCCTATCCGGGCTTCTTCCCTGTGCACCGAAGTGTCGGCAGACGGGCGTCTTCGCATTCCGCTCAGATCGGAATGCGCAGCGGCCGTGAGCTGATACCGCGACTTCGTGCCCGACAACACAGCGCCACAGCGACAAAGCTAGCGCGAGTGGTATGATGCATTTCCGAACGTGTTGCACGAGGATACCGCACATGCTGTGTAGATCATAGCGTATTGACCCCTCATCTGCCCTTCGCTTTCGTCCTTAGTTTAGTACTTCTACTTTAGTAGTATTTGAGTGCTCGAGTATTCGACGCGCGTCTTTTGATAATGTCATTCACCCCGCGTCTTGCTTAGCTGGGCTGAGGTACACGGGCAATGATCCGTGCTCGAGCACACGGATCACTGGCTTTCTCGCGTACGACGCCAGCTACGTGTCAGCACTAGCGCAGCACACACGAAGCTGAACAATGAACCGGCAACGCAAAAACGATAAATGGAGAAAGACGGCGTGGGGAGTCGAGTGAAGCAACGAAAACACGAAGTGGCCGTCCTTAACGTTCAGCTCGTGACATCTCGAGACGGTGCTGAAGAACAGAGGCAGCGGCTCCCAAGGAAAAACTGCACGGGTGACCGAGTTGGGAGACATCCAGTGATTGCGCTACAGAGGAGACGAGACCTGCCTTCATCACAAGTCACGCACTCAACCTGCACTGTTTAGAGGTGCCGGCTGACGTCACGGTACTGCCAAAGACCTGAGGAGTGTGCCCTTGCACTGATTCTTGGCAGAAGTGAACCAGCCGCCCCCGGCAAACGCAGTCTGGTGACGAAGGCTATACAATAAATGAGTTTCGTATACAAGAGCACTAGCGAGTAGGACCGGTCACCGACCACTCAAAATTTGCACCGCAAAAAGATAGTGTTGATATGCAGAGAACACGGATTCCTTGCGCGGGCGAGAACTGACAAGTTCTGTACGTGGGTAATAGATTGGATACGGCCGAACGGAGCTGCGTTTGCAACCTAAACAGCGTAAGGCGCCAATACGACTAAGTTTTACTACTGCTTGGGCCACTCCTTGGCCTGCAGTATTTTTTAGCTAAATAAATAAATAAGTTATACACGTGCATTCCCACTCAAACGTTCTTAAGATTGAAGAAGCATTCTTACAAAGCGCGAGTCCTCGGCGAAAGCATTCATCCATGTGAAAATGGAAAATAATACTCAATATGGCAAGGCCTCGAGCGTGCAAGCACATGTTTAGGTACAAGTCCTTCGCAGACAATTCTCGAGGTTAACACATTACAATAAATGGCGAACGTCGGCACTTGATGACCCCCACATTGGGCACTGCTTACGGCATGCATTAGAAATACACCAGTGCTGAGAATCTACAGCCATCTGGCACAGGGTGGCTTTCTTTGCACTGCTAATGCGAACATTCACTTAGCTGATTTACCCGAGTCTCAATGCAATGTCGGCGGAGCAAACACCAACGCAGCGACGACATGCCGCACGCATCGCCGTGCCGGCTGCGACGCGCAAACAGGAGGACGCCCGGCCTGCTACAACAGGCCATCGTTGCTGCAGCGGAAGCAGCGCGCGCCGTCGGCTTCTCGCGAGCGCGTCGGCATGCACGCACAGGCGGGGACGCCCTTGAAACGGCGGCTGGCGGGGCTGAGCCCACATATAAAGCCTGTATGCCGCAATAATTGATAGCATCGATCTAGAGCGTGTTACTGCGTGCACGCCGAGTGCATTTGTGCGTCGCGAGAAACGTCGGCGGCCGGCGCAGGGAGAGCGGCGGCGATCGATGGAGCTTGCCCGTCGCTTAGCACGCGGCGTTTCGCGCGCCGCTGGCCCAAAAACCGCGCACAGCTGGCTTGACGCGCACCTCGAGAGCCTCACGGTTTGGCGACAGTGGCCAGGTCAGACGCGCGTGGCCGTCGCCCGACCGCGGGCCGCTCGCTCCTGGCATTAGGCCGGGACACCTGCACGCACGACTGACGTATGACTACCCACGAACGCCGCGGGCAAGGGCTTAAAAATAGAGCAACATTCCCGACTCGCGCCGTACACGACATAACCGTCATTCGCGCTTCCCCAAGCGCCACGGTGCGCCGACGCAAAAGGCTCGCCCTGAAGGTCGACTACGGTGGCGAGCGGTCACTGCCTACCCGAATCAGTTAGTATGCTGGGCGCTTTCGAGCGCGCACAGAGGCACGAAATTTGGCGCCAAACCAAGCGCACGACGCCGCCGGCGAGGCCCTCCCTCCTCCACGACTTGGCCATTCAACGGGAAGGAGCACACGCGGCTCTGGAACGACAGCGGAATCCGTAATACGCGCGCGCCAATAAAAACAAGCCTCCAAGTCGATAAAAACAACATGCGGCCGTCAGTGCACTCTAATCGATGTCAAACCGGCAGCGCTTTCCACGACTGACACGCAGGAGTTGCCCCTTAATCACAAGCTTGTAGGAGTCGCGAGAAGCTGCCAATTGAAGGTCACTGAACCTCGTGTCGGCAAATATAGTACATTGCACAAAACACTTTTCTGGCAAAGACAAAGACAATCACATATTTTGAAGCTAACTTGTAGCACTGTCATTTCTTGAATGAGAGGCATAACGGTTGCTAAAGGACATGCACGGGGCACAAAGTTGGTCTCACCTGTTTTTCTCCAGCTCGTTATGAGTGGTTCTGCGAAAGAGGAATGTAAAAGAGAGTTACAAGTACGGCTCGCTGAACTAAACGCTAACTTCAGAGTCTATTCATGCACGCTTTACTTTTGCATTCTCAAAACACAACGCGGAGAGTGTGCAAAGCCGATTGCGTGCTGGCTAACAAATAGCGTAATGTTTCCCTCACGACCGCCGCCAACCCCGTTCGTTCTAAAAGCGCAAACTGCACTCACGTCACTGCGTTCCAAGCTCATGCTGCAATGGCTGATCAGCTGGCACGACGGCATGTGATCCAGCGGTAAGCAACCAGCGCCGTCGGCGCTCAAAGCACACATCTGCGCATCGCGGCTGGAACAGGGCTCGACGCCCGCCCCGCTCGCCGCAACGACGCGCGCTCATTTTGGAGGTCCGGCCTCAACGTCAGCGATTTGGGCCGAGCCGCTAACCCTAGCGAAATCGGGGTCTAATGACGTTTAGGCTTACGATAACGTTAGAGGACCGTGCAAATAGCAGGGACCAACGCTCGATTTTTCGGCGCCGAAGCACAGGCGACAACTACTCGCAGCCGGCTGGCGGCCGCTGCAAATAAGCGCAGGCCGTGTTGCTACGGGCGCGAGCGTCATTTTAGGTGCCGATAGCATCGGAAGCGCAGTCGCGCCGGGCTCGCTGCTATTGATTCGCTACCTTGTGGACGCGGATGCCACCGCGCTCTCGTCAAGCAAATGCAACGAAGGGGGCTAGGAGCAATGGCCACGCGTGCCGTCACGCGATCTCTAAAGATGGGCGAGCAGGTAAACATCGCCGAGCGCTGCTGACCTGTTCCCTTGAGTCTTCTTCGCCTTCGCCTTCTTCTTCGGGAGATCGACAGGAATCGGCATAGTGGACGCATAGCCATGCTCGGCTTCTGCAAGAAAAAATGAGAGAAGAAAAATTCTGGCCATCAGGAGGTCAAACTCGTAGGCACACACGCCCCGTGTCAAAATCAGCTGATCAAAAAACGGTTGGCGTCCATGTTGGAAGCGAACGTGTGCCCTCCGGAGATCGGCAGCAGAGCAGAAAGTAGATCGGTTAGGTTCCACAAGATGCACTTACCCCGCTCTCGCCGTTCGATGTATTCAGCAGCTTGCAGCAACGTGTGGATGCTCATAGTTAATCCAAACCAAAGCGATCACACTCGCGAAGAAATATGGGCGAAAAAAGAAGGCAGCCTCCGTGGCCGACGCAGCGATCGTGACGGTTTGGAACGCGCGAGAACGAAGCCCTCTCGCGAGCGCACCCGCAAACAAACTGACGTCGCGAGACGTCACGCGCTCACCCATTCGCTCCGACCGGGCCCGAACCTTGCCGAGCTTTCCCGAACGCGCTCTTGTCGCTCGCACACGCGCCGAGCCATTTCCGAAGCGCGGCGGCCAATGGGCGACTGTGTTTATAAGGCAGCGCCACGCTCGCATGGCCACGTGGTTTCCACGCCCTCAGCTGAAGTACAGCTGTCTCGCATAGGAGCTGCTCCTGCGCTTGTCCATGGCTGCCGCGTGCCGGCGCTTGCTGCAAATCTCTGGCGTCGCTCATCCCCCTCGGCTTCCCAACCGTGTGATCGACTCGATCGATGCCATGCGTTGCTTCGCCCTTAACTGTCGCGGGTCTACGGCTCTACCAGACGCCGCTGATCGTTGGTACATTGCAACGCGTGTGTTATAACACATACATGATTAAACTTTTTATACCGCCGTTTTTATTAACGTTGCTCTCCGCTCCTGCGAGTTCCTTTCTCGTTCGCCCAGACGCCACTGATATAGCCTTCGAAAATTTGGTTCATGTTAGTTATTTTTCTGTCTTTAATGATGCAAAATTAGCCTTGACAATAATCCAAGCGCTGAGACCGTAACGCAAGTGTACGGGACAGCGGAACGATAGCGATGCGGAGCAGTGTATTTTCGGACAAAGGCAAATACTGTGCGCCTGATTTCGTTACTCCTCGTGGCGCTTCAGAAGACGTGTGCATTATACATGCGCCAGAGTGGAAGGTCTCGAGTTCATAGCGAGTGCTAATTATCGTCTCTGTGTCGCCCGCCCGTGGCATGGATGCTGCGCCTACTGCTACCCAGGTGTTCAAGTCGCCAGGTTGAACGCACCGCCGCTGCCAACGTCACGACGACATTCCGTCAAGAGACACGGCAGCCTCCTCCCGAATCGCGGGCACACCAGTGCGGCCGGCTCATCGGCGGCGGCGTGGCCGCGCCTTCGGTCGAGCCGACGCGCGCTGCCTCAGCGGCCTCAGCTTTGTCGTCTTGGTTGCAGGTTGTTATCCCGCTACAGCTGCGGCCGCGCCCGACGTCATCAGCGGCGGCGACCTTGGAAGAGCGGCAGCGGCGCTCTCTCGACGCCAAGCAGTCTGAATCGGTGGCGGCGGTTCCGCAAATAGGCGCGCGCCTTTGTCGTCATGCCCGCGCCACGTACCGCGCGCTCGGGCCCTGGATACAGGGACGACGCTGCTATACGGGAGAAGCTCGTCGATCGCGTAGTCGGCCCGCTCCTCGTTACGCCGGTCGCGCGCTGCTCTGTTTCTCGGTCGAGGTTCGCGCTCCATGCGGCCTGGCCGCCGACCTTGGAAAGGTTGCTTTTCAAATGCCCCTCCGCGCGCGCCCGAAATAGCCGGCGTGAATGCTTAGGTGAGGACCACAGGGCCCGCCGCCGTCCCTCGCCGCCAGGGTTTGAACTCCTACGCAGACGTGACGGGCCGCGCGCGCGGGCTCTTCGAAGCGGTTTAGGAATGCCACCACGCCTGACCATCTTTTCCAGGTCTCACCGCTCTAGTGTACTAACTGTAACCTTAGTGCCTTCTTGTACCAACAAATAACTCTCCATGCAACAGCCTGATACTTCAGTCTTTTCTAGCCCTGTAACTAAGTTCGTATTAAGCAATAATTTCATTTTGCCTAAGGTATGAATTAATTATGGTAAGCGGAGCGTCCATTTTTCATCCGTTGCCGCTATGGAACACATTACCATTTAATATCAAGTCAGGTAAGCCACTTGAATTTAGGAGGAAGCTGAACGACTACATCCTTTCCAACCATTCGGTAGCTCGCTGCTTCTTCCTGTTTAATTTTCTTTTCCGTAATTTGTATATTTCATTAATTGTACTGTATACAAATATAAAGCTCTGTTAGGCGTGCGTTATATTGGCATCTATGTTTCTAAAATACTACTTTTAAGCGCCACGGTCGACGTTAGCGAACACTCCCAGCGCTAATCTCGTACACCTATGAAAGTGCACTGGAGAATATTGTTATGATCAACCTGAGAAGTGTGAGAAACATTCAGGCGTACGTTCCCATGACAAGAACATTTGCCTTGTCCAAGAAAAGGCTGTTACTATAAGCCTGGACATCGACCTGTCAAGTGTGAGAAGCGTTCAAGCGGGCGTCCCCATGTCGACATAATTGTCCTCTTCTCAGAAACAGCATCACCCCTTTTATTGCCCGAGCTGACACAAAAGGAAGGACGAACGGAAGAAAATCTGAAGGTCAGGAGCTCGACGGCAGAACATGACGAAAGCACTAATACTTCCACAGGCTCCCCAAGAAGACGTCGACGACCATAAGACTGCAAGGGGTAATCAAGGCCTTCTTGGCCCCCGTATGATCGACCTGTCAAGTGTGAGGAGCGTTCAAGCGGGCGTCCCCATGTCGACATAATTGCCATCTTCTCCGAAACAGCATCACCCCTTTTATTGCCCGAGCTGACACAAAGGGAAGACGAAGGGGAGAAAATCCGAAGGTCAGGATCAGGTACGGCAGAACCTGACGAAAGCACTAATACTTTCACAGGCTCCCCAAGAAGACGTCGATGACCACAAGACCGCAAGGGGTTATTTAAGGCCGTCCTGGCTCCCGTGTTAATCAGAACCGCTCGAGACTCGGATAAGAGTCACAACCACGTACCAACGAAATGAATATAATCTTTTCTACTTTTTTTCATCATCATGATGCCCGGCTTCGTCGTCATTTCCTGATTGTTGTGGTGAAGGCTCACCTCACCCGGTCGAGATCGTATCAATATATGGTCACTGCGGTAGCTCGATTATTAGCGAGAAGCGTGCGCATACCGCAAGATGTGGATTCGGCTCCAACCTACTTGAGGCATGTTGTCTTTTCGTTCACTTCTATTTTCATGTAGCTTATCATTGAGATATTTCAATTAATATAGCAACTAATTTTCCTTATCCTTTCTTTCTCTGGCTTTATTGTGTTTATTCATATGGATTCACGTACTTGTGCTCTTTTGTATTTTGGTTAGTCTAACTTCTTGTACTTAGTGAAATTCACTTCTTTTTTCGTTTCGAGTATTTATTTATACAGTTATACTTATTGTCACATGGCGTGGCAGAGCAGGGGACTGAAGAAGAGGAAAACGAAGTTCACCTTGGCACCGCCGCACTGGGATTACGTAATCATTGTTACTGATTCTTTGTCCTTGTGTACTTTACTCACAGCACCTAATGAATCTCGGTTTCTGCGAGTGTTCTAATCCTTAGTACCTCAACACTTAAGTAATATCCATTTAGTCTGGGTACCTGGGAATACAGGCCTACTTCTATATGAAACGGCTGATTCATTGGCGAAAGCATCGCTAGCTCGCCCAGACATTCAAATGGTGATGCGAGAGTTCGCTGTGCAAATAACAATTCCTCCGATTTTAAACACTTATTGTACCCCTGGAAAAGCACTCTTTGCCAATCTAGAAAAATTTAAGTAACTACTAGTAGGCTTCGCTGTCGCATACCTTCTTTAAATGTTTATTTGTATAGGGCTGGTCAGGCACCATCACCGATTTGTCATGTGTTGTTGCGTTCTCCAGGGTAGCGTACTCCACCGCTGCCGATCAGTTGTTGCGACGCCTGGTGTCAGAGTTGTAGGACGATCTCGCCGCTGGCATCCAGTTGTTACGTTTGTAGTCGGGCATGAACTATGCGTTAGCGGGCCCATGCCGTCGTCCAACTCACTCACGCCTGGGACGTGGTTGTAGGGAGGAACTTGCTCTCATCGAGAACTAGGAGTACAATATTTATTTACATTAAAACAAGAGATACATTCGACAGTCTAGCGTGACTCCCAAATGGAGCACGCAAGACGAAGCATACAGCACACAGCTGCAAGCACACTGCTTCTCGAGCCCGAGCACACTCTAGCAGCCGACAAACTGCTGCTTAAAAAGCCTCTGTCCTCCCTAGATCCATAGGGGAGGGAAAACTGCTGTCCAACCTTCGTCCAATCGGTCCGTCCACAGTCGTTGGGGCGTAGTTGACCGAGTTGACCCGCCTTTGAGAGGAAGGGCTCGCACACACACACGTACGCAATTTGTATTCCCAGATCCTGAGTTGAGCGGGTCCTCGTAGCCAGGTGGTCACACCTGACCCAAGCCGGCGCCTCTTAATTCCAGAGCTGACTTTCTCCGGTAGTCGCCACGAGTGTCAGCAGACTGTGACGAATCCTAGGGCCCGAGGAAAAACGTACCGCAAAGCACCCTTTTGTTAGAGAAGCTCTTCTTGCTGCAAAGAGACCATGAAGGCCACGACAAATCAACCAACAATACACGGTCCGCCAAACGTGGCCAGCCCTGCTGCCGTCGCCGACTCTGCGAAGAGGGCGCATGGTGGATTAACGCTGCCGTGGTCTCCAATTCTCCGAAGGATGTTCATGGTCGGTTAGCGATGTCGTCTTCACCGGTTCCCTGAAGGACGCCACCCCCGCGGGTCGATCGAAGCACCTGCAGCAAGCTGAGATAGCTTTGCAGAGCATTACCCCTGCAGGCCGATCGTAATACTGGTTCTTAAACCTCTACCGGCGTTACTATTGGATAGCGTGGCGTTGTCGGCAAGCTGCAGGCGATCAGGCAGGGACGAGAAATTTCTAGTGCGAAACTTGCACGGTTTATTCAATGGTTGGTGAAAGGCAAGAAGAGAATGAAGTGAAAAAGTACATTGCGGGGCCCTTTAAATAGGCCCACTAAAGTTGTAGACGGGATTTTGCTCACGTCAACATCACGTGACAGGCACTGAGTCTGGTTGTGAATGCGCAGCTGATCACTCCTCCCCGATGAGCTTGCACGGCCCCGCCTCCGCAGGTGGCAACCCTGGTGCCTGGTCGGGGATGGGGCTGCTAATCCATGCCACCAGGTGAGGTTATACGGGCTTGCTTCCTTTCTTCTAGGCGACGTTGGTTCGCGGAAATTCTCCTGTAGAGCCTGACAGTTCGAGGAAAGGGTCCCTCGAAAGTCACACACACAAAGGGGCCTGTAAGCACTGCGGGGTGCCAGCCAGACCGGCAAACCCTCGAGACAACCACAACAAATTGGGAATTCACTCTTCGTTTTAATGAGGCATGGTGGTCGAGCATCCTTTCTACGCGGGGTGCTACACGCCAACCGTAACAGTGTGTAGGGAAGATTAAACCGTGGGACATTTTTTTTAAATTTCTTGTCGACGATTTATTAGCGTAAGAAAACGAACCCTAGAAACACCATTCCGCCTTCTTGGATTGCATTTAACTGTTTAAGATGTGCTTTCTTTCGGTGCCTTTACACTTGGGCATAGCGGCGGGAAAGTTAGCGCTGCCATCCAAAATTTTCTTTTAGGATCAATGAGATTTAAACTCTGAATACAAATATTTTAGCCTCCTTTTCTTTCCCCAAAATTGAACTTGGATTGTTCTTACTTCATGGTCATGGTAGAATCTTCAGTTCCATAAAATAGTGCTGGCTCTACAATCTCTATCTTTCGATGATAGCTTACATATTCTAAAGTTTTACTTATTTTACACTTCACTATAAACTATCCGATTCTTGGCCAATCGCCCAGAGTGGGTACGTGCCAGTAGATCTCAAGGATCCACATCTACATTTACTCGCCATCGTAGAAAGATATCCTATCCTATCCACTGCGCGTCTGGAACCCGTCTGTGGCTATTGTTACTTGGCCAGGTTTTGGGTGGGATTAGGATTTTCCAGTCTTGTTGGTTTAACTCTTAATTATTATTACGCTTGCTTCATTGCAGCTCGGCCTCCTCCTTATAGAATTTGTCGAGAGACCAAATGCATTAATAATAACTGCATTACCATTGCCAAAGATGCTGCAAACGAATTCTTGAACGCTACGCACGGTCAAGACAAGTAAAATATGTATTTTTTCATAAAATAATATACTAGTATGTCTCAAAAATTGTGCCCGAAATAACTGATATCAATGTTTCCATGTTTTCTGTCAATTCAATAAGTAAAGAAAGTATCACACGAACTGTAGAACTATATCAGTTTGAAACCAGAAAAGCAGTGCATGCCACTGATATGAAAAATCTAAAGGCCATGAAATGAACAAGTTGAGGACAAATATTTTAATGAAGCTGTTAACCTCCCGGCGTTTATCTCATTTGCATCTCTCTCTCTCTCTCTGTCATTAAAGAACCTTGTTTACATTTTTGTGCATATGCAACGACCAGGGGAAAATCTCAATAACGCTGTCCTTTGTTACAATGTATTGCGCCGCAACAGCTGTCCCCGGTCGTGTATTGTGAGTAATTGCATTGAATTTATAGTCGCAAGAGAGAGCACATACAGAGAGCAGGAGTTCTGCAAAATATACGAGGGCCAGTCAAATGAAAGTGAGCCAATGCGAATATATGACAAACGGGGTACTTTATTTAAAACCAGTCTCCATGAGCATTTAGACATTTGTCCCACTAACGAGTCACGTGATTCCCGCCTTATAAAACTACTTGGGTTGCTGCTTCAAAAAGTCTGCAACTGACTCTTTAATATATTCGTCCGACATGAACCTGGTTCCCTTGAGCTGTTCTTTTTTTTTTTTTTTCAAATGCTCCAAAGTGTGAAAGTTGCAAGGCGACAGGTCTGGGCTATATGGCGGATGTTGCTGCGTTTCCCACTTTAACTTTGCCAGTTTTGTATTAACCACATCAGCGATATGGGGACGGGCATTTTCGTGGAGCAAGACGACCCCATTCGTCAATTTTCCACATCGTTTGTTATTGATTGCGACACACAGCTGATCCGGCGTTTCACAATATCGGAACCTATTGGTAGTCTTTCCAGGTTTATAAAATTCTATCAGTAATGGCCCCTGACGATCGAAAAAAAAGTCAACAACACCTTTCCGGCGTAAATGACGGCCTTCGCTTTCTTTGGTGGTGCTCAATTCGAATGTTTCCACTGTAGGCCTTGCCGTCGTGTTTCAGGCTCGTAGTAGTGACACCATGATTCATTCCCGGTCACAATTGCAGACAAGAAGTCGTCACCCTCATTGTGATAAAGGATCAGATGAGTCAAGGCAGCGCCGAGCTTCTCCGTTTTCTGGTGGTGGCCCAAAATATTGGGCATCCATTGCGCACACAAGAGCCGATAGCCGAGATGTTAATGAATTATGGCGTGAACCGAACCCTGTCTGATGTTCACACGCTCTGCCAGTGCATCGATGCTTATCCTCCATTCTTGTCTAATCAGCTCATCAACCTTTGCAGTTGCGTTGGGGGCGATTGCACGGTGGCTTTGGCGCAGCCTTGGATGATCTTTGCAACTTTCACGTCCTTCATTGAACGCTTCCGCCAACGCTTCACAGTGCCCAATGAAATGCAATGTTCAATGTACACGGCAGCCACACGGCGACTAATTTCTTTTTGGGAAACACCTTCAGCTGTGAAAAACCTCACGACACCACGCTGTTCAACTTTTGGAGCGTCCATTATGTCACGCAAGCATGTTCACCCCTGTGCATGAGTGCATTAAAGAACGTTTATCCTCACACCTGCATGTCACTTGTGTGAATGAGAGATGCCTGTGTGCTACGCGCATGCCTTGCAGATAATGAACCGAACCATTATTGCGCGGGGTTGGTTGGTTCACTTTCATCTGACTCGCCCTCGTACATTAGAAAGGCAAAGATGCAATGCAATATACAAATGCGAAGATACTCTTGATAAAGGGCAAAAAAGGGACGCTGGAAACAAAGTTCACTGCACGTATACACAAAACCTCCCAACAAGATATTTAAATATACGTATAAGCCGCCATTAAATCTAAGTATCTAAGAAAAAGTCAGTGTGAATAATGCGTCAAACAAGGCAAATGAACATGTTGCACAATCACAGATTCAGAGATAACAGAATCCTAAGCCCTCTCCTTCCTTCCTCCACACACCCTGATGTATAGTGCGCGACGGAAGGCGGCGCGCTTCCTCCGCGCTTTTCCCCCTTGCGCACACAAGACTGAGCCATCAACGACGGCTCACCGATGCCACTCCCCTCCCCCAAGATTTCACTCGCACATACAGCATGTGGCGCGCGGTCACGATATTATCACCCTTGCACTTTATACGCAACGTGAGGGCGACGGCGTCGGCAGGAATGCGCCTGGAGTGTCCATATAGTTGCTATCACAATAATATAATAAAAGTATCCGGCAACTGAAGCATCCCATGGCCCATTACTTTCCGCAAAAGAAGAAGTAACAAAATCGTACTTTCACCATGCGACAATTTGCTGCCCCGCAACAATGTCTTTTTTTCTTTTGTGGGGCGCGGGCACGGAAATGAAATAAAACGCAAGGAAAGCATGTTAGCCGCAATGGAATGCCTACTTTGGGTACCCATTGTAGCTACGGAAGGAATATCGAAGAAAACATGAGATGCTTGGTCCACAGACGCATACTGCTCGGTATCCTACACCGGCGAGACAAAATTTTCCGGAGAGGTTGCGCTCAAGCGAACGCGTTGCAATCCGTCGAGTACCCGCAGTGATAGCGGCAAGCGACAATGCATTGTTTCTTTTTCTCGTCTGCTAGCCAGAAAGCGTCCAAAACTCTGGCAGGCGAAAATACACTTAGCCAGGGAAAAACGAACGCGCATCGAAGTGCGCCGCGCGGTGGTCAGGGTAACACGAGAAAAACGCATGCGCTCTGGCTGGTTCCGGCAGCCCGTGGGTCGCGAACACAAAAAAAATTGAAGAGGCTCAATGGGTCCTCGCGAATAAAAGTCAAAGTACAAAAATAAATAAGAACTAGTTACCTTTGCTGGCTTTACGGCCTTGACATGGATGCTTTGGCACAGGTGAAAAAAAAATGTTAATACTCTTTTCTGTGACATGACGGCACAAATTACCTACCGCAACGCTTCGTCTCATCGGACCTCGCTGCGTGCTTTGTCAACTTGTCTGACAGCGCGTTGATTTTCTTGTCTGGTTGCATGCTCCGATCTACTACTTTAGAAATGCCAATGCACCTTTGGCATCAAAAGTTTATGAGAGAGAACTATCTACCCATAAAGTTTTGTAATTGACAACCATGCGTTCCATAGATTCCGCGCCCTATGCGAGATGTCGCGATGAGCCCGCTCGCCATCAAAACGCCCTTGAAACTGTGCTCGGATAAGGCTCCTTGCTTTACGATATGCGACTCCTGACGCATGGGCGTTGCCGCGAAATCCATCCTGATTTCGCAATATTCACGCATAAATGTATTTTCGAGCATGAATAGGACATTCTAGACAAAATTCAGCATGATTTCCGCCGGCGGGAATTGTTTTGGTCGGCGGCGCATGACAGCAGAAAAAATTTCGGGGGATGGGAGGGGGGGGGGGGCTGAAGCCCCATAAGCCCCCCCCCCCCTCCTGGCTACACCCCTGGTCAGAGGTGTCGATGCTGATCTATCTCCATCAAAAACATTAGAGAGATTGTCTGGGACTGGAGTAATAGCTGTTTATCGATGCAATCGAGTGGTAGACAATAAGAGGGTCCCAACAGAATCGGTGATTGCAACATTCGCAGGAACTTCCTTTCCATCAGAACTAAAAGTGTGGCCCCTTGTGTTCAAAGTTGAACCTCGGGCATCGCGTCCGCTACAATGTCGTAATTGCTGGCGATACGGCCATAGTAGTGCAGGGTGCAAGTCAAATCAGCGTTGTTGCACATGTGAGGAAGAACACGCTCAAAGTGATCATAGTGCCGATGATAAGTGATGCTGCCTCTGTGGTGGAAGTCACTCAGCCAATTATTCTAAATGATCTATTAGGGCTCAATAATTGCAGGTGGTTGAAATAATTGACAGACCACGTTGCTCTCGGAATGAGGCGATAAACATTGTGAAAGAAATGGCGCTTGGCTATGCGGGTGTTGCAGGTACACAAACTCTTACCTCGAACTACTCTTACCTCGAGCTAACTGCAACTATAGAGGCCGCTGTGGAAAAGGCAGTTACAAAAGGTATGGGATGGCTGTGAGCCTTAGGGAATGTATATCGCAGGCCATCCTAGTCACTTATCTCATTTGATGCAGGCTACCTGTCTAAGTCCTGCTACGACCAAAACAGTTGATCCTAAGCAGCAAACAAGTGATAGAAGCTCAGGTACCCATCTTTCTAATGACGGTATGGAACCCTCGACTTCCTCTTCCGTGGGGTCTGCTCCTGGTAAGCTGGTTAAAACAGAGATTTGGAAATGACAGATGTGGAGCAAAACTCTCGAGCGTATAAAAGAAAAAGATGTCATCAATCAATGAAGATTCCTCCTGCAGTCCTCACTCGAAAGCTAAGAAAAATCAGCCCAGTGCTGTAACAAAAGAAAGCATTCTACAGAAAGCAGTTTCGGCTGCGGCACTTTCTCTACCATGGTGCTTGAGTGGAACTGTCACTCTTTATATTCTGCTTCAGTAGATTTATCCTGTTTAACTACTCAACTTACCAGCCGTGGTTGCTTAGTGGCTATGATGTTGGGCTTGCTAAGCACGAGATCGCGGGATCGAATCCCGGCCACGGCGGCCGCATTTCGATGGGGGCGAAATTCTGGAAAATATTTGCAAATAAAATTTTACAGATTATTTCGTCTTGACCGTCCTGCTAGAGGTGGAGGATTAATTACATTTATTTCGTCTCAAATTTGCCATAAGGCCAAAATTTCATTTTAACTTTCTACTACTGAGTGTTAAATCCTAACGATACAGCTGAATCTTCCTGGATGTTGCCCCTTTACCATTGTAAATGCATATTTTTCTTTTGGCGTACAGGACACACGCACACTGTGTAGGGTTCTTAATTCTTGTGGACGGGACATCCTACTGTCAAGTGGCTTCAATTCTCACCATATATCATGGGGATCAAGAACAGATTTATGCGGCACCAGATTGTGGAACTGGTCATTGGACAATGCGCTAACGTGTGTGAACTCGGGATCTATTACGTTTGTGCGGGGTCGACCTTACTCTGCAATAGATCTTAAATTCTGTGGCCCGAATCTCTCCGTATCTTCTTCGTCGACTGTTGAGTATGCTACAAGCAGTGATCATATTCCAGTAATTTTCGAAGTAGCACACCCTGTAACAATTAAGAGTGATCAAATGCGAACTTTCATTAATTACAATATTTTTAAAGAATGCTTACGAAATATTCTTTCATCTCTGTCTGTTGCGTTCACTGAGCAAAAAGCTATGATTATCTGTTCCGCTTCGGAAAGTTCTCGCAAAATATCTGAATTTGAGATTCGTCTGAATAATTCCCAAGCGCATGTAGCTCGCAAAGGTTACAGTGCCCTTCAAAGCCGGTGATAAAAACGACCTAACTACAGACCAATATCCATTTGGCCTGTATTTTCAAGATGCCTAGAGAAATTAATAACACTGAGAGTGACCGCTTTCTGCGAAAAACACAATATTATTACTGACTGTGAGTTCGGTTTCCGAAAGGGTCGCTCGACAGAGTTAGCTCTACTAACACAAAAGGAACTAATACTACAAGCATTTGAGCAACATTTAGTGACACTAGGCGTTTTCATCGATTTTTCAAAGGCCTTTGACACAATTAACCACACCACTCTGCTAACAAAACTTGAAATTTACGGTTTCAGGGGCCCATTCCTTGGCTTAATCAAAAGCTATCTGCAGTTCAGGTGTCAGAGGATTTCAATAAATAACTCTATTTCCAATAACTTACCCATTCATTCTGGTGTACCTCAAGGAAGCATTCTTGGACCTCTGTTATTTAATTTTTACGTAAACGACATAATGAATATTGACACCACTGCCCGATTCATCATATACGCTGATGGCACTAGTCTGTTCTTTACATCTGGTTGTGCAAGGGACCTATTGGCTCTTGCGAACGCTGCTTTAAGTGAACTTAATCGATGGCATTCATTGAATTCACTGTCTATAAATAAAAACAAGACAAAGGCTGTACTTTTTCAACTTAAAAACAAAAATGTCCACATTGACGGCCATTTGCAAATGGGTTCCTCGATTATCAACTTTGTGCCATCCATTAAATGCCTCGGGGTCGTATTTCAAGAAAACTTACTTTGGAATCTTTATACAGACTCAGTTGATAACAAAATCGCTCGTGTTGTGGGAATACTAACGAAACTTCGACTTTTTCTTCCCTTGAGCGTCAAAAAACGGGTTTATAACTCTCTCTTCCTGTCCCATCTGAATTACTGTCATTTAGTCTGGGGAAACATCACGACGTCTAACATCACAAAACTTCTTCTATTGCTGAAGAAAGCAGTGCGCGCTATCGCCAATTCTTCATATGACGCTCATACGCAGCCTCTTTTCAGCGCCCTTAATTTACAACCGGTCACCTCCATATATCGTAGTATTTTACTCAAGCGTCTGCGAAAAAACAGAACACGAAAATTTTCAAGCATTTATCTCTATTGACAATGAATTCTAACATTTACAACACACGTCACAGAGAAACATGGTACGTTCCTAAAGCGCGCACTAACTACGGTCAACAAATGATACGCCACGCACTGCCATCTTTGTTAAACTCATCAATAGACGCCTATCTCTCCTTTTAATGGGCTCATTGTGAATTCCTTTTTTTTTTTTTTTTGCTCTGGTATACACTGACGCCATGAATGCTTAACCAATTTTCTCTACTTGTAAATAACTTATTATTTATAGATGTGAATTTCAAGGCTGTATTGTTTGAATCATTTTATACTATTCGCTTTCTGGGAGTGGGAGCGGCAGCGCTGGAGCGACCATGTCGCCTAAATATGCCTAGATTATTTTACAGATATTGCCGCTGATTACAAGTTACGTCAGCACAAGCAACGGAACTGCCTTTTTGCTGGAAACGCCGGCTGACCTTCAAGAGAACAGCGCCACCCCATGGCATCATCCAACCGCAGGGACGTCACCGACGGCCTGGAATCATATAAAGCCTGTTCCGCAGCCGACAACCTTCAGTGGGAGCGGCAGCGCTGGAGCGACCATGCCGCCTAAATATGCCTGGATTATTTTACAGGTTCGTTACTATCCTTGCGTATCATGTTTTCGTTCAGACGATCCTTGCATTATTGTGCTGCCGCTCCCAATGAAGTGTCGTGAAATTTTGAGTAAGTTATGGTTGTACTTTGAAATTTTGCTTGCCGGGGATGTGGAAACTAACCCGGGTCCTATTGTTGAGGAAATGCTTAAAGAAATATTAGCCAACCAAACAAAAGCAGAGGCTAAGCTTATAAGCCTTGAAGAAAAGGTCGATAGCCTCAAAGATGTGTGCAATAAGGTGCAAGAACTTGAAAGTACAGTTAGAGATCTTGAGCGGACGATCAGAAACCAACAAGAAAGGATAACTGACTTAGAAGACAGATCAAGGCGGAATAACGTCATAGTTTACGGTGTCAAAGAAAACGCGAAAGAAACAAGTGACGATATTGAACGCAAAGTGTTAAGACATTTTTTTGAACCGCCTTGATGTTGACGTGTCGTCAGTAGAGCGAATTCACAGGCTTGGGAAGAAGAAAGATGACCGGGATCGGCCAGTCATCATGAAGCTTTATAACTTCAATGAAAAGGTAGCACTTTTCAAGAACTGCCATAAACTGAAAGGCTCAAAAATAAGCATTTCTGATGATTACTCGCCGGAAACACTCAAAAAGTGAACACGCCTTTGGGAAACGGCTAAGGCCGATAAAAGTCGAGGAGCCAAAGTTAAGCTCGTGCATGATAGGCTTCTTGTGGATGATGAGGCCTACTTGTGGGATGAACAGTCTGGCATGCGGGTAAAGATGCGCGGTAGCAAAGGAAACCCTTCGCTGAACCGTGATTGACAAGAGAAGCAGCATGAAATACGGCTCGTGAATTTGAATGCCCAAAGCATTGTGAATAAGACTGAGTTGCTTGAGGGATTGGCTTTAACGCATGACCCTGACATAATAGCTATTACAGAAACATGGTTGAGAGATGATATTGCGAGTGATGAAGTTTTTCCTTGTTCTTATAATGTCTTGCGAAATGACAGATTAACAAGAGGTGGGGGCGTTGCGCTATTGTTAAAGAAACCATTAAAATACGAGCCCTTACCGTCATTTGAAGGGCATGAAAACGCTTGGTGCCGACTATTTCTTGGTAATACCGTATTGTTAGTGGGCGTCATCTACAGGCCTCCTGGCAGCTCTGTGGAATTCTTTGAAAGCCTTGATAATTACCTAACAGCGTTAAGTAAGAAGGCGAGAATAATAATCACTGGTGACTTCAATTTGCCTGGTGTAGATTGGGAGGCAAGAATCCCAAGTTCCACTGATAGGATTCATACAGACAGTATGTTAGAAACAATGGCTAAGCTCGGTCTTATTCAGGTGGTCTCGTCTCCAACGCGAGTACGTGCGGCAAGTTCGACGACGTTGGACTTATTGTTTCTATCCGAGGGAACGTTTGATTATGAAATTGATGTGGAAGAAGGAATATCCGACCACAAAGCAGTAATTTCGTCTCTTAAAGTCAGCAATAAACTCTTAATTAAGAAATCGGCTAGTAAAGTATTTGATTTTTTTCGAGCCGATGACACATCTATTCTCGACCGATTGGAAATCGGTGTCGATGAAATGCCACATCATGAAGACGTAAATGGGCTCTGACGTCATTTCCTAGCAGTCGTAAATGATTGCTTGCTCAAATATGTTCCCCAAAAAACAAAAAGGACAGATAGGCCAAACCCATGGATTACACAAGATATTATTCATCTAAAACGGCGACTGCGCCGTGCACGTCAGAGAATTCAAAGAGACGCGAC
The DNA here is from genome assembly GCF_023375885.2 of Dermacentor andersoni. Lineage (NCBI taxonomy): Eukaryota > Metazoa > Arthropoda > Arachnida > Ixodida > Ixodidae > Dermacentor > Dermacentor andersoni. Next base: position 31,618,973 of record NC_092814.1, on the reverse strand, counting down.
AGCTATCAGTAACCTCAGTGCGCAAGCGCGTTGCGAGTTAAAAAGAGCTAAAAGCTTTTTCCTTTCCAATGCGTTAACTAAATATATGCAAGAATCGCCGCAGAAATTTTGGCGATACATGTCAAGGAGCAGAGACACAACCGAAGCCGTTCTTGTAGATGGTATGTCATGTTCTGAACCCTCCCTCCTAGCTGAAGCATTTAACAAGTACTTCTGCTCTGTATTCACTTCAAAAGATGATAGTACTGTCATAAAACACTCGGACATAAATCTTTTCAGCAACGACATTGTTATCACCAAAGAAGGTATAATTGCTGCCTTGCTAAGACTAGACAACAAAAAGTCACCAGGCCCGGATATGATTCCAAACGCTTTTCTTAAACGTTATTCTGAGTGGGTGGCATGCTTTCTCGAAAAGCTTTTTTCGTTATCGCTTCATAGCGGTATTATACCTACTGACTGGCTGATGGCAAGGGTGAAACCAATTTTCAAATCTGGAAGCAAGCTTGCCATTGGGAATTATCGCCCGATTTCTATTACGTGCACAATATGCAAGGTCCTGGAACATATAATTGCTAAGGAGTTAGTTCAGTACATAGAAAATAATAATCTTTTCCACAGTAAGCAGCATGGCTTTCGAAGAAATCTATAAACTGTGACCCAACTGTTTGAAACTATCCACAGCTTTGCTGAGGCAGTCAACTCGAAAGCGCAAGTTGACGTAATTTCAATTGTCATCTCAAAGGCATTCGATAAGGTCTGTCACAGCAAACTGATCAGCAAGCTTTATGACTTTGGAGTCAACGAACAAATCATTAATTGGATTCAGGCGTACTTGATAAATAGGCTGCAATTTGTTGAAATTAATGGCCAACACTCCCAAAGTTTACCCGTTTCTTCTGGTGTACCGCAAGGGTCTGTGTTGGGGCCGATATTATTCTTGATTTACATTAATGATATAGCCGAGCATATAGATACTAGTGTTGAGGTTCGCTTATTTGCGGACGATTGTATATTGTACTGCCCAGTGAAATCAATAGATGATCAAAAATTACTGAATAAATCTTTGGAAGGAATCCACAATTGGTGCTCCAAATGGAACATGGAGGTTAATTTTGAAAAGACCGCGTGTATGACTGTCTCGAACAAGAAAATACCACTGTGTTTTAATTACTTTGTAGGCAACAAACAAATAGCCCGCACGACAAAACTATAGTATCTTGGTGTCACCATCTCAAATAACCTCAATTGGAAGAATCATGTAAACAACATATGTGGATCTGCTCAGCGAAAACTTGGATTTTTGAAAAGAAAATTGTCACATGCAACGCCTGCAGTTAAACTTAAGGCATATACAGCTGTTGTACGTCCTTCTTTAGAATATGCTAGTGTTATATGGGATCCTCACCAGCAATATCAGATTAACCAACTTGAACGCATTCAGAGACTTGCAGTACGGTTTATATTTTCAGCGTATCGCAAAACACAGTCCGTGACCGCTCTGCTCGCTAGGGCAAATTTATCGACACTGGCAACACGCAGAAAAATCGCACGACTGAAGTTTTTGTACCAGCTTTCTACTAATAAATTTAACTTAAATCAGTCGCGCTACTTGTTACGTCCTGGCAGAGTCTCCCCCCGTGTGAATCACCCTTATGTTTTTATGCCTTACAATGCCAGAATTTATGTTTTTAAATATTCTCCCCTTGTTAAGACAATTGAAGACTGGAATGGCCTTGATGTACAGATTTTTGATGACACAATGACTGTACAATCATTTGAACGGAAGCTGGAAATGTACCTCTCGTGATGTATTGATTTTGTTTCATTGCTTGATGTGTTGACAAAATGTGTCAATCCTCCCACCCTGTACCAGCCCGAAAAGGGCTAACAGTATTCGAAATAAAATAAATAAATAAATAAATAAAATAATATAATTTCTTGCAGCATTCTATTGTTGATTTTTTACCCGTATGCATTTCTGTTTACAATGTTCACTAATGTTCACTTTTGTTTTCTCGTTTATACATTATTCTATGTTTGTGTTCTCTTTATTGTGCACAGTGCCATTTCTGTAGGGAGTACAGACCCCGTCAAGCCGAATTCATTTGGCTTTTTGTCTGTACTCCTGTCATCTGTACATGTACAGATGCAAATAAACTTGAATTGAACAGAAATTCATACAGCCCTTGGTGAAATGAAGAATGCGCTCGTGATTACAAAAAGAGACAAGCCGCTTGGAATAAATTGTTACACAATCAGAGCCCCAAAAATAGGAGCGATCATATATTTTTCGAGCCCTCTTTAAACCTACAGTTATAAAAGCCAAAGCCGAATACGACTGAAAGCATATTGAATGCATAAGAATGCAAGCATATTGATTTCCTATCTAACAATAAAAATAAACGTGCGTTGGTCAGTTTCCTCCGCAGTAGGAAAGTTCTTCCGCGTCCAACTAATATTGACTTTATAGAAATTAGAAATTATATTTTCTTCAGTTTTACCGAATCGGGTTCTAACTTACGAAGTGCATCAGATGATTTTGAAGAAATTACTATGTTAGAATTTGCTGAAATCGTGGAGCGACAGCCAGATTCAGCTGCCGGCACAGATGGGGTTACCTCTTCCATGATTAACATGTATCTAAGGAAGCTACTGACGACCTTTTAGCTATTATAAACCACTCAATCAGATTTTCATGGATTCCGTCCGCGTCGAAAATTTCTAAAATAATTCAAATTCTTAAAAATCATGGGGAAGGATGTACAATAGGTAACATTAGATCAATCTCGCTAATCTCGCATTTGGTGAAATTAATTGAAAGAATCCTATATGCCCTTATGCTTAAATTTGTAAAGAACAAAGACTTGCTTAGTCTCTGCAAAATTGTATTCCAACCATCATTTTCAATCTGGCATGCTCACATGGACTTAGAAGGTAAATTCATTTTAAACAGCGCCAAAAAAAAGAAAAAAGAAGCACGGACAAGGAAGAGCACAGGACCAGCGCTGTCCTGTGCTCTTCCTTGTCCGTACTTTTTTTTTTTTTTTTGGCGCTGTTTGAAATGGATGACCGGCACCAACTAGCTCGCACCCATACCCTTCTACAAAGTAGAATAAAATTAGCCGGAGTCAAAGACAGATATGTGCTATTGTGACACTAGACATCTCCAAAGCCCACTATAGTGTAGAATACGTAATTTTATTGGATATATTACGAAATCTAGAGTTTTCAAATTATCTTGTGAACTGGATACGTGAATTGTTAAATGGGAGGAAATTCTACTGCTCTAAGCGGCTTATCTTCGAGCATACATAAGCAATCACGAAGTGTTCCTCAAGGAGCTGTCACTCACAGTTCGGCGCGCTCACTCATGAGTGCACTCACTCCCACTCACTCGCACTCATTTCAAAGGCGTGAGTGCGAGTGAGTGCCAGTGAGTGTGAATGGAGGTGAGTGTGAGTGGAGGTGTGTGCGAGCATGAGTGGGCGCTTGTGTGTGGGAGTGGAGGTGAGCGTGAACGTGAGTGAGTGCGGGGCCTGGAAAAATTAAGACGAGTGAGTGTGAGTGAGTATTCTCGCACACTGCCGACCTATGGCTGGCATACACTAAGGTGCACTGCTGCTCGATGTGCGCTCGCCCGTAGCGATGTATAAAACCAGTTTGTTTTATGTCGTCTCGTCTACGTGCCGTTCCCTCCTCGATGATCAACGAGGGGCAAGCTCCGAGAGAACGCTGTTGAAGTTGGCGGCCGCTCGAAGTCATGAACTTATTTAAATATAGAGCGTTAGTAATGGTACGACTAAGTTCATTCTGTTCCCTAACTGTTTTAAGGAAATATGAAGATTTAAAGGAATTTGAGTTAAAGGTGTATTCATTAGATGATTTAGAGTGCTTGTGGCCTGTCGACCTAGAACAATTCAAAGAATTCAAAGAATCTTTTTGACACCACGAATAAATTGAAAGAAAAACTTTGCTCGTGCTAGTTTCGCCCAACTTTGCAGCGTTAATAAACCGGCTCTTTTAAATAATTCAGTCGATGAATCCGTTAACTTGTATTTATTATAAATGAACCTTACTGCCTTCCCCGGCACCCCCTCTTATGAGTTCTATTGTGTACGTAAATCAAACAATACGTGCGTACTCCAGCACTGGTCGAACAAGCATATTAAAATTATGGGGTTTTACGTGCCAAAACCACTTTCTCATTATGAGGCACGCCGTAGTGGGGGACTGCGGAAATTTCGACCACCTGGGTTTCTTTAACGTGCACCTAAATCAAAGTACACCGGTGTTTTCGCATTTCGCCCCCATCGAAATGCGGCCGCCGTGCGAACAAGCATTTTGTAGGCCAGCAGATTTATATCTGCTCACGCAAGACGAAGGCGTTTTCTCAGAAAGATGAGTCGCTTTGATGCTCAGCACATACATTGATTTCCACTTGAGGTTATGTTGTGAACATGGATTTCCAATCGGAGAGCGCGTGTTAAAGTGACACCTAAATATTTAGCCTGAAATACACAAGTGAAAGGTGCGTCATTGATAATGTAGGTAAAATAAGAAATCTGTTTCTTTCTACTTACTGTTAACATTACTTATGTTTGGGCATTTAGAGTCATCTGCCACTTCTGACACTAAGGAAAGGTAGAATTTTGTATATGGTAATCATCACTGCAATTAATTTCGTGGTACGAAAAACAATCGTCAGCGAATAGACGGAATTTATCATGTATAATCGGGAAGGCAAATCATTTATGCATGTTAAAAATAAAACTGGGTCCAAAACACTGCCTTCTCGCACTCCAGATGTAGTAGGTGCTAAACCGGAAGCTTCGGCCTGAACATGCACGAATTGTGAGCGGCAGAGGGTAACGCACTCATTCATGAATGCACTTACTCACATTCAATCGCACTCATTTAAAAGGCGTGAGTGCGAGTGAGTGCCAGTGAGTGTGAACGGAGTTGAGCGCAACCCGTCCGAATGGCGCACCCCTGATGACAGGCCGATCTGCTTCCACTGCTGTCGCATCGGCCACGTCGCTCGTCACTGCCGCAACCGATGGCCACCACATCCTCGGACATACACCGCTGCTTATTCCAGCCTCTTTGGACCTTCTGATCCCTATGCCACCCGCCATGAACCCACTGCCGCTAGGGCTCCTGCCCCGAACCTTCGCTACACCCGCTCGCCCTCACCTCGACGCCATCAGTCTCGTTCGCCTCAACCCCGTCGCTTCTCTCCGCCGCCTATCGCCTCCCGGATCCAGCCGGAAAACTAGGCACTGCAGCTTCTGGAGGTGAAGCTGCGTTGTCCACCCTGCCCTCAAATCCTCTGCTCACGTTGCCTACGAACCAAAACCTTCTTGAGGCTGACGTTGATGGCTATCCTGTCACGGCACTCATCGATACAGGAGCACATCTTTCTATTATGAGTGCTGCCTTCCGACGACGACTGAACAAGCTCCTCACCCCAGCGTCGGCACGCATCGTCCGCGTTGCGGATGGCGGTACTGTGCCTATCAACGGCATGTGTACGGCTCGTGTTAGCATCGCCGGCCGCCACACTCCTGTCCTCTTCACCGCGATTGATCATTGCCCCCACGACCTCATTCTCGGCCTCGATTTTCTCTCCGTGCATTCTGCTCTTACTGACTGCTCTGCCAGTACCCTTCGCCTTGAGTTGCTGATTCTCGCAGAACCTTCTGACGCACCTCAGTGCCGCCTACGCCCCACCGGCTTTATTCGCCTGCCGCCAAAATCAAAAGCCTATATTGAACTCTTGTCTTCCCCACCAGTCCCTGATGGCGAGTACCTCGTCACTCCTCTGCCCGACATTCCACTACAGTATGACGTTACCGTGCCTCATAGTATACTTACTATTACTGCGAACCGCACTTTCATGCCTATCTTTAACTTTGGATTGGCAAAGCAGATTCTACCGCAAGGCATTTGCCTTGCCAACGTTGACTGTCTCGGCGACCATCACGTGGCAACTTTATCGACCGATGCTTCTTGCGAGCTTAGCAGGCCCATCGTGCCAGCCTCGGCCGCCGATCCCCAGATACAGAAAATGGTTGCGACGGACCTGTCTTCTGCGCAGGCTGAAGACCTTTGCCAAGTATTATCGTCCTACCGAGATACTTTCGACTTCGACGATGGCCCTTTAGGCCAGACGCTCGCGGTCAAGCATCGGATTCTTACTGGCGATGCTACTCCTATTCACTGACGACCGTATCGAGTTTCTGCGTCGGAACGCCGAGTAATTCAAAGTGAAGTAATTCAAAGTGAACAAAATGCTAGATAAAAACATCATTAAGCCTTCTTCTAGTCCCTGGGCGTCACCTGTAGTGTTGGTTAAGAAGGATGGCACGTGACGCTTCTGTGTAGACTACCGTCATCTGAACAACATTACTAAGAAGGACGTCTACCCGTTCCCATGTATAGACGACGCCCTTGACTGCCTCCACGGTTCCAGCTATTTCTCTTCTATTGATCTTCGTTCTGGATACTGGCAGGTTGCTGTTGACGATATGGACAGAGAAAAAACCGCGTTCATCACACCTGATGGCCTATACCAATTTAAAGTAATGCCGTTTGGATTATGCAACGCCCCTGCCACCTTTGAGCGTATGATGGACTCCTTGCTCCGAGGTTTCAAATGGTCCACATGTCTCTGCTACCTCGACGACGTCATCGTCTTCTCGCCAACGTTCGACACTCACCTTGAACGTCTCACAACTATACTTGATGTATTTCGAAAGGCGAAGCTGCAACTTAACTCGTCCAAATGTCGTTTTGGCCACCGGCAAATTACTCTTCTGGGCCATCTCGTTGACGCTTCCGGAGTACAGTCTGATCCCGACAAAACTCGCGCTGTCAGAGAGTTTCCGGTTCCGAAGACAGCCGCAGACGTTCGAAGTTTTGTAGGGCTATGCTCGTACTTTCGTCGTTTTGTTCAAGATTTTGCGGCAATTGCTAGACGCCTCACTAACCTTTTGAAAAAAGGCGTACAATTCTCGTGAGGTACTGCAGAAGCCGCCGCCTTCTCTCGTCTCGCCACGCTTCTCTCCTCACCACCCATTCTGGCCCACTTCGACCCTGATGCTACTACAGAATTGCGTACAGATGCCAGCGGTCATGGCGTAGGTGCCGTCTTAGCCCAGCGTCAGCGTGGCCAGGATCGCGTTATTGCTTATGCGAGCCGCCTTCTCGCACCATCGGAGCGCAACTATTCCATTACGGAACGAGAATGCCTTGCTGTAGTCTGGGCGGCTGCGAAGTTCCGTCCTTACCTTTACGGTCGCCCTTTTTCCGTAGTCACTAACCATCATGCTCTCTGCTGGCTCTCATCGCTAAAAGATCCCACAGGCCGGCTTGGTCAATGGGCTTTGAGGCTACAAGAATTTTCATATTCCGTGGTGTACAAGTCTGGCCGCCTGCACCAAGACGCTGACAGCTTGTCGCGTTATCCTGTTGACGACTTTGACTCCTCCAATATTGCCAGTGCTGCTTGCGTATCCTCTATATCACAGCTGCTTCATTTCGCCGACCAGCAACGTCGTGACACCTACATCAGAGCACTCATCGACCGTTTTGAACACTCTCCGGCCGATACTGCTCTACGCCTCTTCGTCCTCCGCGACGGTACTCTGTACCGTCCTAACCTTCACCCAGACGGCTCTGAGTTCCTACTTGTAATACCTAAACACCTCCGCTCAACCGTTCTAGAAGAGCTTCACGATACACCAATGGCAGGACACTTCGGCGTATCTCGAACCTATGACCGTGTACGTCACCGTTTTTTCTGGCCAGGCCTTGCCCGTTCCGTACGACGTCACATCACTGCTTGTGAACTTTGCCAACGACGCAAGACGCCTTCCCAACTCCCCGCTGGTTACCTGCAGCCGCTCGACATCCCTGCCGAGCCCTTCCATCGTGTCGGCTTAGACCTTCTCGGCCCATTTCCGGAATCTACATCAGAAAACAAGAGGTTTGCAGTCGCGGCGGACTACGCGACCCGCTACGCCGTAACCCGCGCTCTTCCGACCAGTTGCGCAACTGATGTTGCGGACTTCCTCCTGCATGATATCATTTTGATTCATGGTGCTTCGCGTCAATTGCTAACAGACCATGGCCGTACGTTCTTAGCCAAAGTCATTGACGACATCATGCATGCCTGCTCAATACAGCATAAATTTACCACCTCCTACCACCCTCAAACAAACGGCCTCACTGAGCGTTTGAACCGCACCCTTACAGACATGCTATCCAAATACATTCCCGACGACCACCGTGACTGGGACCTGGCTCTACCTTACATTACCTTTGCGTACAACTATTCCCGTCTCGAAACTGCTGGCTTTTCGCCATTTTACCTCTTGTATGGCCGTGAACCGACGCTACCACTGGACACTGTGCTTCCGTCCACCACAGCTTCAACTAGCGCTTATGCCCGTGATGCTATCGCCCATGCTGACCATGCTCGCAAACTTGCGCGAGCTCGTCTACAAGTCTCTCAAGACAAACAGAAGCAACGCTACGACCTCCGTCACCATGATGTCCATTTTGTGCCCGGCACCCTCGTGTTGCTTTGGTCACCATCGCGTAAAGTTGGCCTTTGTGAAAAACTGCTTTCCTGCTACACAGGCCCATATCGCGTGCTCCGCCAAGTGACCGATGTTAGCTATGGAATCGTTCTCGCCACGCCCACTACGTCCTCCGCTGTGACAACCAGTGACATTGTCCACGTCGCCTGACTCACACTACAACTCTCCACGCGTCTTGGATATTTAACAGCACCGTGACGGCGCTCTTGGCGCCGGGGGGTCGTATTACGATATCATCGAGCGATGCTCAAGGGACGAGCCGCCGCGAGAACGACGACGAAGTGGGCCTGTGCCCTTGGCGCGAGCGAGTGTCGGCCTGGCGGTCTGGCTCCAGTGTAAATAGCCTGTAAATAGCCTCTTTCATCTGTGTCTTTCCACGCGTAACAATATGTACGAAACCCCTATTAGGAGATTGGAATACATATTCATTTCCCAGCCTGCATTATTCTTCGGCGTACACTGGTCCCGGTTTCGTACACCATGTACAAATGGTATTTGTACAGACATTGATTAATCCCTTAAATGTACGTATCTGGGAGGTGCCACCTGTTTGTGATGTGCGAGGGAGTCTACAAATCATCTATGATCACATCTACCCCCGTAACGCAAAACCTCTCTGGTAATATATTACATGGACTGTTACAAGACCAGAAAACACCCGCGTACTTAGATTAGGTGCACGTTAAAGAACCGCAGGTGGTCCAAATTTCCGGAGTCCTCTGTAAGAGTTGGGGTCGGGCATGAAATAAGTGGTAGCTGGCCCATGCCGTCGTCCGACTCATCAACGCTAAGGACGTTGTTGAAGGAAGGGGCTTGTTCTCATCGAGAACGAGGAATACGGGTTTTATGTACAATATTTACATGAAGACAGGAGATACATTTCATCAGTCTAGCAAGACTGGAAAGTCAAGCACACACAGCAGCCGTAAACGGCTGCTTAAAAACCCTCTGTCCTCCCTAGATCCGTAGGTGAGGGAAAAGTGCCGTTCAACCTTCGTCCAATGGGAGCGTCCAAAGTCATCGTAGTCGTAGTTGACACGCCTTTGAGGGGGAGGGTTCACACACTCACTTCCTCACTTTGGTTTTACTGAACACACTGAGGTGAGCGGGTCCTCGTAGACATGGGTTGCCACGCTTGACCCCAGCGGGCGCCTCTTGATTCCAGAGCTGATTTCTCAGGTAGCCGCCGCGACTGTCAGCAGACTGTGACGAATTCTGGGGCCCATGAGAAAGCACCACAAAACACCCTTTTCCCGGAGTTCTCTTGCTCCAAGTAGACCGTGAAGGCGACAGCGAATCAACTAACAATACTCGGTCCGTCGAACGTGGCTAGATTCGCTGGCGCCGCTGGCTGTCCGCAGGAGGCGCATTGTTGGCTCTCCCAAACGACTCGTCGCAGCGGGCTGGGAAAGGTTTGCAGGTCAGTACTCATGCAGGCCGATCGTAACACCCCCACTACGGCGTGCCTCATAATCAGAAAGTGGTTTTGGCACGTAAAACTCTATAATTTAATTTTCTATTACAAGACCATTTATTGAATTTAGCTATAGATACGGTCATTGCAACAGACGCCTCACAGTGCTGGTGGAGTTGCTGGGTAAGCTAGACGTATGCAGGAGACCCTACCGGACAGCAAGAACACCGCCCCACAGTTGGAGCTGACTCCAGTTCACCGCACAAGTCGGCGAATCCGAGGCCTCGCCCCAGAACTTGGAAACCTCCAGGAAAAAAGTGATGACTGCGACCACTGCGGACACTACAGAAAGGGTAACGCCTACTTACATGACGAGTGCCGGCGGCTTTTCATGGAGGCGCCTTTGAAGACGTGGCAAATTGGCTCGCTGACTTCGAGCGCGTAGCTGCATTTAACGAGTAGGACAACACCAAACTCAGGAACGTCTACTTCAGCCTCGAGGATGGTGCTCGCACGTGGTTGATGAACCGAGAAAGTTCCCTGTCATCATGGCCTGAGTTCCAGCTTAAGCTTCTGAAGATTTACTCCAGCCCTAATCGGCGGGAAAAAGCGGAGCGAGCCCTTCAGTCACGCGTTCACAAGTCCAACGAAAGCGTCACTATGCACGTGGAGGACACGACGCGTCTCTGTCAGCGTGCCGATCCGAGCATGTCGGGAGAGGAGAAGGTGCATCATCTCATGAAAAGCGTAGAGGAACAGCTCTTTGGCGGTCTTGTTCGAAATCAGCCAAAGACTGTTGCAGAGTTCCTTACCGAAGCCACCGCTACGCAGAGGACACTTCAGCAGCGGACCAATATGTACAACCGACACGTGAATGCCGCCTCCACTTCGGATACGCCAGTAGTTCGGGTGCGACGTCGCCTTGCTTTGCGAGCCGATTCGCTCAGTGGTTCGCGATGAGCTGCAGAAGCAACACGGTACGTCGCCACCTCCAGTTTGCTCCCTCGCCAGCGTCGTACGCAGCGAAGTACAGTACGCGCTTGAGGCATCTCGTTCTAGCAGTGAAGCACCGCCTCTGTCAAGCGAGTCCTAGCGCAAGACTTACGTAGAAACATTGATGCGCTTTGTCCAAGCTTTCACAGCTACTTTTGTTGCTTCGCCAGTCGCGTTGCAATCGGCTCAAGCCATTCCACAACTGCGCTACCGTACTTCGACGACTGCCGAACATCCACAAGACAATCGGCGGTTTAGCGAGCACCCGATCAATGACCGCTGTGCTGCGACTGCGGCGAAGCTGGTCAGGTGTATCGGGAGTGCCCTTACCGATGACTCGGACTGCGGTGATTTTCTATCGATTCGCCCCGACCCAGGTGCGGCCAGAGGCCTCCCGACACTGCAGAATTCCTCGACCAACAGTGCAGGTCGGGCACATCGCAGCGGTAGTCACGCTCCCCCTCACCGCGACGATAGTTCCTTGCTAGTTATACCGCATCGAGGACGGCGCAGGGGCGATGACCAAGTCCACGCTGGGAAGACTGACGTCAGCGACCTTCCGAGGCGAGGCCGCTGATACTCGACGCGCTGAAGACCTCGTATCGAACCAACTGCAGCACAACGAAAATACGCCGACGCCAAAACCCGTTCCCGCAAACGCGATTTTACTGGACATACCTGTGTTGATCCACGGCAGAAAAATGAGCGCACTTGTAGATGCCGGCGCAGGCTACTCAATTATCAGTGGTAAACTGGTGAGCGTTCCGGAAAAAGTTGCGTTGCCCTGGAATGGGACGCCAGTTTGTACGGCAGGTGGCCATGTGGTCACACCGCTTGGCTTATGCACCGCGCTAGAGTAGAAATTCGCGGTGCTGCTTTTCTGACCACTTGTCTGGTTCTGCGCAAATATTCCCGTGAGTGTTCCCGCGAGTTTATTATTGGGATGGACTTTCTGTTGGAATATGGCTCCATTATTGACCTCCGCAAGCGCTGCATCATTTTCTCGACAAAGAGGGCAACAGCACAAACCGACGCCATCGGACACAGAGCCGCACTTCGCGTTTCGGACAGCAGCATCATGATACCGTCGCGTAAGAGTACGATGGTTCCGGTCAAGTGCGACGAGCTACGAGACGGTGAAGCGCATTGCATAGAAGGCAACATTTCTCTGTTGCTGACCCAAGGTACTTGTGTAGCGCGAAGCCTTGTTGAACTTCCTGACAGCCTCGTTCCTGACAGCCCTTTTTACCAACTTTACCTTTGAGCATCGGCACATCTTTTGTGTCACTGCCGTCGCCTACGTCGAACCATCAACGGACATCGTCAGGTGTTTTGCTTCTGAACTGGGCACAGACGACGATTCGCTCAGAGGCATAGATGTAAACTCCAAGCTTATGGAAGACCAAAAGAGCGCACTTCAGGAACTCTTGGACGAGTTTCACGTGCTTCGCTCGGTCTACTAAGGTGGGCCAAACGCCAATCACGAAGCACCGACGACGCACGCCCCATCAAGCAACAACCCTATCGTGTCTCGCCGAAAGAACGTGCCGAAATTCAAGCCCAAGTCTAGGAGATGCTAGATGATGGCGTCATTCAGCCTTCGCACAGTCCGTGGTACTCCCCAATATAGTTCTTCCCAAGAAAAAAGACGGAGCGCTTCGCTTTCGTGTTGATTATAGGCACCTCAACGATGTTACCAAGAATAGTGTGTACCAAGAAGAATGACTATACAGGTTGCCGCAAGCTAAGTATTTTTTGTCTCTCGATCAAAAGAGCGGTTACTGGCAAATTAAGGTAGATGAACGCACGAGACCGCAAAAATACTGCTTTCGTCACTTCACACGGCCTTTACGAATTCAGAGTGCTTCTTTTCGGCCTCTGTTCTGCAAAACTTTCCATTGAATGATGGACACCGTTCTCGCTGGTCTGAAGTGGCAAAGTTGCCTCGTCTACCTCGACGACGTGGTTGTTTTTTCGGCGACATTTGACGAATAGCTGAAACGATTGCGGTAAGTTCTCGAAGCCATCCAATCGGCTAACCTCAGCCTTAAGCCTCATTACTGTCACTTCGGCTACAAGGAGCTGATGCTTCTGCGACACATGGTCAGCACGGAAATAAGGCGTATCTCTGTATCTGTTTCTTTCTACGTCCTCGTTCAGTCGCGCTTATACACTCTATCATGGATTCTAACCAACTAGCCCGCCAACGTGTTGTAACGTTAGCCCCGATCCCGAGAAAACTGCCGCTGTAGCCACGTTTTCAACATCAACCGACAAGAAAGGCGTCCGACGCTTCCTGGGCCTTTGCGCATACTACCAGCGTTTTATCGAAAAATTTTCGAAGATGGCGGAACCGCTGACTCACCTCACGAGGGACGATGTATCATTCGTATGGACCTCACAGCCTGAGAGTGCATTCACCGAGCTTCGACAGCACCTGGCCCACTTTGACGACACGGAAGTCCATACTGTAAGGATTGGGGTCGCGCATGAATTAGATAGTAGCTGGCCCATGCCGTCGTCCAACTCATCCACGCTGAGGACGTTGTTGAAGGAAAGGACTTGTTCTCATCAAGAACGAGGAATCTGGGATTTATTTACAGTATCTACATGAGAACGTTACAGTTCATCAGTCTAGCATGACTGAAAAAGAATGCACACTCAGCAGCCGCGCAACAGTTGCTTACAAACACTCTGTCCTCCCTCTGTCCTCCCTTCGACCAATCGGAGAGTCCAAAGTCATCGTAGCCGACCCACCTTTGGGGGGGGAGGGTTTACACACTCACTTCCGCACAGGTTTCACTGAACACACCGAGGTGAGAGTGTTCTCGCAGACAGAGGTCTTGACCCAAGCAGGCACCTCTTTGATCCCAGAGCTGACCCCGCAGACAGTGGCCGCCGCGTCTCTTCATTGACTGACCACTTCTGGGGCCCGTGAGACCGCACCGCAAAACATCTTCCAGGAGTTCCCCCGCTCCAAACAAACCGAGACGGCGACGGCGAACTCACAAACAATACTTGGTCGGCCGACCACGTCTAGACATGGTGGCGCCGACGGGCTGTTGACGCGGTGCATTGTCATCCTTACAAAGCGAGTCACCGCAGCAGACATGATGGCGCCGATGGACTGCTGACGCGGCGCATCATTGTCCTTACAAAGCGAGTCACCGCAGCGGGCTGGGAGAGTTCAGAGGTCGCTTCTCCTCTAGATCGCCACCCCCGCAGCTGCGGCGGGCTCGGAGAATTTTGTAAGTCGGTACCTCTGCAGGGCGATCGTAACAATACTGACGCCAGTAACATTGGTCTGGGTGCGGTGCTTGTACACCGGCAGGAAGGCATTAAAGGAGTGATCGCTCACGCAGGTCCATATTATCGCGTGCAGAGACCAACTACGCCACCACGGAGAGAGAATGCCTTGCAGTCGTGTGGGCACTGGATAAATTTCGACCTTACCTCTACGACCGCCTATTCAAAGTTGTAATAGATCATCACTCGTTATGCTCGCTTGCAAACCTGCGGGACCATTCTGCACCAATTGCACGGTGGAGTCTGCGTTTGGAGTAGTACAACGTCACCATCGTGTACAAGTCGGGCCGCATACACGAAGACGCTGACGCACTCTCGCGCGCTTCTACAGACGACCAAGACATTTAGGATGACAGCGCTTTCCTTGGGGCCGTAAGCGTGACCGATTTGCCGGCACGGCAGCGCGCAGACGACGCACTAAGACCTATATTCGAACACCTAGAAGGAAGCACTTCGCTACATAGCACTTCGCTACGTAGCACTTCACTACGTAGCACTTCGCTACGTTGAACAAAATGAACAAACCCATCGATACCTCGGCATATCGCTCGAGGATTGTCGTCTTTTTGTTTACGGCATGTCGTCTTGTACAAGAAGAACTCCGCTGCCAACAACAAGACCTACTGAGTAATACTTGTTGGGGGGCTAGTTGGTGCATGTTTCCAGAAGAGGGTTGTAGCGCCGAAAAAGACAACACACAGCAAGCGAGACGGGACAGGCGCATCCCGTCTCGCTACCTACCTACCTTTTGGTCGTTCCGGCAGACCTACGTGACGAAGTTTTGTTCGATTGTCATGATGAGCCTCCGTTTGGCCATTTGGGTTTAACGCGAACGCTTGCTAGAGTGCGCAGATATTATTACTGGCCTAAACTTGCCGCGTCTTTTAAGCGGTACGTCCTAGCCTGCCTTGGACTCCAGCGCCGGAAGTCGCCAGCTGTGAAGCCTGCGGGCTTGCTGAATTCGGACCTACCTGGCAAACCTTTCGATCAGGTTCGCATGGATCTTCCGGGCCCATTTCCACTATCTGGAAACAAGTAGATAATCGTCGCCACAAGACTATTTGACGCGGTATTCTAAGACAAAGTCGCTGCCTCAAGACACAGCTTTTGAAGTTGCCCAGATTTTCATACAGAGCATCGTACTACGCCATGGCGCCCCATCGTACGTCATCACAAACTAAAGTACAGCCTTTACAGCACAACTAATTGAAGACGTTTTTAAATTCAGCTACATGACCTATCGAAACACAACTGCCTATCTCATTAGCAGAAAGACGGCTTGACCGAACGACTGAACAAAACGATGACTGCCATGCTGTGTATGTACGTTATATGCGTAGAGGTGCAGCACAAGACGTCGGACGTTATACTCCCTTACGTAACGTTTGCCTATAACACTTCAAGCCGCTTTGCCTCGTTTATGGTCGTGAATTGCAGGCTATGCAAGAAGCAATGTTCCTGTGCGACAACGTCGATCATCTTGATCTCGCCCAAGATGCCGAACTTTTCGTGCAACGCGCGGAAGAAGCATGTCAGCTTGCCCGAGTGAACACAAAGAAACAACAGAGCATCGGTGCGCGCCATTACAATCTCTGCCATAGATAAGTCGAGTACCTGGTGATCAAGATTTGTTCTGGACTCTCATCCACCGAAAAGGACTATAAGAGATTGTGCACGCTGTGCGGTTGAAACCGTACTATAGCCCCTATCGCTCAGTGACGTCCGACTACACCACACAGTGCATGTGACTATACCCTTTGTATTGGTACGTCCTAGGCCCTCTCGACCTTCTCACATCAAACCTACGTTTTCCTTCTTCCTTTTCCCCATATATATATATATATATATATATATATATATATATATATATATATTGTTACGGTGGGAAAAGCGGACAAGTTAGTCGATGGTGAAGACGACGAAGTGGCAACAGCCTCTCGGGATTCTCGGCTGCTGTTTATATACGCCTTGTAAATACATCTTGTAGATAGTTTTATACCCGTGACATTTTGGTGGACGTGCGGGGTACGCGTATTCGCCACGGAGCTCCGCAGCGGACGTCTCACCCAGCCTGGGACCATTCTTCCAGTGGAAGGCACCGCGTCTGCAGCTACAATGTCGACTACGCATATCCAGTACGTTACTTTGCCTCAGCCGCAAGACCCTGGCAAGTTCACTGGCTTAGATGGTGTTGACGTAGAAGAATGGTTGAAGATGTATGACCGCGTCAGCAAGGTGAACAGGTGGGATCCGACCATAATGCTGGCCGATGTCGTGTTCTACCTCGATGGAACACCGCGAACGTGGTTTTACACACACAAGGAAGAGCTAACCAGCTGGGACTTGTTCAAAGAAAAGCTGTCCGACGTTTTTGGCAGTCTGACCGGTCGACAACTAGCCGCCAAGCAATAACTCACCACGAGTGCCCAAACTGCTACCGAGACGTATGTCTCCTACATTCACGATGTCCTAGCCCTCTGTCATAAAATCGGCACGTCCATGCCAGAGGCGGACAAGGTTGGACACATTATCAAAGGCATCGCGGATGACGCATTCAACCTTCTGGTCTTTAGAAACTTGTCGACTGTCGACGCCATCATGAATGAATGTCGCTGTTTCGAGCAGGCGAAGAGTCGCCATATATACAATCAGTTTACACGACTTCCAAATACTGCAGCGACCTCTTCCTGTACTGACCCCACCGACCAATCCAGCTCGCCACCACCAAGCGAAAACGTGACCCGAATTGTACGCTGCGAACTCGAAGCAGCGTTTCCTACCTCGCCTCAATCGACGTCGTGGAACAACACCACTGAGACGATATCGCTCATCCAGTCCGTGGTTCGCCAGGAAATCGCTAATATGGGTCTTCCCAGCGCCTGCTCCTTGAGTCGCCCTGACACCCGTACTGCTCTATGCCTCGGTCCTATCGCAGTCCACCTCACAGTGTCCGTTATCCCTAACTAACCAGGAATCCATTGGACTGGCGTACACCTGACGACAGGCCGATCTGTTTCCACTGCGGCCGAATCGGTCACGTTTCCCATCACTGCCGGCGCCGTTGGCCGTCCCCTCCTCGAAACACCTTCCCCGAAGGAGGAACTTCGCCCCGAAGTTCCTCACCTCATCGCTTCTACGGCGCTTCCGACGCCACAACCTCGACTCGCCGCTATGCTCGCTCACCCTCGCCTCAACGTCGCCAGCCACGTCTGCCCCAGCTTCACCGCTCGCCGTCGGCGACCTACCCCGGACCATCCCAGCACGAAAACTAGGCAATGCGGCACCTCGAGGTGGTGCTGCAATGTCGGATTCGCCGCAAAATCCTCTTTTGACGCTGTTTACGAGACATAACCTTCTTGACGTCCAAGTTGATGGCACACCCGTGACAGCCCTCATAGATACCGGAGCACACATATAGATTATGACCAGCCGCTACGCCCTCATTTAAAGAAAATTGTTACGCCTGCCGTTACTCGGTTCGTACGAATCGCCGACGGTAGCACGGTGACCGTGGTCGGAATGTGTACTGCCCGTGTGAGCATTTCCGGCCACCATATACTGTCGTCCTTTTCACCGTGCTCATACTAGGCCTAGACTTCCTCTCCGCCCATTCAGCGCTCATCGATTGTTCCTCAAGTACTGTGCGTCTTGACCTGCCTCTGCTGGAAGTTCCTCCGACACCACACGAAATTCGCCTAAGACCGACTGATTTTGTTCACGTTCCACCACAGGTCTTCACATACATCGAAATGTCGCCTTCTACGCCAGTACCCGATGGTGATTACATCTCCGCTCCCATAACTGCCATCGTTCTCACCCACAACGTTACCGTGCCATTATTCAAAAGACTAGCGCAAAATAGCAGGGACAAAGAGAGAGAAGACGACAGGAGGAGCGCTAATGTCGTATTCTCTGTCTTTGTCCCTGCTATTTTGCGCTAGTCTTTTGAATAATGATGACACACCAACTAGCCCAGCTTTCTGCCTTGAACGCTTTGGGTTACCGTTCCGCATACAATAGTGAGGGTCACAGACAATCGCACGTATCCCCCTGTGGTGAATTTCGGGCTCGCTAAGCAAATTCTGCCGAAAGATATCACCCTGGCTACAATCACTCCTTTCGAAGTTAGTTGCGTTGAGACCTTCGCCGTCGACGCTGCCTGTGAGCCTTTCCGGTCTGCTAAATGTACTGACAACGACATTAGAAAAATGATCGCCCAGAATCTCACTCCTGCGGAGACTGAACAGCTGTGCAGTCTATTGCTTTCCTACAAGGATATATTCGACCTGAACAACCGACCCTTAGGCCAGACGTCACTTGTCAAACATCGCATACATACAGACGATAATCCACCCATCCATCGGAGACCCTACCGAGTTTCAGCTTCGGAGCGTCACGTCATCAAAACGGAAGTAGACAAGATGCTAGCGAAAGATATCATAGAGCCATCGTCAAGTCCCTGGGCGTCCCCTGTCGTGCTGGTCAAAAAGAAGGACGGCTCATGGAGATTCTGCGTCGATTACCGCCACCTCAACCGCATCACGAAAAAGGACGTCTACCCACTACCTCGTATCGATGACGCCCTCGATTACCTATACGGTGCACAGTATTTTTCGTTTATCGACCTCGCTGTCGATGCTCGCTGTCGATGATCTAGATCGTAAAAAGACCGCCTTTATAACTCCTGATGATCTTTACCACTTCAAGGTTATACCTTTTGGGCTATGCGACGCTCCGGCTACCTTTGAGCGTATGATGGACTCATTACTCCAAGGATTCAAGTGGTCGATTTGTCTCTGCTACCTAGATGATGTTATTGTGTTCTCGCCCTCATTCAGAATCAGAATCAGAATCAGAATTTATTGCAAAAGTTGGATCAAATTCAGCACACACATTGAGCGCCTTTCAGCTGTACTTGCCGTTTTTCGCAAGGCCGGTCTACAGCTCAACTCCAAGAAATGTAACTTCAGCCATCGTGAGATTACTGTTCTTGGACATGTCGTCAACGCGACTGGCACCTGACCGGACCCAGAGAAAATTCGCGCCGTGAAAGAGTTCCCTGTTCCACGGTCCGCAAAAGATGTCCGAAGCTGCGCGGGCCTTTGCGCTTACTTCCGCCGCTTTGTTAAAAGTTTTGCCACCATAGCACGCCCTCTCACATATCTCCTGAAGAAAAATGTACCGTTTTCATGGGGATCCTCTCAGGCCACCGCCCTTTCTCGCCTTACCACCATGCTCACCGCCCCACCGATTATAGGACACTTCGCTACTTCAGCCCCTACAGAGGTGCGCACCGATGCCAGTGGCCACGGAATCGGTGCCGTCTTGGCACAAGTTCAACACAGCTATGAACGTGCCATCGCGTACGCTAGCCGTCTTTTGTCACCTGCGGAGCGGAACTACTCTATTACCGAGCGCGAATGTTTGGCCGTTGTGTGGTCAATGGCGAAATTCCGCCCCTAATTATACGGCATGCCCTTTTCTATTGTAACGGACCACCACGCCCTCTGTTGGCTTTCGTCCTTAAAAGATCCCACAGGGAGGCTCCTATTCGGCGGTGTTTAGCTCTGGTCGCCTACACAAGGACGCCGACTGTTTATCCCGTTACCCTGTACACACGCCCGCCAACGCCGACATGGACGCTTCCGCAAGTGTTCTTTCCATTTCCGAGCTTTTGGACATGGCCAACGAGCAACGCCATGACACTACTTTGAGGACCCTCATTGACCGAATGGAATCCGCTCCTACTGATCCATCGTTACGGTGGTCCGTTCTCAACGACGGGATATCGTATCGATGCAGTTTTCATCCTGACGGTCCTCCCCTTCTCCTTGTCGTTTCTCAACACCTCCGCTCAACCGGGCTTCAGGAGCTTCATGACGCCCCAACTGCCGGACACCTTGGCTTTGCTCGCACTTACGACCACGCGCGCCGCCGCTTCTACTGGCCCGGCCTCGCACGCTCCGTACGGCGCTATGTAGCTGCTTGC
The DNA here is from genome assembly GCF_023375885.2 of Dermacentor andersoni. Taxonomy (NCBI): domain Eukaryota; kingdom Metazoa; phylum Arthropoda; class Arachnida; order Ixodida; family Ixodidae; genus Dermacentor; species Dermacentor andersoni. The sequence continues at coordinate 31,598,665 of NC_092814.1, read as the reverse complement.
AAGCCCTGTCAACATCGCAAAAAGCCAGCAACGCTTCCTGCCGCGTACTTAGAGCCGATCGACATTCCACCTGAGCCGTTCTTTCGCGTGGGTTTGGATCTCCTTGGCACTTTCCCCGAGTACAGCTCCAGCAACAGGTGGATCGCTGTGGCTACTGATTACGCGACGCGCTATGCCATCACTCGGGCACTTCCCACGAGCTGCGCAACCGACGTCGCAGATTTCCTACTCCGGGATATCATTTTAGTACATGGCGTCCCGCGACAGCTCCTTACTGACCGAGGCCACACTTTCCTATCCAAAGTCGTCGCCGATATCCTACGCTCATGTTCTACCAGGCACAAACTGGCCACCTCCTATCATCCCCAGACTAATGGTCTTACTGAGCGACTTAATCGGACCATTACTGACATGCTATCGAAATACGTTTCACCCGACCACAAGGACTGGGATGTGGCGCTGCCCTACGTCACGTTCGCCTATAATTCATCATGGCACGATACTGCTGGGTATTCCCCTTTTTACTTACTCTTCGGTCGTGACCCTGTATTACCATTGGGCGCTTCACTTCCCTTGATACAGGATTCGAGGACCGAGTATGCCCGCGACGCCATCGCCCATGCTGACCATGCGTGCCAGCTTGCCCGTGCTCGTCTGTTGGCATTGCAGGAATCTCAACGGCACGCTTACAATCGCCGCCATCATGACACATTTTTCACCAGGCTCAATCGTACTACTTTTGTCCCCTTGCCGCCGAGTGGGCCTCTCCGAGAAACTCCTTCCGTGTTACAAAGGCCCTTACCGCGTTCTACGTCAAGTGACCAATGTCACTTATGAGATAATCCCCGAGACCTCCGTCGTGCCACCCGGTTCCACATCACCTGACGTCGTACACGTCTCTCGTCTTAAGCCTTACTATGCCCTTACCGACGGCCTCGTCTGAAGCACCGGGACGGTGCTTTTTCTGCCGGGGGTAGTGATACGGTGGGAAAAGAGGACAAGGTCATGGATGGTGAAGACGACGAAATGGCAACAGTCTCTCGGGATTCTTGGCTGCTGTTTATATGCGCCTTGTAAATAGATCTTGTAAATAGTTTTATACATCACGATCTGGTGCACCGGCGGTAGCGAAGGGCAAGTGGAAAGCGCCATGCAAGAGGCGTTAGACGTCACGGAGCAATACCTGCTACCCACCGGACTCAGGTGCTCCCCGACCAAATCTGAGCTTCTGCTTTATAGAAAAGAAAAAGGCGGCAGACCCAAGGGCTGGAAACCGGTCTCGGAAAGTGACATTCACCTGTTCACTCGGAGCGGTGACCCGATGCCCAGTGTCGACACCATCAGAGTCCTGGGTATGTTCATCGAATCAGGTGGCGGCAACGGCACTGCGTTGCGCAAGATCATTGCGAAGACTCACAATGCTTTCGCCTCGTGCGAAGGGTCACGAACAGACATCGTGGCCTCAAGCAGGACAACCTGCTTCGGCTCATCAACGCCTTTGTGCTATGTCACTTCACCTACACTGTGGCCATGCACAACTGGCTCAGAGCCGAGCGGGAAAAGCTTAATGCCCTCATTAGAAAATTCGTTGAGAGAGCTCTCGAGTTGCCCGTCAGAACGCATACCGAGGACCTCCGTCGGCTCGGCAACACCATGGAGGAGATATCCGAGGCTCAGGAACGGGCCCAGCTAACATGGCTGTCCACCACGCCGGCCGGCAGGCGTATCCTCGAGGAGATCGGACTCGCACCCAAGAACTTCGTTGAAAACACCCAATTCCCCAGAGAAATAGGGGAGAAGATCATGGTCGCCCCTTAGCCCCGCAACGTTCATCCCGTTCACAATGCAGGTCGTTGCAAGGCAAGAGCATTGAATATACTGAAGCAAATAAACAAAGACAAGATCGTAGCAAGCTTCGTTGACGCAGCTGCATACCGAGACGGCAAGGCTTTTGCGGTTTCCGTCGTGGACACGCTGGGCAAAGTCATCAACTGTGCTTCCGTCCGGACGACGAACCCCGAGGTGGCCGAGCAAGTCCCATTGCACTCGTCATGCAAGACGGTCGGAGAGAAAGGGTGTATAGCGATTCGAAAGTGGCCGTAAGGGTATTGCAGACAGGCCGGGTAGCCCGGCAGGTAATTCAAATTCTGAAAGGCGCCAAACACGGCGACACCTCCATACACTCCATCCTTTGGTTCCCTGCCCACGTCGGGGCGATTGAGCGGGTTCCTCTGAACCTCAACGGGTCTGTCTACGAGGCTGCGCGTGGCTTTACCTACCGCGCTGCGCTCGGATCGGGCGACTCTCTCCCCGGACACAGAGACGCTCCTATCACGCACAATCAACATACTAAATTTTTTTACTTAAAGAGAAGGGTTTTCCCGCCGCCTCACTCCAAGCTAAGCAGGTCGCAGATGGTCACGTTCAGACTCTTGCAAACGAACTCGTACCCAAATCTGGCGTCCCTTAACAGCATATATCCCGAGATTTATCCGAATTGTTTTTGCGCGGCCTGTGGTGAGGTTGCTACTTTGCCTCATATGCTCTGGGAGTGCGGGTCACTGGGCCCGAAGTTCACCAAGGAAGAGTGGGACGTGCTCCTGCGAAGACCCGTCTTCGAGGACCAAATCCTGACCGTCCAGCGTGCCCGCGATAGGGCCGGCAGACTATATCTGTCAGTCCCGTTGTGGGATTAGCCGGGTGCGCGTTTTATCGCGTTTTGCTGGACCCAATAAAAGTTTATTCACTCACTTTTATACGCTCACGTAGGGTCAGTCGAGGGTGCTCCCCCGAACCTCAATGAGTCTGCTCACGAGGCTGCGCGTGACCTCACCGACCACGCTTCGTCTGCAAGAAGCACCGACTCCCCTCCTCCCTACGGCCACAGGGACGCTCCCGCTGCTCACGACAAGATTATTAAATTCTACGTGTCTAGAAGGGTCTTTCCAGCCCCTCACTCCAAGTTGAATAGGGCGAAAGCCGTTTCGCTTAGACTTCTGCAGACAAGCACGTATCCGTGTCTGTCCGTTCTTCACGAGGCTTACCCGGACGTGTACCGCGACGACGCCTGCCCCTCCTGCGGGCAGACCTCCACTCTAGCGCACATGCTCTGGGAGTGCGGGTCAACATACCCCAAGTTCATCAAGGAGGAGTGGGACTCGCTTCTGCGTAGCCCCGCTCTAGAAAAGCAAATCCTGGCTGTCCGGCGTGCCCGCGACCGGGCCGGTGGGCTAGACCTGCCGGTCCCGACGTGGGACGAGTCGGGCGCGCGACGAGTTCGTGTCCTCGCCGGACCTACAATAAAGTTTCTTCACTCACTCACTCACCCGTGACAATATATATATATATATATATATATATATATATATATATATATATATATATATATATATATATATATATATATATATATATATATTGTCGCAACCTCAAACACAGGGGTCGTAGAGCGCTATTCAGGAGGCACTGCGACGGGTCGCCTTTTGAATATCGAGCGCAACTGCGACTTCACTGCAACTTGACAAAAAAGCTCATGCCGACTCACGTTGTCCTCTTCTTCATCGGAGTACTGGCGCGGCATTTGTGTCCCTCCAAAGGAAGCATCGTCCCGATGTGCAATTTAATTGGGCAATGGGACCATAGTACAACCGGACAGTCACACAAAAAAAAACGAGAAAAAAAAGCAAAAGTTAGGTCGACTGGTGCGGCTTCATCCGTACCACATGCACCACTTCGGGTGAATGCTTGCGGCTAATGTCGGGAACGACCTCGTAATTCACGTTGCTCCGTCGGCGCATCACTCCGTACGGCCTAAAGTGCCGTCTTAGGAGTTTTTCGGAGAGTCCACGACGGCGTATGGGTATCCAGACCCATACTTTGTCGCCGGGAGTGTAGAAAACGCACATGTGTTTAAGATCGTACCGTTTTGCATCTTGGTCTTGCTGAATGCAGATACGTACGCGGGCAAGCTGTCTGGCTTCTTCGACGCGTTGAGTAAATTCGTCAACGTCAGTAGGTAGGTCGTCAAACTCGTGCTACAGCATGGCATCCAGCGTTGCCGTGGCTTCGCGACCATGGACCAAGCCGAATGGTGTCATCCCAGTAGTTTCCTGTCGAGCGGTATTGTAGGCGAAGGTTACGTAAGGCCTCTGATCTGATCCCAGTTCTTACGTTCTACGTCGACATACATGCATAGCATGTCTGCGAGGGTATTATTAAGACGCTCGGTTAAGCCGTCCGTCTGGGGATGATAAGCGGTTGTTTTCCGGTGGCTTGTTCCACTGAGTCTGAGAAGCGAGTCAAAAAGTTCGGCAGTAAAGGTAGTTAGCATGAAGGCATGACTACTTTTGGGGCGCCGTGCCTAGGACGATGTTTTCAATGAAAAAATGAGCTCCTTCTATCGGCTGCTGTGCCCCGCTGTGAAGCTTTCGTATCCGCGTAGCGCGTCAGGTAATCGGTGGTAACAATGATCCATCTGTTGCCAGCTGTAGAAGTTTGAAATGGGCCCAGGAAATCCATTCCAACTTGGGCGAATCGCTGGCCTGGTATCTCGACCGGATGTAAGAGACTTGCGGGCTTGTCGGGAGGCGCTTTGCGTCTTTGGCAGTCTGCACATGTTTGTACGTGACGTTTTACAGCAGCGGGTTGCTTCGGCCAGTAGTACTTCCGTCGGAGCCGGGACGATGTTCTCGTGTAGCCTAGATGACGTGCGGTGGTTTCATCGTGGCATGCTTTTAGTAGTTCTTTTCGAAGTGATACCGGTACGACAAGCAGGTACGTGCTGCCACTGGCAGAAAAGTTCTTATATAGAACATCGTTACAGAGACAAAACGACGGCATTCCCTTGGCATAGAGTCGCGGTACGTCTTTACTTCGGCCTTCCAAGAAATAATGAGTGGGAGCAGCTCTGGGTCGTGGCGCTGGTCCTGTGAAATAGTGACGGCGTCGACGACGCCCAAAAATGCAGCGTCCACGTCATCGTTACCTGCGAACTCGACGGGCGACCGCGAGAGGCAGTCGGCGTCGGTGTGCCTCTTTCCTGATTTGTGAATGATAGTCATGTCGAACTCCTGAAGCCCAAGACTCCAGCGCGCCAGACGGTCAGATGGGTCTTTCAAGTTAGTCAGTCAACAAAGAGAATGATGATCGCTGACAACCTTGAATGAACGGCCGTACAAATACGGGGTGAAATTTGATAACCACCCACAGCACGGCGAGGCATTCCTTCTCGGTAGTTGAGTAGTTTTCCTCCGTACCCGTCTTGCCACTGCACCAGTACGGCCCCCAGAAACATTGCGCGATCGCATCAGTTTGAAGTGCTGTAGGGGCATCTTGGTCGAAGTGCGCAAGAACAGGAGGCGTTTGCAGGCATTGGCGTAGTTCGCTAAAAGCTACTTGCTCATGTGTTAACGTGTTAACACATGAGCGTGTTAACGGCGCAGCAATGCATGAAGAAATTCGCAATAAAGCGTCGGTAATAGGCGCACAGCCCCAAGAAGCGCCTCCCTGCCTTCTTGCCGGATGATGTGGGGAACTTTGCCACAGCGTCTATTTTGCTGGATCAGGTCGTACACCCTCGTGACTGACGACGTGGCCGAGGAAGCACAGTTCACTGAAACCAAAATTACATTTCTCGGGCTTTAACTTCAGGCCAGCCGAGCGCATGGCTTGGAGAACAGTGAGTAACCGGCTTAGGTGCTCCTCAAATGTAGCTGAGAACACTATGACGTCGTTCAGATAGACCAAGCATGTTTGCCACTTCAGGCCTGATAGTACGGTGTCCCTTAGACGCTGAAAAGTGGCACGCGCTGAGCACAAACCGAAAGAAAGGACCTTAAATTCGTAAGGACCATCGGGGGTCACGAAGGCAGTTTTCTCACGAACTCTCTCATCGACCTCAATCTGCCAATACCCGCTTCATAGGTCATTGCTGAAAAATAACGTGCATGCCGCAGCCTGTCCAGCGAATCGTCGATGCGTGGCAGCGGATAGACGTCTTTCTTCGTGACCTGGTTTAATTTGCAGTAATCGATGCAGAATCGCAAACTGCCGTCTTTCTTTTTGACTAAGACCACAGGTGACGTCCAGGGCCTTTTAGAAGGCTGTATCACATCATCCTCGAGCATCTTCTCCACTTGCTTTTGAATCTCTTCGCGTTCGTTTGGAGCTACGCGGCAGGGATTTTGTCGAATCGGCCGCGTAGTATCATCCGTAATGATACGTTGCTTGGTCAGTGGTGTCTGTGTGACCTTTGACATAGTCGAAAAGCAATCTTCGAACTGGTGTATCAGCTCCAATAGGCGCTGCCGCTCGGAAGGCGACAGGGTGAAGCTGACGTCGACAGACAAAGGCGTCGAGGGCGGGACGGTCGCTGCTTGTAGAGCGAAACAATCTGTAACTTGGGTGATGTCGTCGCAGTACGCAATTGCGGTACCTTTCTGGATGTGACGGCGTTCGTTGCTGAAGTTCGTGAGAACGACTGACGCATATACATGAGTCATGTCCAGTACGCCTCTAGCAATGGAAACGCCTTGCGTGAGCAATAGTGCAACGATTTGCTCCGCGATCACATCCCCGTAGTAGGGCTTCTTGCATGATACAGATACAAGGTGGCAGGATCGCGGCTGAATGGTCACATCGTCGGCAATTCCCAAACGCTCATGTTGCCCGTCATCCATCGTGTCACCGTACGGGCTGGCAGAGGATGTCACCATAACGTTCCGGAATGTTTATAACTGCACCGTGATCTCGCAGAAAATTCATCCCCAAGATGAGGTCGTTGCAGCAGTCGAGGAGAATGACGAAAGTGGCAACGAAGCTGGAATTACCGATGTGGATTCGGGCGGTGTATGTTCCCGTTAGTGTCATTAGCTGACCCCAACTTCTTATGTGGGGCCCTGTCCACGGCGTCTTCACTTTCCTAATTCGGTCGGCCAGCTCTTGCCGCATAATCGAGAAGCCTGCGCCAGTGTCAAGAAGTGCGGTGACGTGATGGCCATTCACCAGAATGCTGAGATCAGCACGGGCAACGTCGTCGGCGTGAGTATTCGTCGTCGTCATGATGTCGTCTTCATGGGGAGCGTGGAGGGTATTTTTGGCGTTTCAACACAGGGCAACCTTCCCCCCGGAGGTCGCTGCCGTCAGTTTCCCCGGCGCGGACTAGAGGAGCGACCACCCTTGCCGACGTCAGTGGTGAAACCCCGGCGATTTGGGGAAGTGTAACGCACAGGTGACGGGGACTGCCAGCGACGACGTGGTGAAGCTGCCTAGCTGGTGGACAGCTGATCACTGCGCGGGGCGCGACAGTCGTCGAAGTGCACGGAAGCGGCAGGCGAAAAGGAGCCGACTCCAGCGTCTGGATGGGGGCAGTAGCGGGCAATATGGCCTAGTTCGCCGCAGTGGAAGCAGAGTGGTCGACGGTTGGCCGCGCGCCCCAAGTCGGTACGGCGAACTGGAGGTCGTCTCACAGACTGCAGTTGCCCCCACGGCACGGGAGCGGGCCGTGGCTGTCTCTGGACATGGGACTGGTGAGGAGAAAGCTTGCCGCAACTCCTGGTGCTCGACTTCCGCAACAGAAACGGCCGGCGACTCCGTAGGAGGAATAACGAGGGCTCGCAGCTCTTCACACAGGATGTCACAAATCATGTCCCGTAAAGAAGCGTGGTCAACAATCTAAGCTTCGGAGCTCATTGGTGTGTTGTTTGGCTGGTGGTAGAAGTGGCGGCAACGTTGCTGAAGTGCCCGCTCGATGACAGTGGCTTCCTTGATGAATTCGTCGACCGTGGTAGGCGGGTTTCGTACAAGACCGGCAAACAGCGGTTCCTTAATTTGCCGCATAAGGTGACGCACCTTCTTTGCCTCGGTCATATCGGGGTCAGCTCGGCGAAACAGACGGCCCATGTCTTCCGCATACATGGCGACGGTTTCGTTGGGTTCCTGTACCCGAGCCTCAATAAGTTGTTGCGCGTAATCTCGCCGGTCTGAGTCGAGAATGTATCGAGGAGCTCACGACGAAAATTGCCCCACGTTTGGAAGCTCGCTTCCCTGTTCGTGTACCATGTACGAGCGCTTTTTTCAAGCACGATATAAGCATGGGCGAGCTTTTGTTGGTCGTTCCAGCGATTTACCAGAGCGACGCGCTCGTACTGGTCAAGCTAGTCCTCAACATCTTCAAAAACATCGCCTTGCAAGATCTCGGGGACGCGATGGTGTTCAAGAGTCACCTGGGAAAGGCTAGGCGCCGTCTGTGAAGGAGGGAGAAGCGCCGATGATGTAGCCATGTCGGTGAGAGTCGCAGCGGGAGGGTACTCCGGGCTGAGGCCAAGCAGGCGCTGACTTAAACGGTGGACTGGAGTCGTTAGGAGAGGTGGAGCTTCGGGACTGGGTGCACGGCTCCGAACCGGGGTCGCCCGCATGGGGTTGCAGGCTCCAGCAACTCCACCAGTGTCGCAACGTCAAAAACCGGGGTCGTAGAGCGCCATAGAGGAGGCACAGCGGTGGGTCGCCTTTTCAATACCAAGCGCAACTGCGACTTCACTGCACCTTGAAAAAAACGCTCATGCTTACTCGCGTTGTCCTCTTTTTCATCGGAGTAGTGGCGCGACGATATATATATATATCGGCAGAGGAACGGCAGTGGAACCACCTTCCCTGTGAAATTGTATCTATTGTCGACAACAAAGTGTTTCGTAAGGCATTAGCTAACATTGTATAATTAGGAATTATTAATACGTAATTTCATTTACTTTCCGTACTTACAAGCGACTAATGACGACACTGGTTAACATTGCACTAACAGAAATTATCAAGATGCTACTTTGTTTAGATTGTCTGTCGTACTTACAAATATTGGGCAAGATATTACATAGTATTGTATAATTAGGAATTACTAACACGCTGCATTGTTTATTTTCCGTACTTCATTGTTATACTTCCCGTTTTCCCACTCCCCTCTGCAATAAATAATAAATAATATATATATATATATATATATATATATATATGATATATATATATATATATATATATATATATATATATATATATATATATATATATATATATATATATATATATATATATATATATATATATATATATATATATATATATATATATATATATATATCATAAGAAGCCAACAAACAATAACACCAAAGACAACATAGGGGAAATTACTTCTACTCACTAACTGAATTAAAGGAATGATAAACTAATTGAAATGAAAGTGGATGAAAAAACAACTTGCCGCAGGTGGGGAACGATCTCATGTCTTCGTATTACGCGTGCCATGCTCTACCAATTGGGCTACTGCGGTGCCGTTCTCCCATCAACTTTCTTGGGTATTTATGTTTTACTACTTGAACTAACGCCGGGAGTGTTAGCCAGCGCCACCACTCACAAACCTTGGCATCGGCTTTCTGGCGCAAGCGTCACGAGCACGTGATCTTTTTGGATGAAGGCAACTGGTCAGAAAACCCACACATTCTACCTGAAGGCATCAATGTTGCAGGATTCGAGATCCCCGTTATGTAATGAACGAGAAGAAAGGGGTTATCCGAAGAGCCCGATTTTTGTTAATCATATCATAAGAAGCCAACAAACAATGACACCAAGGACAACATAGGAGACATTACTTCTACTTACTAACTGAATTAAAGGAATGATAAACTAATTGAAATGAAAGTGGATGAAAAACAACTTTCCGCAGGTTGGGAACGATCTCGTGTCTTCGCATTGCGAGTGTCATGCTCTGCCAATTGGGCTACTGCGGCGCCGTTCTCCCATCAACTTTCTTGGGTATTTATGTTTCACTACCTGAACTAACCCTAGGAGTGTTAGCCAGCGCCACCACTCACAAATCTTGGCAGCGGATGTAGAACATCCTTTCTGCCTTAGGCGTCACGGGCACGTGATCTTTTTGGGTGAAGGCAGCTGGTCAATAAACCCACACGAAGGCATCAATGTTGCCTGATTTGAGATCCTCGTTATGTAATGAACGAGAAGAAAGGGGTTAACCGAGGGGCTCGATTTTTAGTAATCATATCATAAGAAGCCCACAAACAATGACATCAAGGACAACATAGGGGAAATTACTTCTACTTACTAATTGAATTAAAGAAATGATAAATTAATTGAAATAAAAGTGCCGCCCTGTTGGAATAAACGCCGCACGCAACAGCCGCGTCACATCAGGGAGAAGCTTTGCGCCGATCCTCACTCTCTTGCATGCGTAAACATGCGAACGACAATTAAAATTTGGAGTCGGATATCTCGGAGCACAGACATTCTAGAAGAATTCTTCCATGTGAAACTGTGTAGAAACATGACTGCCTCTAACTTTCGAATACAAACACACACTTACTGCAGTCAATAAAATGTTATTTATTCAATTTTAGTTAATTGGGCTGCTGACAGCGATAATTATCATCTCAATTTGTGTTTACCTCGCCACATACCTTATTTGCACAGGTCGTCTTCGCGTGCCTCCCAGTGCCTAACTTTAAGAAAACCATTAAGCTTAATTTTGAACACCCGGTAGTATTGATACATGCATATTCCATGTTTCTTGTGGCCGATGCACGTGGCCGCCCTGACGAAGACGACGAACGCTCTCTGGCTCTCTAGCTCTCGGCTGAACTGGCCAGCGCTGCAGCTACCGCTTGTAATTATATTTTGTAAATAGTCTCCAGTCTTAATCCTTTGTTCGCGTAACATTTTGGTGGAGGGCGCCGTTCCCCGTCCTCGCCACGGAGCTCCGCAGCGGCCGCACCGTCATGCTTTCCGCCATGGCTCCCGCTGACGACACCTCGTCTCCTTCTACTCCTACGACCCCGACAACAACGTACGTTACCGTTACCAATCCTCGCGATCCTCGCATATTCTCCGGCCAAGATAATGTCGACGTTGAGGACTGGCTCAACCTGTATGAGCGTGTTAGCCAAAACAACCGCTGGGACCCTACCCTTATGCTAGCCAATGTCCTATTCTACTTAGGCGGAACTCCTCGTGCCTAGTTCCGAACACACAAGGACGAGATCACTAACTGGGATGCTTTCAAGGAGAAGCTTGTCGACCTCTTTGGAAATCCCACCGCTCGGCAGCTGGCTGTTAGAAAAGAGCTTGCTACCCGAGTTCAGTCTTCTACTGAATCGTATGTCTCGTACATACAAGATGTGCTCGCTCTTTGCCTGAAAGTCGACGAGAAAATGGCCGAGGTTGACAAAGTCGGCCACGTACTCAAAGTGATCGCGGACGACGCTTTCAACTTGTTTTTCTGTGTGTCCACCATCGACGTCATTGTCAAGGAATGCCGCCGCGTCATTCCATAGTTCTCCCGGCTCCCTAACACGGCTGCAACGTCGTCTTGCGTTGACCTTACCGCTTCACCACCCTTAAATGAGCACGTCACACGTATTGTTCGCCACGAACTCTAGGCTACAAGTCCTGCGCCGTTCCATTCACGCCCACTTGAACCCACCATTGAACAACCAGCCCCAGCGATCTCTCTCATTTAGGCAATTAATTGTACGGCAAGAATTTGCAAACCTAGGTTTTCCTGCTGCCTGCTCCGTCTCCCGACCTGACTCCCGACCGGTGCCTACTGCTTCGCCTCGCGGCGATCTGTATTCCCCTCCCAGATACCGCAACCCTACCGAGTGGAGAACTCCGGACGACTAGCCCATTTGCTTCCGTTGCCTCCGCATTGGCCACGTCGCTCGCCACTGCCGCACCTCCTGCACGTCACCGTATTCGACCTCCTTTTACCCGTCTCCTCGCCCATATGCTGACCCGCGCCGTTACTCGCGCCGCCGTATGCCTCCTACCTCTGACGTATCCGTCGATGTCAGTCGTCCTGTTCGCTCGCCGTCACCTCAGAGCCGTCGGTCCCCGTCGCCCCAGCCACGCTGCTATTCGTCGCCGACCAATTATGTACCATCACGGACAGAAAACTAGACCATGCAGCTCCTGGAGGTAGTGCTGCGTTATCTTCGATGTGTCGAAATTCTCCATTGACACTCCCGGTGAACCAGAACTTACTTGACGTCCACGTCGACGGGCATCCCTTCGACTGTGTTAATCGACACTGAAGCCCAGGTGTCCATAATGAGTTGTAACCTCTGTTGTCGACTGAGGAAAGTTCTCACGCCCCCTACTACTTGAGCCGTACGCGTGGCTGATGGCAGCACTGTTGACGTCACTGGAATGTGTACTTCCCGTATAAGTATCGCCGGCCGCCACGTTCCTGTTTTTTTTTACAGTGCTGACCAATTGTCCCCAGGACCTAATCCTCGGACTTGACTTTCTTATGGCGCATTCAGCTTTGGTCGACTGTTCTGCCGGTACCCTTTGCCTCGAACTTCCTTTGCTCGCACATATTCGTGCCGAACTGCCGAACAACTTTAGTACGACAGCCTTCGTCCGCCTGCCACCTAAAGCCTCGACTTTCGTCGATTCGCTATCATATTTTCGTGTGCCCGATGGTGATTACGTTGCCACACCTGTTCCTGATGTCCTTTTGATGCGCAATATCACTGTGCCCCACTCCGTCGTCATCGTCGCCAATAACCGGACATGCCTCCCTGTCGTTAATGTTGGCCTGACAAAGGAAGTTCTACACAAAGGCATATGGGTTGCAACGCTCCGTGCTATTGGAGATGACCCACGTCAAGACATTTTCCGAAGACGTCTGATCAGATTCTTCACCATGTCCACAGGATCCTATTTGCCCTGACGCGACATTTCGTCCTATGATTGCTGCGGACCTATTGCTTGAACAAGCAGCAGCTCTGTGTCGCCTTTTGGTTTCCTACCACGACATATTCGATCTCAGCAATCGCCAATTGAGTCAGACTTCAATTGTTAAGCATCCCATAAATACTGGTGATGCCAGTCCTATTCATCGCCTGCCATATCGAGTTTCTGCTTCAGAGCGTAAGCTTATTCAAGATGAAGTGCACAAGATGCTTGCCAAAGGCATTATTGAACCTTCGTCGAGTCCTTGGGCGTCGCCAGTAGTGCTTGTTAAAAAGAAAGATGGCACATGGCGTTTCTGCGTAGATTATCGTAATCTAAACCGCATTGACGACGCCCTCTATTGTCTCCGCAGTGCCAACTACTTTTCATCAATAGACCTGCGGTCTGATTATTGGCATGATTAGTGGATGAAAAGACAAGAGAAGACCACGTTCGTCACTCCTGATGGTCTATATGAATTCAAAGTTATGCCATTCGGTCTATGCAACACCCCAGCAACGTTCGAACGTATGATGGACTCCTTGCTTCAAGGGTTCGAATGGTCAACATGCCTCTGCTACGTAGACGACGTTCTCGTATTTTCGCCTACATTTGAGACACACTTTGAGCGCTTATCAGCTGTTCTTCGAGTCTTCCGCGAGGCTGGGCTGCAACTAAATTTCTAGATTACAGTGCTGGGCCACCTCGTAGATGCTTCCGGTATTCAACCAGACCAGGAGAAAATTCGTGCTGTCACGTCTTTTCCTGTACCTCAGTTTGTCAAAGACGTCCGAAGTTTTGTAGGACACTGCTCCTACTTCCGACGCTTCGTTAAAGACTTCGCAGCGATTGCCCGACCTCTTACTGATCTTCTGAAGAAGGACGTGCCGTTTATATGGGGCTCCGCTCAAACTGCCGCGTTTATTCACCTCACCAACATTCTTACTACGCCACCTATTCTGTCCAACTTTGACCCTTCCTCTCTTACAGAGGTGCGTACCGATGCCAGTGGTCACGGTATCGGAGCCGTCTTAGCCCAGCGCCAACAGGGTCAAGATCACGTTATCACATACGCTAGCCGCCTCCTCACAGCAGCGGAGCGCAACTATTCGATTACAGATCGTGAATGCCTGGCTCTCGTCTGGGCAGTTTCCAAATTCCGCCCGTACTTGTATGGCACGCACTTCTCTGTAATCACGGACCACCACGCGCTCTGCTGGCTTTCCTCACTCAAGGATCCTACCGGCCGGCTTGGTCGCTGGCCTTTGTGGCCGCAAGAATATTCATATACAGTAGTGTACAAGTCGGGCCGATTTCATCAAGACGCAGACTGTTTATCACGGTATCCAGTCGACGAACCACCCGGCGACCCTGACCCCGATACCGACGCTTGCGTTTTCTCCGTTTCTCAGCTGCTACACACTGCCGACGAGCAACGCCGTGATGCCACTTTGCGCGCCATCATTGATGGCTTGTAATCTTCGCCTTCTGATTCGTCTTTTCACCTGTTTGTTCTCCAGGATGGTTTGTACTATACCGCCACAATGTACGCCCCCACGATCCTGCCCTACTCCTCGTCATTCCTAAGCATCTCCGGTCAGCTGTTCTCCAAGAACTTCACGATTTACCAACGGCTGGTCACCTTGGCGTCTCCCGCACCTACGACCGGATCCGCCGACGCTTCTTTTTGCCAGGTCTTGCCCGCTTCGTCCGGAAATACGTTGCGGCGTGCGAAAAATGCCAGCGCCGAATAACACCATCGACGCTCCCTGCCGGATGCCTTCAACCGCTCGACATTCCTTCGGAGCCGTTCTTTCGCGTTGGCTTGGACTTGGCCCTTTCCCGTTATCCACGTCTGGCAACAAGTGGGTCGCTGTGGCGAAAGATCACGCCATGCGCTGCGCCATCACCAGAGAGAGCGCTTCCAACAAGGGTGGTTGCTTGGGCTAGTTGGTAATTCATGATCAAAAATAACGTACAGCGCGAAGGACAAGGACTGCGAGAGACGACATACACAGCGCTGACTTCCAACAAGACAAATATTGTTGGAAGTCAGCGCTGTGTATGTCGTCTCTCGCAGTCCTTGTCCTTCACGCTGTACGTTATTTTTGCTTCCAACAAGCTGCGCCACAGATGTCGCCGATTTTCTTTTACGCGACGTGATTCTGCAGTATGGTGCTCCCCACCAACTGCTCACAGACCGTACTCGGACATTTCTTTCTAAAGTCATAGCCGACATCCTGCAGTCCTGCTCCACCAAGCACAAGCTGACTACGTCTTACCATCCACAGACTAATGGTCTCACTGAGCGTCTGAATCGCACTCTAACAGACATGCTTGCAAAGTACGTCTCGTCCGACCATACTGATTGGGACCTGGCCCGACCTTATGTAACTTTTGCATATAATTATTCGTGTCAGGGCACTGCCGGTTATTCCCCGGTCTTTCTGCTGTTCGGCCGAGAACCCACATTGCCACTGGACGTATCCCTTCCATCCGCCGCAGCAGAGACCAGCGAGTATGCACTTGACGCCATCACCAGGGCAGCCCAAGCACGCGAAATTGCCCGCGATCGCCTCCTGACCTCTCAAGACAAGCAACGGCGCTTGTACGATGGCCAACACAGAGACATCCACTTTTCGCCTGGATCTCTGGTACTCCTTTGGTCCCCGACTGGTCACGTTGGCCTGTCAGAAAAACTCCTGTCTCGGTACACAGGTCCATATCGCGTGCTGCGGGCCATGACTCCAGTTACCTACGAGATCGCCCCAGTCAGTACCAGTGCCTCATCTGCCCCGAATTCCACTGACGTTGTGCATGTCGCACGCCTCAAGCCATATTATTCTCGTGTTATCACCGATATTTAGACGCCCCGGGACTGTGCTTCTGCCGCCGGGGGCAATGATACATGCATATTGCGTGTTTCTTGTGGCCGATGCACATGGGCGCCCCGACGAAGACGACGAACGCTCTCTGGCTCTCGAGTGAGTGAGTTAGAACATTATTTAGGTCCTGAGGGGAAATCTATGCGGCGGCTCCACCCAGGTCGGGGCCGGTAGACAGAGTCCTTCGGCGACGGCCCGCGCCCCCTGGACAGCCTTGAGCTGAGCGATGAGCTCTGTGCTTCTGAGCGCTGAGTCCCAGGAAGACTGGTCGGGAAAGTCCGTGCTCGCTCTCGAGCTGTCGGCTGAACAGGCCAGCGCTGCAGTTGCCGTTTGTAAATATATTTTGTAAATAGTCTCCAGTCTTAATCCTTTGTTCGAGTAACAGTATTATACAATTGCCAATGCAGTCTTCAACGTGAATAAAAAATTATGTACATGACATCCAATATTTATATTTAACGCTGTATCTACCGTCCTCAATTCCACTTCATTATCATAATTTGTTCAAGACATTGCGTACAATGCAATGATTCGCGAGAATGGCTGGTCGATTCGCTCGTCAGCATAAACAATGCGAGGAATGTCCAAACGTATCTTTCTTCTCAAAACAATTGACTGTGTTTCTAACCTGACAAATAATTCTGGCAATGAAAAAGAAAAACAAAGAACAAGGTGTCCGGATAGGCGGCTTGACCTCACGGCACTCCACTCGAAAGTAAATAGTTTTATGGCGTTTCATTCGAATCATATATCATGTGCCCTGCGCAACTTGTGCCAACATTTTAAAATATGCAAACGCCACGTAGCTGGACAGACCTTGCAAGGTAATCTTGTTTGCCGTCGTTTGAACAAGTCAGACTATTTCTTGTATTGCGCCTAATTAATAATTAGTTATTATTAATTAATCAAGTTCATGAAATATTATATACAAAGCAAAAATGCCGATGAGAAAATTGTAGACCATCCTGAAATATCCTGATCCAGCTTTCTGTTACCCAATACGCGCTACAAGCAAGTTTTTTCAAAGCCTGAAAGACACCCGCGAAAAGTGCCACGTGAACTTTTCAGGATGGACTTAGAATAGGATGGTCTAGAATTTTATCATTGATACTTTTGCTCTGAATATAATATTCGAGCAGTTTATTAATTAATAATAACTAATTGTATAATATTATACAATTAGGCGAACTATAATAATAGTCTGACTTACTCCAACCTACGGCAAACACTACATTATTACCTTGGTTCTGTCCAGCTACGTGACTGTTGCATATTTTAAAATTTTTGAACAAGTTACATGGGGCCCATGGTACAGCGACGTTTTAAAACAGTGATGTATATTGTGGTTTACTCTCTCACTGCCGCCTATCGATCCCGCTGTCTAGGGCGGATGCTGCAAGGATGCAGCGGCTACTTGCACGTCATTGCACTACATCAGAGTGGAATGAACCGCACTCTATCCACGCCCGTTTATACACTCTGGTTCCAAACTTAAGCCTTCGACTTCCACCAAGACTTTCTCGAAGAGGCGCGACCCTTTTGTGTTGGCTATGGATGCTATGGAAGGGTGTTGCGTCTACCGATGTCCATGCGTTCCGCATAGGGATCACCGATACTGCAGCCTGTGGCCACTTCAGCGACGAGGAAACAATTCGCCGTGTTCTTTGCGCGTGCTCGCAGTACAATGATCAGAGACAATTGCTTTCCTTCGTGCTAAACCAGTTGGACAACCGGCCTTTGTCGGAAGAAAGAATTTTGAAACATCTATGCGTCTTAACATCGCACCAGAAGGCCGTGGAAGCACTACTGCGCTTCTTGAGATCGACCGGCGTGTGTGAACGGCGGTGATTGGAACGCCCTTCCTGTTACACTTTCTTTTTTAAATATTTCTCTCTCTCTCTCTCACCTGCTTAGGTTTTGGTTACTACTGTTAGTACATAGGTGTGGGCAAAACACGGAGTACAAGAGGTGTTTACGGCTGACAGATTTCAGAATCGAAGTATGCGAGAACCCTATGCACCTGATGAGCCTTTCTGACAATCAGGGCAACTAGGATTGCACCAAATGAAAAGACCGCTACATGCATCACAGTGATGATGTAGCTTTCGTTATAGATATTTGGCAGGAGGGAGAGAGAGAGGCAAGGCAGCGAGGTTAACCAGCTGTGAGTTTCCGGTTAGCTACCCTTCTCTAGGGTGGGGGAAATAGGGGTTGGAAAAGTAAGCTAACATTGATGGTTGCGCCCATCAGTTGTTTTTCTGCTCGTCGATCCGGAATTCAAGAAAAAAAAAAGTCAAGGCGATGCGACTTCCTATGTTTTATGAAGACGCATATCTCTGGCTTATCAAGCCACATTTTCTCTCTATATATTTGTGCATTCTCACTCTATTTCCAATTGGTATAGTCAAAACTTCGGTAGCAGAAAGGCGCACAGGGTTTCAGGTTCAAGCCTATCGTTGGCACTGAATCCTGACGTATACGCTCACTCTCGACTCGCATGTTCATTGATTCCAAGTAAGTTAAGCTGTCGTGGACATAAACATATGTTTGGCACAAAAATAAAATAATATAATAAATAATATAATAAATGCAACTTTCGTGTTTTACCGCCGAAGTCAATCACGAGAAAGTCGGTCACCTTCATAGCTTATAACTTGCCAATCCCTTCACCGCTCTGCGAAGACGTCATGCACTCTTAGAAAAAAGTCTCGTCAGTTACTAACCAAACGCTAGTAACTTGTTTTTATAAAGTTAACCAAGATTTTAGTAAGGGTAGTTAGTAAACGGCACCGGTTGTTACATTTACTATCAGGGAAAGGTACACGTGCATGCAACCATAGCACACGTAGTCAGCTTACGAACCACACAGATAGTAATGGCGTCATTATAGTGCCATCTGCTGAACAAATAGGTTAGTGGGGCCTTTTAACGCGACAGCGTTAAGGAGCTCGTGTCGCAGAAAAGCCGGTGTTGTCGGCGCCGGTGTCGGCGGCGTTGGCCGTGAGCGATAAATCCCGGGAGGCACTTCATGAATAAAAAACAACTTGCAAGATGGGCTGGGTGGGAATCGAACCGGGGTCTCCGGAGTGTGAGACGGAGACGCTATCACTCAGTCACGAGTTCGATGCTTCAGAGCGGTACAAAAGCGCCTCTTGTGAATGCGGTGTTGCCTTAGAAACGTGCCGTAGAAAGTTATACTGCGGTGTATATCGGTATTTATGAGCATGTAACTTACAGAAGTCGCAGTTACACGAGTAGGGAAGTACGTTTCCGCTACATTTCTTCTGCGCTCTGCGCACATGCAGAGCCATCTTGCGGCAAACACAGAAGACCCCCTCCTCGCAATGTGCGGCGCTGCCCCGACACGTGGCGCGCCACTCGCCCGCTTCTCCCCTTCGGGCCGTGCGGGGACTGGTGCGAGGATGCCCCACTACCCTTGCGTTTAATAAGTTTTCTCGCTCTCTCCCCTTCCAACTTCACTCGTCACTCGCACCCTCGCGTTTTGGCGACGTGGCTCCTCTTTCCGCTCACAGCTGCGATTCGTAGGTGCTGCGTCCGATGCGGGATGCCTCTGACCTGATCGCTGCGCCGTAGCGCGTCTGGTGGGAAAGCGTCCCCTGCGATGTGTGCCAAGCGGCTTCCGAGGAGTCGGGCGTCTGCGTGGTGCTCCCAAGCGAGATAGAGGACGATCCCATCGAGGCGTTAGCTCCATGATCGCGTCGGCCTTCATGGCGCGTCGCGGCCATGCTTTCCATGCTGATCACGACGTTTGGCTCACGTAGATAATTTCTCCCTCCGAGACACCGAGTTCTTTGGTTCGTTCCGCTTGCTCAGGCGCACGTTTCGTTGCCGCGCCGAACGCTGCGTTGCTCGGCGCTCACCGCGTGATTGGTGGGTGCAAAGTCCGATGCAGGGCGCCTCATAAGTGATCGCTGCGCCGTAGCGCAATGTCTTACACCCCTTGGCGGGTCGACGGGAACGCTATCGCGTTCCACTTTTGAAGGCGAAGCTTAAGCGTCCCCCAATTTTTTTGTTAAGTGCGGAACACTTTAGCGGTCCAGGATGTCATCCGTCCAATGTCGTTGGGCGTCACGCACCCAGGCTGCTACCGAAACTAGTCAAGAGAGGGCGCCACAGCCTCTTGCGGCGAATGGACGTGTTTTTCCAAGGCAGGATCCGTGGCGGTGACGAAATCATAAGTTCTTTGTGCATGCTTTGAGCTTGGTTCTGTTTTGATTTACTGATATTTTTAGCCTTAAAATAATGATTGTGAAGCATTTTTTTTTCTATCTTTTTTCGTGTGCGCGGGTGTGTTTTGTGTATTTTTGGTTTTGCAGGATAGTCAGAGCGTCCTTTCGCGCCACGTGCTTCAACACGTGCAACCGTGTGGGACGTTAAGTCTTTATAGCGCTTAAATAGAAGCTTGGAAGGGCCAAGACTAATAGCTATTAGTGGTTTTACTGTGTGATTTGGTATCGGGAAAATTGCTTTGGTAGGAAAGTGAGAGCGTGGCCGCGTGGTTGAACACGTGCGAAAAAGTGTCATACCTTAATTCTGTGCGGCATTGAATGGTCAGAATTAATTTGCGGAATTTTAAGAATTTAGATTCCGTGTGTATTGGTTTTTGCTATAAGGCACATGCTCTGCATTATCAATCAATCAATCAAAAGTTTATTTCACCAGAAAATTCTGGGTAGTCTTCAGGGCTAAAAGCTGCTCTAGGCAGCTTGACTGAGTCCCTGAAGGCCCTTACATTGGCAGCATCCGACGTTCACAGCACATATATGCATATGAATTCATAATTATAACATGTGAGCAATACTGTAACAAGTTTACGTAAGGCTCACTTGAAGTTAACATACAGAGTTACAGCAGGGTTCACATCAATTGTTTTATACAGCATAAAATAAACATCATCGTTTAAAAAAAAAAATGTAAATAAAAATAAGATTCTGTTTATTTAACAGGTTTCACAAACAATAAAGAGTAAAAATAGCACTGATAACAGACATCGCGCAACGATGACAGGACCAAAAAAAAGAAAAAAAAATGCAATAAGTACAGGATGGGCAAAAGCCACGTAAACAAGACACATGCACGCCATCCCAAAGATAACTATGCGACCTCTATTTACGACATTGATGTGAAGAACTGACATAGCTGCCGTTGTCTAGCAGTAGTTAGTTCAGGAAATTCGTTTAGAATAGATGGTAAATTGAAGTGGAGTGCCTGTGAGTTGTAGGTGGTTCGGTAATGAGGAACAGACCATGTTAAGGTATGTCGCGTAAGCCTATTAGGGTAGTTAGGTGTTAGGTTTGATATAGTTACAAGGAATTCTTTATAACTGTTTGAAAAGAAGAAGGATCGCAAAATCCGAAATTTGTATAAGTGCTGTATCCGTATGATGCCATATTCCTGAAACACCGTTTCAGTTGAGGCCAGGTAGGAAATGTTTGCAACATGGCGAAGAATCTTTTTTTGTAAAAGCAAGATTTTATTTAAGTTCCGTTTAGTTGTGGTAGCCCAGACTAGACTACAGTAGTTAATATAGGATGCGAACAGTGCGTAATACACTTGAAGTTTTACCTTTGAGGGGAGTAAGCGTTGACATCGTGATAATGCTCCAGTAGTTGATGACAGTTTCCTACATAGTTCTTCCACATGCGAGTTCCAACTAAGGTGAGCGGAAAACGTAACGCCGAGTATCTTGTGTTCGTTTACTACAGCTATGTTCAGACCTTCATATACAATAGGGCTTAACCGTGTAACTACTTTACTCCTTGCACGAAATATAATAATTTTGGTTTTTAGAGGATTAATCTTTATTTCGTTAAGACGCGACCATGTGGATAGCTTTGAAAGTGTGTTATTACATTGAAGGACTAGATCATTTATGTTTGGCCCAGAAAATAGTATGCTACTGTCATCGGCATATATGATAAATTTTGCTGATTTTTCAATATTTACGAGGTCATTGATATAAAGATTGAACAAGAGGGGACCCAGAATGCTCCCTTGTGGCACACCTCTTGAAATAGGACGGAGAGACGATTGGAAATTCTGCAAACATACGTTCTGCTGGCGGTTTTTTAAGTAAGATTTCAACAAGTCCAAAGGTTTCCCACGAATTCCACATGCGAACAACTTGTCCGCAAGAATCTCATGACAGAGAATCGAACGCCTTGGAGAAGTCAATAAAAAGGCCTAACGTGTAAAGTCTGTTATCTATGTTGGAAACTATAATTTCTTTCATTGTTAGTAGAGCTGTTTCTGTCGACCTTCCCTTACGAAAGCCAAATTGCGCATCTGATAAGATATGTTTATTAGAGAAAAAAACAGTTATACGCGTACAGATTATTTTTTCTAAGCCTTTGGAAAAAACTGGCAGAACGGATATTGGCCTGTAGTTTTTCATGGACTGATGATCACCTCCTTTGTGTATTACAGACACCCTTGCTATCTTCATTTCTTCGGGGAAAGCAGCAGAAGTTAGTGCAAGGTTAAATATATGCTTTAGAACGGGAGAGATACATGCAATGACGTATTTTACTGGCTTTATCTGCACGTTATTTATATCTAAGGCCCTGCTGTTTTTCAGGTTTATGAAGGTTCTGAAGATTTCAGATTCATCGGTTGGAGCTAAAAACAAGCTGTCACTAATGTTGTAGTTCAAAAATTGCGTATGTGACACGTTCGTAGGGCTCTTCTTGTAATCAGGCACGCCAGCATTCACAAAGTATGCATTGAAGTGTTCAGCTAGATTTGTGCCAGTAATATGCTGACCATTAACTGTGATACTATCTGGAGTGATATGCTTCTTGCCGCGACCCAAAACAGAGTTCACCACCCTCCAAACAGCCTCTGGGCGTTTCTTATTGATATCAGAGAAAAGTGAATGATAATAAATAATTTTAGCACGCTTTAGCTCACTGTTTAGCTTATTTCGTAGTGCCTTGAATTCTTTCAGCTGTGACGGGCACCGTGTGCGTAGAAATAGATGATACAGTTTATTTTTATTTTTTATCATTACTAGGTGGTCGCGTGTAACCCATGGCTTCCTTATCTTTTTGGATTGTTTAAGAGTTTTAAACGGAAAATGCTTAGTGTACACGTGAAGAAAGGTTTCAAGAAATCTGCAATAGGCTTCATTTACGTCTCTTGTACGCGTAACATGTGACCAATCGCACTTAGTTATTTCATGTTTGAACGACTGCAAGGCTGTTTCAGATAAGTGCTGAACAACGAGAGGCTCAGGTTCGCGTCTTTTGTCACGTATAATGCTATCAAATACAGCAAATATGGGGCAGTGGTCACTGAGACCTGACGCCAACGTTCCCGCATGCAGTACAATGGTTTCGACGTTCGTAATTATTAAGTCGAGAGTTGATGCAGTAGTAAGTGTCACGCGTGTCGCAGTACTAATTAAATTAGTGAAACCAGTAGAGCTAAGGATATTTTTGAAGGCGGTCGTTTCGCGTGTGTTCTCCGAGATATTTATATTGAAGTCACCGCCGCTAATAAGGTTAAAATTATTTACTGAGATGTAGTCTAGGAAGCTTTCGAGGTAAGTAAAAAATGCATACGTATTGCCACGTGGTGGGCGGTATACGACAGCTATGAACTCTGTGTTGTCCCGCAGTGTTAGTATTTCGTAGTCATCAGTAACCCTGCAAAACTCTGGTACTAAGACATACGTTGGTCCCTTTTTAACATATATAGCGACGCCTCCACCTCGTTGTTGAGGCCTATTTAGAAAGAAATTATTATAGCCAGGTAAATTTAGCATAGTGCATCCATCATTATACCAAGTTTCTGTGATTAGTACGGCAGAAAATTGGAAACTAAATGCAGTTACAAAATCATATATTTCTACATGCTTACTAGAAGCTGAGCGTGCATTCATGTGCAGAACAGAGCGACAATTTGCGTTAGCTGGGTTAATGTGACGTGGCAAGACAAATTCGTGATAATCCATTTTTGGAGGTTTTCTGTTTCTTAGTAGCAACCAACAGATGTAACCCGAAAAAACTAGCGTATTTTGTCAAGGTCAGCCTCGTCTGTGATCTGAATCATGACTGAGTCATCAAACTGCCTCGCAAATATCCTGCCACCGAACGTCCACACAGACTTCCACTTGTGTTCATGTTTACGTCTGATAGCCATGCCCAGAAGCCGCTTCAGAGTAGGGCACAAATGCTCATTAACAAAAACGGAGTTCGAGTATTAAGCCCAATCTGCAAGTTAGTGAGCTTTGTCCTTTTGGCCTTTCTCAGCGTTATGTCGCGTTTCGCGCGCGTTTTAAACTGGACAATAATGTTTGTTTTGTCAGGATTTCTTGTCGGCACACGATGGCAGGATTCGATATCGGAAAGTGCTATTGGTTCGCCAATAGCAGTACCAATCTTAGAAACAATGTCGCAGACCTGTTCGTCTTCACGTTTTTCGACCCCTTGAATTTCGACATTGCAGTTTCTCGAGTACTGTTCTTGATTCGTGATACGTCTTTCAAGCTCACAAGCACGCTTTTCAAGAGTTGTACACCTGGTTTGCAAAGCTTCATTTTCCCTGTTCAACTTAGCATTTCTTGCAATTTCTGCTTCCAGACTCTTCTTTAATTCCGCCACAGTACCGTGTGAGAATTCAAGGCTTTCCGTCATTTTTCTTTGTTCGTTGCGGAGCTCACGAATTTCAATTCGCAAGTCTCTCTCCAATGACTCTCTCGACGTCTTAAGTTCCTCTTTGAGTTTATTAAATTCTGCCTTAAAATCTTCTTTTAACTTGCTCAATTCCTTGGCCATTTCACTCATACAACGCTGTAGTAGCAAGCCGAAGAGTGCAAAAGAAGTATGTTTACAAAAACAAACAAACAACAAACTATGGCTGTGGCAACAACGAATACGTCTAAGAAGAACCGGAAAATACTGCAAGTTTAGCGAGCACTAACCTGCACCAAATAACCGACAGCGGTTAGGCGAGATGCAGTGCCGTCGTCACCACTGCCAAGTGTGGCCGGTAGCAGCTCTTGCAGGTCCTTATATGCGCTTTCTTGAGGTTGATAAACGCCGCCGCTAGTTGTAACAGGTTCCAAGCACTGCTGACTGTTCAACTTCCGTCCGGATGTTATCTTCACACGTCGCTGGAAGGCAGCAAACAGTGATGTGCAGATGGTGATGCGCAGGAACGGAAGGACGAAGTGCAGCTGAACGATCGGAGACCTGCACCAAATAACCGACAGCGGTTAGGCGAGATGCAGTGCCGTCGTCACCACTGCCAAGTGTGGCCGGTAGCAGCTCTTGCAGGTCCTTATATGCGCTTTCTTGAGGTTGATAAACGCCGCCGCTAGTTGTAACAGGTTCCAAGCACTGCTGACTGTTCAACTTCCGTCCGGATGTTATCTTCACACGTCGCTGGAAGGCAGCAAACAGTGATGTGCAGATGGTGATGCGCAGGAACGGAAGGACGAAGTGCAGCTGAACGATCGGAGACCTGCACCAAATAACCGACAGCGGTTAGGCGAGATGCAGTGCCGTCGTCACCACTGCCAAGTATTATAGCATTTGCATTAGAAAAAGCCGTGCAATACATGGCAAGAAAGCCGGGAAAGCGCTCAATGTGCGGGGAGTACCTCAAGTCAGACGAAAGGACGGCTGAGAATAGAGAGGGAATCGAGTCAATCGGCACACACATTGTGATGTCGATGCTAGGCTGAAGAAAATGGATGCTTTCCAGGATGAGCTTGTCAAACAGCTTGAAGAGCTCAAAAATGAGCTAAATATTGAGCGTGATGCACGGAACGTAGTGGAAAAGCAGCCGAGGAAAAGCTGAACAAGGCCGCCATCATGAACGAGAATGGTCGTGACAATGGAACGCAGTCCCCGGACGTGACATTAGAGAGAGCGTCAGCAAAGCACGTGGAATGCGCGCAACGTGAGGAGGGGGTAGCTGGATAGAGCGGCACCTACCTTGAGGCCGCCACACAAAGAAAGCTGGAGCGCAGGGGTCAATGCCCCTTGTCAAGTCCGAATCACGCGGAAAAGGACAAAAGGAAGCAAGGAGAGGTAAAAGAGAGTGAAATGGTGATTATCCCCGGCGACTCAAACCTGACTAGGTGCTCAGAAGCAATTGTGGAGAGGGTGAAAGGTGATAAAAGAGTGACGGTAGGGACATTTAAAGAACGGACACTGGGTTCTGTCATGGAGCGAGCAGAAGCAAAGCTCGCGGAAAATGCCCACGTGCGCAACCTTGTCATAGGAGCAGGTGGGCTAAACGACGTCCTACACAGGAAAGGACAGGACTAGCCCAGCGCTTGGCGAAGGGGGTAGAAGACTTGCGCGATCTGTCCCCTCAGCTGTAGATCGTGGTGTGTACGGTGGCGGAGTGCCTATACGTGACAGTCACGTACAAAGAGCCGTAATAGTAAAAAAACCTGCTATGAGTAACTACTTACGAGGAAAAAACAAAATCGGGAAAGAAACAATTTATGATTACTCAAAGGGAAGCTCATTGCTTTTCGAAGCGAGATCAGGGTGCCTTGGAACACGCACTTACAAAACGAGATATGAGAAAGAAGAAGAAGCATGTGCTTGCTGTGGTAAAGCTAGAGAAACGATGGATCATGTTTTATTAGAATGTGAAGATATCTGCCCATCGGTCGATTTAAGCATCTCTGGCATCCTTGAATCCCT
The DNA here is from genome assembly GCF_023375885.2 of Dermacentor andersoni. Lineage (NCBI taxonomy): Eukaryota > Metazoa > Arthropoda > Arachnida > Ixodida > Ixodidae > Dermacentor > Dermacentor andersoni. The sequence continues at coordinate 31,572,360 of NC_092814.1, read as the reverse complement.
TGGTTTCAGCGAGAGCAGGGGGAAAGTGAACATGTCCACAGTAGAGATTAGTAAGCGGCGATCGGAAGATAAGTAAGAAAACGACAAACAACGGAAGCGTGCAAAAACAAAGTTTACAATAGGGGTTCAGAAAGTTTGGTTATGGGAATTCATTGTTTGTTTGTTTTTCTTTCCTTTTTTATTTTTAAACATAGCTAGGAGATTAGACAATATAATAACACGAGCTTGGTGGAGCAACCCAACACCCCGTTCCAAAGGGGACGCTTATAGCATCAATCCATCCATTCAGCGACACCGGAGGGCCGATTCGTCTGTACGACAACGTGAAGCAGAAGCCAAGTGTCAACGAAGAGAGGCAAATCCCCAGCTTCGTCAGGCAGCAGTCAAGGTTCAACAACAGCGATGAAAAGCGAATCCTCCGGTTAAACTTCGGGAAGCTCAAGCGAAACGGCAGAAAAGGTAAGCTGACACTAATTTGGTTAAAGGTCAAATGTAAAGCCAAACACAGAAAAAGAAAGGCAAAACACGCAAAAAGAAAAGCTAAACAGAGAAAAATTATAAGAATAAACACTGAGAAACAAAAGCAAAACACAAATAAACAGAAGATAAACACAAGGTACTCACAACAATAACACAATGGAAACACTGGCGAATCACTGCTCCGCACTTCCGACAACTTTCACGTTGAGTGGAACTGCATATAGATAGTGACCATATAGAAAGTAATGGCACCATTATAGTGGCATCTGCTACACAATTAAGTTAGTCAGACCTTTTTTGTTAACGAGCGGTGCTTCCATTGCCAAGAAGTAATTAGGTCGCTTCGCTTCTAAAACTGTATTATAAATACGTATGCAAAAAAAAAAAAAAAGAAAAATGGGAACCGCTTTGCCGCACAGCTTTGTAATTCTTATAACACCTTCAAATAACGGCACATCAGGGTGATAGAGGAACATTAGTTTGCATGTAATGCAATGCAGCAAACAGAAAATAACAAACAACAAAGGGGAACAACGTATCGCCCAAACACATCCTGAGAAACTGTTCCAAGTGGATCCGCCTTGCGAACTCCCCGGCTAGAATTTGTAAATTGCAATATGTGCCATAAGTAACTACTTAAAAACTTAGTGAATTTTTGTTAATTTTTCTATTATGCATTTTTTGTGCAATGTCTGCCTCTTCGAGTAGACCAGCTCCTGGACTAGAATTGTGCTATCTGCCACAGGCAATTTTTTAAAAAATATTTGAAACTGTTCGCTGAAACACCCTGTATATAAACATCGTTTTCTGGTATCGCGCACGAACAACGTTTTAAGACAGAATATTCATTCTACATTTCCGCCACTTTGCTGCAGATGTAGTCATACCGACATCTTCTCTTTTCACAATATCATTCATGGAATTATTAAATATTCAGATCTACTAGCTTCGGTTTCCCAATGCGGGTTCCGCAGAAGACTACTAGGGTACATAGGCCCTTCCACGTTCCTGCCTCTTTCAGCAGACACTCGTCTATGCAAAATCTTTGCAACCGTCATTTTCTCTACCTCGATATCTTTTGAAACGTGCCATCTTCTTTCAGTACCGAGCTTCGCACTTTCTCTTGAGCTTCATTTCTGTCAAACCACGCTACGTTGATGTCCTCTTTTCTATAAAGTTTACTCTCTCTCTCTCTCCTTCCTTGCTCATAGTTTCTTTTTCCGTACGTGTTCTACGTCTCTCACTTGTGTGTTATTACTGTATCATTGCTCAATTTATAGCCGTTTATTCCAGTTCTTTTTTCGCCTTTGTTTTTCCAATGTAATCTTTATCGCATAAATTTTAGTCGTATAGTTGTATCACATATTTACCTTTTTTGCTTTCGTTTTTCTGTGCACCAGCACCCAGACCTCAGTGTTGTTCCTGGTTACATTTATTTATTTATTTAATTATTTATTGTGTTATTCAAGAAAGATTTGGCGCCGGCTACTCTACTTCACAGTGTTGCAAAACGTCAACTTATGTGCGCGCTTTCGAACTAGCTTGCGTTTGCGGAATTGTGTGTCTATTGTGTCCTCTTACTCTTTTCTGTGACTTCTTTAACTCTTGTGTGGAACTTCGCAAATGTTTGTGATATTTGAATATCTCAATGTTTTCGTACTTCAAGTTTTGCTTGCTGAAACTCCTTTTGAATGCGCTTGTGCCTCTCTAGGATTGTGGATCGATTTGGTAAGTCTGTATCTGTTCTGGCCCTCCAGCAGACGACACGAAGCTAATAGTATCTCCACGAACTCCGCATATTTGGACATTGACTGCAACGTGCATAAGACGTCTTGCGTAGCCTTTGCGATCTTATTTTCCAAGCTGGAAGAGAGGCCACCTAGACATGACTGCTTCATAAGAGACCTAGACGCGGACTAGTCGACTTGGCGAAGAGCGCTACGCGAAAAAAAAAAAGAAATCTTCATAAGACCGTTAACCTCCAAGTTGGTCTGGTCGCGTCTATGTCTCTTTTGTTGCGAAGCCTGTTACTCGAACCTCGACCGGCGTTACTACTGGGTAGCGTGGCGTTGTCGGCAGGCTGCAGGCGTCTGGTAGACCATGGCGACCAGGCAGGGGCGAGACGATTTCTAGTGCGAAACTTGCACTGTTTGTTCCATGGTTGGTGAAGGATAAAAAGAAGAGAATGAATGAATAAAGAATACATTGCGGGGCCGCTTAAATAGGCCCGGTAAAATCGTAGGCGGGATCTTGCTCTCGTCAACGTCACGTGACATGTATTGAATCCCGTCGGTGCTTCGCGGCTGCTCCCTCTCTCCTAGGCGACGTTGCACGTGCTTGCCTCCGCTGGCGGCAACCCGTGGGTCCTGTTTGGTTCGCGGAAAGGAGTCTCCCCTTGAGTCGCACAGTACGCGGAAAGGGTCTCCCATTGAATCGCACACACACAAAGGGGCCCGAAATCACTGTGGGGCGCCCGCCAGACCGGCAACCTCTCGAGACAACCATATCAAATTAGGGATCCATCCTCCGCTTCGATTAGGCAGGGTCTTTAGCTCATTTTTACACGGGGTGTTACACGCCAGTCGTAACACTTTATGCCTTAGAACCCTGAGGACACTGTCGAGCAGAAACCGCGAAACAAAGTAAACCCTTGCAGAAATTTTGTACTACCGTCGTTTCGACAGCAAATTTCATGGTCGCAGACGAGACATGGGTTCATCCTCTGAAGTTTATCTTAGCGCTCCCTCAAGTTGAGTGGAGCGCATTAAAACTATCCATGATGATCCAAGAACCACATGTCATAGCATGATATATCTTTCAGTCTGTCTAAGTCAAAGTGTCTGCATAGGTAAGGATAGGTTAGAGGATAGGTCGACTGTCCAGTTAGCGATAAAGGTCGACTGTCCGGATGGAAGCGCGGCGCCCGTGAGGAGAGGGCAAACGCGTTTGGTTTGAAATTTTAGCTCTTTACGCGGCGTGCGGGCATGTAATACTTAGCAGACACGATCGTTAGCGCGCATTGCATGCACTACGCTTGTCAGCTCACAATGGTCAGACCTGGTCTCTGCTGAACTCGCTGCGCAGACTACCACCAAAGGTCACGGTTCAAGAGACTAAACTGTGCCTTAATTAACACCACAGGTCATGCTGACGCTTCTTCGCCTTGACTTCACGCTTTCTTATAAAGAAATTGATATCTTAATTCGCACTAATTAACACCAAAGCCCGTCGGTCTTAATTAAATTCACCTTAATTAACACTACGAGAAGTGCGTTTGAGTCCCACCAAAGGTCGAGGGTTCGATTCCCTATGAATTTTGGTGCCATAACGCCGGACGGCCTGGCGCCGGACATCAGAGTTTTCGTCCCATCACCTGTCTAAGGCTTTCGCCATAAGTTATTGCGCTATAGAACTGTTCGTAAAAGCATTCACATGCCAGCCAATTGTGATGTCCGATATATAATTAACCAAGGTGGCCAGTCAATGGCACACAGTGCTTTCAAAGAAGTTGACAATGAGCAAAACGAGAAGATGAACGCAGGAGCCAACGTTTCGACAAGTCCGTTTCGACAAGTCCTACGTAGGGCAAACGGGGCGGTGTATCAATCAGATGCTAATGGAACATAAAAGGTCGTTAACCGGTTGATCGCCCTCTAATATTTCCTTACATTGCCAAAACTGCCAAGATTGTAACGGCACGCCTCAGTTAGATGAATGCGCGACATTGTACAGGCATAGGAATGAAGACACGCGTCTAATGGTCGAGGCATGGCATATAAATAATAGCGGAAGTACGTCCGTGAGTCAGCCTTCGATTACCTTACATAAAAAAGAGATCAAATGCCTTAACAGTCACCTATCACGTAGACCGGCACGTGTACCCGATTGACACCTGGTGCTACCTTTCCAGAGCATGCGCAGATGAGTTTTGCGTCTTCTTTCTTTTCTCGCCTCAGTGCTTCCTTCAGTTGATAGTCGGCGTTCGTGTTGTCCACTTCTCTTGTGTCCGTGTCTGCACGCTTTACCCCTTCTTTGCAATATGAATCCTTAGCAACTAGCTCAGCTTTCTGTCGTTCTAAGTGGACTTGTCTTTTTCAAGTCCATTTGTCGAAACGTTGGCTCCTGCGTTCATTTTGTTCTCGATTTGTTCATCGTCTTGAATTTACATCTCCCGCATTCCCCGTGTTTCCCCAAAAAAAGTTGACAGTCACTTTAGCATACGCTAAAGAGGATGAATGCGAAAGCCTGCACACTCACGAGACATTGATTAAATTAATTGAAATTCTCATTAGAATGCGTTGTTACTTCCCATTTTCTACCACTAAAGGTCAGGAGTCCGAGTGCCTTAATTACTTCTGCCTTAATTAACGGTACCTTATTAACTTCGTCTTAACACCAAAGGTCGTGAGTTCGACCATCAATGGTGGCACCATCAATTTTGGTGCCATTGAATTTTAGACCGACCAAAGGCCGAGGGTACGACTCCCCCCAAAGATCGTGGGTTCGAATGGCCTTAATTAACATCAAAGGTGGTAGATTTGCCTCCCACCAATGGTCGTGGGTTCCAGTACGTCCCACCAATGGCCGTGGGTGGCACCATCAATTTTAGTACCATTGAATTTTGGTGGCATAGCCCATGGCCTGACACTGCAATTTCAATTCGTGCAACAAAAGTATTGTTGAAGTTTCTGCAGGACACCAAGCTCCACGAGCGGCTCTAGAAAGGCAACTGTCTCATATACATAAGCACTCACCACTTCTCTTATGAAGACGGCGAAGTGATCCTATTGCTGAGTGTTTGTTCTCCGTCACCAGTATTTTGTGGTAATTCTCGCTTTCTTCCGGGGAACACTGTTCCCTGCCCGACGGGAATGGAAGTGGAGCCACCCGCTCTCCCACCTGATGTAGCGGCGCCCGCGTCGGCAGCCTCAAGGAAGCGGAACAGCCTCTCGAGCGACAGCGAGGCTGCCCTGATAGACTCGACCGAGAGCGACGACAGCTCCGACGACGACTACGTGACTGTCCTGAGTCAGAAAGCAAAGCGGCGGATGCTTAGGGCCTCTGTGGACACATCTACTATGAGGACTCCGCAGAGTTCGCCGAAGTACACCATCCTTTTCTTACCTGTGCTACCCTCCGACAACATGAGGTTCCTCAACAGGCAAGTTGCATCGGTTGAACTCGAGAGACTGTTGCCAAATGGCATTGAGGACGTACGAGTCAACCTTCGGAAGAATGTTGTCGCGGTAGACGTCGCCCAAGCGCCGGCGTTAGATTCTCTGCGAGCTGTCACTGTTCTCGGTGGCATGAACGTCCGTACCATCATCCCGATGGGAAAAGAGGCTACTACAGGCGTCATATATGACATTGATGCGGCCATCTCAGGCGAGGATTTACCACTTTTGATAAAGCCTGCCAATCATGGGACCCACATACTACAGGTGGCCCGTCTCGGAACTTCCAGATGCGTGAAAATTGTCTTTAAAGCTGACTGCCTTCCATCGCATGTGAAGGTAGGTCATTTCCGACATGCTGTCCGACCCTTCGTTCCCAAGCCGCTTCAGTGCAGAAACTGCCAGAAATTCGGCCACGTGAGCGCCGTCTGTGGAAAGTCTGCTATATGTTCCCGCTGTGCAGCACAACACTCTGCAGACAACTGCCAGGCAAAAACGTATAAGTGTCCGAACTGTCAAGGGCCCCACGATGCCTCATCAAAGGAATGTCCTAGAGTTAAGCGAGAACTCTCCATCTTGAAGAAAATGGTGAGGGACCGGTCGACTCATCGTGAAGCAGCTGCTGACATCAGGCGACGCCGTTCTCGTCGCAGACGCTCATCAAGGAATTCTGCTCTCCGCACAAAGAATACGCGTGACGCACAGCCTCTTGCTGTTGAATCTGCTCCAACCCCAGTGCAGAATGTGTCCAAACCGCGTATAGATAACGGAGCATCTGAAAAGAATGCCGTGGATGAGGAATGGCCACCACTGCCAAGGATATATCCCTGTGGAAAAACCCCAACAAGGAGAGGCACCACAATGCTCCAGCCCTCACCCAGATGAGTTGACAGAGCATGACCGCCGAATTGTAACAATGCTCAAGTCTTTGATAAATGCGATTCGCACGCTTGTGGGCAACTCGAATAGGCCAACAGCTCGAAGCGCAGTGCAAGTGTTCGATGCCCTGAGCCCAGTGCTTGCAAATCTTGCATAAGCACAATGGCTCTTCCACTGCCTTCACTCCGTGATGAAGTGCGTAGCGCGACGATTTTCCAGTGGAATGCCAGAGGACTTAAATCACGGATTTCATGTTTCCGCCAATACGTTTTCACGAACCGATTTCCAGTAGTGGTAATATGTGTACCAAACGTGTCAAAAGCGCTAAGACTCTCTGGATACGAAGCCTTTATGGCGTCGACGTGCGGGCAATCCAGCAAAGTAATTATTTACATCCGTACAGAACTGAGTTACATTCCCCACTCGGTGCAGCCTCATGATGGAAACCAATACGTGGGTCTCTGCATTACAAAGAATAAAGTGGCCTTCACCCTTATCGGCGCCTACATATCCCCATATAGTCGGTTCGACGGTGACCGATTGCGAGACATCCTGACGGCGACTACTGGACCCTGGATTATCACGGGAAACTTTAATGCTCATCACTTGGCTTGGGGAAGCTCCAGAATAGATTCCAGGGGCCGGAAACTTGTGGAATTTGCTTCCGACCATGAACTTAGCATTATGAACGATGGCAGTCCGACGTACTTGCGCGGTTCGAACTATAGCAGTTGCTTAGACTTGACCTTGGTGTCACGGCAACTTGGTCAAAATGTTCGATGGTTCTCTGACATCGAGACTCATGGCAGTGACCATATTCCCACCTACTTAAGTATAACTGGATTTGGAAGCTTCTCCTTTTGTACTTCCCGACAAGTATATATAAAGTGGTCAACGTATAAGACAAAGGTGGAAGAGGCATGCAAAGAAGGATTTACCGGCACCATTGAGAACCTTATTACAAGTGTACTGGAATCGTCTAAGTACACATTTATATCCGCTAAAAAACGTACTGATTATGACATGGAACTTGAGCGACTTCGAACGATTCGCAGAAGAGCCGAGAGGCGATACAGGCGCACGAAGTCAATTCATGACCTTAGAGTCGCTCGACGTATACAGAAGAAAATCCAACGTTGTATGGACAGGCTGGAGGAACAACGGTGGAAGACGTTCTGCGAATCACTTGACCCCCGCAAGCCACTGTCTATCATATGGAGGACGGTGCGCGGCCTTGGCTCGTCTCCACAGCAACGACACCCATTCTCAGCCCTAGCCCTCCATCAAGGCCGCTCACAGGTCTATATAGCCGAAGATTTCTGTGTGAAGATTGCGGGCAGTGTGGTCACCATCAATAGCGAAATTTCGGGTGAGGTTCCTGCGACACGCTTCCCAGAATTGAATGTGTCCTTCTCACTTGAGGAATTGCACGCTGCTCTGGCCACATGCAGGCGCTCATCGTCGCCAGGACCAGACGGCATCACCTACGCTGCTTTATGCCACCTAGGTGAAGATGGCCGAAGCAGACTTCTGGAATGTTATAACCAGTCATGGAATGATGGCGTCGTTCCTGAGCGGTGGAAGTCCAGCCGCTTGATACCACTCCTGAAGCCTGGAAAGTCGCCACTTGACCTAGCGTCCTACCGACCCATTGCGCTGTCCAGCTGTGTTGGGAAGGTCATGGAAAGAATGATTCTCACCCGCCTAGAATGGTATCTTGAGCGCCACAACGTATGCCCCGAGGCTATGGCTGGTTTTAGAAGAGGCCGTTCCTCTATTGACAATGTCATCGACCTAGTCACGTCTGTATAACAAGAAAAACACCACAAGCGTATATCGGTTGCACTATTCATCGACGTGAAAAGCGCCTATCATAATGTAACGCATGAAGCTATGCTTGATGCCCTGGAAAATAATGGAATTGGTGGACGCATGTTTCGGTGGATTCGGAGCTATCTATTCAAAAGATCCTCCTTTGTGCACAGTGCAGATGGCCGAACTGCTGACCATTACACTTGCTGTGGCGTCCCTCAGGGTGGGGTTCTTAGCCCCACTTTGTTCAACCTTGCAATCCTTGGACTTGCCGACGTTCTACCACATACAGTAAACCTTTCCATATATGCTGACGACATATGCATATGGGCCTCGGAAGTTACACGTCTCCAGGTGCGTGCACGGCTCCAAAAAGCAGTGACCCTAACATCATCGTACCTGCGTGCGCAAGGCCTCAGCATTTCGTCCAAGTGCGCCTTAGTCGCTTTTACCTTTAAGCCCATGACCTGGTACCCCATTTCTATTGACCACCAACCAATTTCCTACGCAAAAACTCACCGATTCCTAGGCGTTATTATAGACAGAGACCTTTCATGGAGCCCCCACATCTCAATCTTGAAGAAGAGGCTTACTTCTATCTCCCATATACTAAGGTTTCTTGCCGGTAAAACGTGGGGCACATCCGTGGCATCTATGCTTCAACTATACAGGACGCTCTTCGTAGGATACTTGCGATACAGCACACCAGTGCTGTCCAATGCTAACAAAACTAACATCCATGTCCTACAGAGCATTCAAGGCCAAGCCCTTCGAACATGTCTGGGGCTACCTCGAAATGCTTCAACCGTGGCAACAATTGCCACCGCGAGAGACCACCCAATAAGGACCTATATAGATATCGACGCACTCCGGGCGCATGTTCGCCATATATCCAGAGTCCCTGACCACCATCTCGCTCACTTGCCTGAGAAAAGACCCAAGGCAGCGTTCTCCAGATCAATTGCGGCTAACCGGCACTCTTTGTCTTTGAGGCACTCACCCGCAACAAGAACGCCATCCCCTATGTGGTGCTTGAAGAAGCCTCCTGTGTACCTTGCTGTTCCAGGAATAGTGAAGAAAGCTAGCCTGACCACCGCGGCTCTCAAGCAGATCACATTGGAACTTCTGCATTGTTCATACGCTAACCGAATTCATGTTTACACGGATGGTTCCGTCTCGGAAAATTCTACTGGTGCCGTTGTTCCACCATCTCAATCGGTCGTCATCAAGTTTAAGACTTCACACGTAACGACATCTACAGGTTCCGAACTGGCCGCTCTTTGCGCTGCTGTCGAATACATTGAAAAAGAACCGCCCAACAAATGGGCAATATTTTGTGACTCGAAAGCAGCCCTCCAGAGCTTGCGAAGTTTACGACGTGGCAATTATGAACAGCTGGTGTCATAAATCAACGAAACCTGCCATTGCGCTTCTGAACGAGGACATGATATCATATTTCAGTGGCTGCCGGGACATTGTGGCATCGTTGATAATCACCTCGCCGATGACGCTGCCCGACGTGCCCAGGCTGGCTCACTGACACTCCTTATACCTTTATCCAGAGTCGACGCTGCAAGAGAGCTTCGCAGACTCGCTCGTACCATCACGTTAGGTTGCTGGCATACACCACAGAACTCTAAGTGTCGTTTATACAGCCTCGACCCATCACTGAAACTTAAATTACCAGCGCACCTTCCACGACGTGACGCAACACTGCTGTGTCGGCTGTGGGTAGGAGTAGCATTCACCAACTCCTACAGCTATCGTATTGGAATGGCGGATTCACCAATGTGCGCTAAGTGCAAGTGCGAAGAGACCATCAGTCACCTTCTGTGCCACTGTTCTCGCTTCGATAATCAACGTGAGACTCTCCAGAGTGCCTTAAATAGAATGGATGACAGGCCATTTACGGAAGCGAAGATCTTGGGAGCCTGGCCTCACAGTTCATTAGCCCAGAAAGCAGTTCGAGCGCTTTTTCGCTACCTGAGGGCAACAGACTTGAGTGCCCGACTATAGACATCCTACACCTAAGTTCTCTCTCTCTCTCTCTTTCACTCCCCATTCCCCTCCCCACGTGTAGGGTAGCAAACCGGACTCAGTCTGGTTAACCTCCCTGCCTTTCCGTTTTCCCTTCTCTCTCTCACTTCTCTTATCATCATCATCTATCCCAGTACTTTCACTCCCCTTCCCTCTTCCCCAGTGCAGAGTAGCAGGCTAGAGCGCACTAGCTCAGGTCGACCTCTCTGTCTTTCCTATCAATAAATTCTATTCATTCATTGGTGGCATAACGCCGGACGGTCAATTTTTATATAACGCCGGATAACAGATTTTTCGACCCATGAGGCACTTAAGGCTTTCGCCTTAATAACATAAACCTTTTTGAATTCAGGGTCGGGATAACGTAGCGATTCTATTTTCTTGCTGTTTCTTTCACCAATGGTCAGAACGGCCCTCCGCCAACGTTATCACTGGCATCGTCTGGTCATGGATGGTGGATTATATAAAAATGCAAATCGTGCTGAAGGAATCCTTATATTATAACTGCCCAGCGCGGGAGACCTTAAAGCGCGCGCGAGTCCTACGGTACACCAGTGCGTATAGGCTATCATTTGGGTCCGATCACGAGCATGGTGTCCAACCACAAGGCAGTGCACTACATAGTGTCCACTTGAGAACCCGTAGATTGATACCAAGGGCGCTATAACGTAAATCCTATTCCAAACTCTTTTATTCCAATTCTACAATCAGCCCTCCACGATTGATCAAAACATTTTCAGGTCACCCCCCACTTTTCCTGTCTGTCACGTGACGTCACAAAACCCGCGAAAACGCCCCTCTGATATATGTGCAAACTGTACATGCAGGATTCAACCGAACGAAAGAAAAATAAATATTTCTGATTCGACGCTTTTTTCGCCATTAGCCCTCTGCTATTGGTCAAATGTTTTCGGGCTGCGCCCACTTTGCCTGTCTGTGACGTGACGCCACAAAACCGCGAAAATTTACCGCGTCAAAGTGAAGTCCACGCGTTAAAGAAGCATTAATATGCCGAACAAAACTGAATTTTTTTTTTCTGTATAGCCGGAGACTTCCCCGTTCCGAAAGGAATAGAAGATGGCTGCCCGCCGATCACACTGGCACTGGCTACTCGGAGCTGCCGGAGAGTATGTATTTATTTGCGCATAATAAAATTTAAAGAAAAAAAAAACTTTCTCGAGCACTTTCGGCACGTATACAACATGGCTCTGCCAACTCTTCTTTGCTAAGAATGCGTTTTAGCGTCATTTTTAACGTTCCGTTGCAAGCCGCCGTGATTTTCGACCAACCATGGCAAGCATGTAAGGGGAAGCGGACCAATCGCAGACGCCGGGACTACCCTCCTCATCCAGTTATTTACTTTCATTGTGTTGGCTCGAGCCACATCGAAACCCTCTCCACTTGAGCGTGCTCCTCGCCTCTTGTCAGCCAAATAGATAATAGGCGGCATCGGTGTTGGGCTCGAACTAAAGTTTCCTCTTAAGAAAAGTCACGCAGACACTCCTCTGGGAGTTGTCTAAGTATGCGTAAGCATTGTGCCACTTGTTCATCTCCACGTAGTCTGGTGTCATTATCAATATTACAAAAGTTGATCAGGCGATTACAAACGACAGCGCTGTGGCAACACGAACTGGTGCGGACGGCGGCGCAAGGAGCATTGATGACCCAAGCAAGTACTGCAGGTGGCGACGCCACGTGCGCTGATGACGTTCTGGTCATTATAAGCCGTTATTGCTCTTTAGCACGTTATACATCCGCGTCGAACCATTATGAACCGTGACCAAACGTACTCATGCGGCGACATCGTGTGGCACCGCCGCGCGGGCCGCACCTTGAAAGCGATCTGCGACCCCGACAAAGAGTGCCGACTGCTGATAGCTTCGCGGGCTGTGTTCTCGCTGCTTACTTAGCGTTGAAGAGAGACGCGCGGGCCCCTATATTGCAAGCGACCGGCGAAAGTGGCAGAGTGAGGCGTGTGCTGAGAGCTCCGTGAGCGCAGTGTTCTCGCCGCTTCGTTGGCGTTGAAGCGAGAGGCAGCGCGCGAGTGAATTCGCTCGCTTTTGCGGGCTCTATCTTGAAAGCGTTCGTCTTAAAGGACGAACGGAGGGGCGGATGTTTTTCTCGTTGGATAAGCATAGAAATGCTTATGCATTTAAAGCTACTCAGTGTCGACAATGCTATTCGCTTTGAAGGCAAAAAAAAAGAACAACAACAAGTGATCTCCTATAAACGAGGAGCGCGTTTGATTGGCCTTTAAGAAAAACGCTGCGGGTTGCTGCCCGATGCTTGCGCCGGTGGTTAAGTAAGTTTGACGTTAGTAGATTGGAATAGAAGCAGATCGTAATAGTTTTACGTTACAGAGCTCAAGTGCCGTGTTTTGTAGCGATTCTTTTCATTTTCCATTCTTCTTGCTCTTCGTTTGCCCTTCGTCACTGGATCGCACGAATCCGCCACTGCTATCGCCGGACTTGGTCACACTGCGGAAAAAATGACATGAAATAAACACGACCGGAGCAAACGAATGCTCATAAAATACGGCTCCAAGTGTTTAGATTTTCAGTCCACTCTGGAGTGCTCTTCGACACACACCAGCGTATCAGCACAAAAGCTCTCGCGCACGCTCCCCGCCTTCGAAACGTGTGACTTGGACTCGAACTCACGACCCTGAGTCAGAAGGCGAAACGACCGCTCACCCCCCCCCCCCCCCCCCTATAGGCATGGGCGGACGGGTGTGCACTCAGCTGATGTCGTCACTGTCTGGAAATGTATTCGATGCGAACAGGAGCCGCTTGGCGATGACGCAATCGCTTTACCTGTCGCGAATCGTTCGCCAAGCGCTGCTCGCGCCGAATATGACTGAAAGGCCCCTAATAGATCGAGCATTCTTCACCGCAGTCGCGCTCCCGTGTCCTCAATTAATATTCATGACGCAGGGCGCCAAATGTGAATTAATGATGCCTTCGACGACGTCGCTCACCACCGCCGTCTGCGAACTGCAACAGCATGCGCTATTCGCGAGCTGTGCGCATGCAGGAGCGAAGCATAGCTGCGCTAAACCCTCCTCGACAATGGCCCGAGCGCTTTCCACTGCCGCCTACAGCGTCTGGACCGCAGGCGTAGCAACGCACATGGTGATCTCTATACGGCACATGACCTGGCCAGTTCACGCCGTCGGTAAGCAAGAAACGTAAGAAGAAAGAGAGAGACAAGCAGGAACAAAAAATCAGCTCCACAAACTATGTGCGAATTTGCATGCAGCTTTTAAGGGGATCAAAGAATCCGCAAATATGACTCGCAAGAATTTCCAGAACTGGTGTAAAGTGAAGTCTCATTATGCCTTAAAGTATCGACGCACAGACAACACCGGTGTCGCCTTTAGAGGAAGCTCTAGCCCGGGCCGAGGCTCCCATCTAAATACCGTGAGAATGGATTTTTGGATTGTAAAACTTTATTTGTCCAACAGATGTAGGGAAGGCTTTAAGTCTTCCCACCTAGACGACGGCCAGGAGTCCTTGGACCCTAGCGGCGATTTCGGCCAGTTGGACGGTCTTCAGTTGAATCTCCGGATCGGAGCTGAGTAATAAGGTCTCCCACTGTTCTAAAGACTTTATTCTTGCCTCAGAGGGAGCCTGTGGGCATTCCCACAGAATGTGATTAAGATTAGCCCTGGCTTTACATAGCTTACACTGGCTGGAGTACTGACCCGTGTAGTAGAGGCTGCACGACACCGGGCTTGGAAACGAGTTGGTTTGCAGGCGACGCCAAGTGGAAACCTGGCTCTTGTTTAAGGATGCATCAGCCGGAGGATATTTAACCCGCCCTAGTCTGTAGTGTTGTGTGATCTCTCTGTAGCACACTAAGCGGTCTCGCCCCGTGAAGCCTTCGGCTAGCCCACCAGCTCGGAATGTAAGTCCTCGAGCTAATTCGTGGGCCGCCTCGTTCCCAGCGAGGGAGGCGTGTGCAGGTGCCCAGATTATTTCAATTTTCCTGCTATCTCTGCAGGTCTGCAGGATTCTGTTCGCTTCGGGAGAAATTCTGCCTCTGGCAAAGTTCATCACCGCAACCTTAGAGTCGCTGACTATAATCTTGGCTGAAGCACTTGCAATTGCAAGTGCTATGGCAGATTCTTCTCCAATTTGAGAGCAATCCGTTGGAACTGTGCCACTGGCTATCAATCTAGTTTCAGCGCTCGCTACAGCTAGGGCCATGCGGCCGTTGCATGGAGAAATCTTTTTGCTAAGCATCACTGCACCAAATTTGGTGAGGTTTGTTGCACTTATAAGAAAGAGTTAATATCTAGTGACTGTAGGAAGCGTATTCGTTATATAGGGCGTCAATGTTTTTACGAAAATTGTTGACAATAGCAAAATTGAAAAGAAAGACTCGAGCATCAAGTTTACAACTCTGTAACCGAGCAATAAAAACACGATATGACCATTCTGTAAACTGCAGCTAACAATAAATCTAAGGAGGATAATATAGATGTAGTATACCCGACTATGAGATATGTCAATAATTTGCGAGCAAGCTTTTGCAAAACCCTCGTAAACGTTGCAACAAATCCACGCCAGCTCTAAATTGTCCCCTTGAGATGCTCTAACAGATGCACTTTACAAAACTGCGATGTGTATTTTTGATACATTGTTACGGATCTGTAAACCTCGGGCTTCAATCCTTCTTTTTTTTTTTACTTCCAAATTTCCGGGAGTATATTGTAACCTAGCCGAAGAAGAAGAAGCGAGGAAGCTGCTCCGGAAGAGGAAGCAGTGGGCGGCTTTTTATGAACAGAAATAAACAGTGATGACCACCTTGTTGGCCTGGTCACCTGTTCTCTTAAAATTTGGCACAGTCGGCAGGATTTTTTCAAAGCTTTATATGGAAACACATGAAAAAAGACATTGAAAAACTATGTAAGGTCATGTCATTTCTACCAGATAAACGAAGCCAAGTACCGGCCACGACCAGACGAGCTTAATTGTATTGCCTGAACACTCGACAGACCTTTTGAAGTCATACATGTAGACTTCGCCGAGCAATTTTGTAAGAGGCTAAAAAGGCGGCCATCACTGTTTATGTCTGTTCATTTATCCAAAGAGCAAGCTTCCCTCTTGGTTCCAACATATTCAGGAGGTAAGTCAAGGTTTGATCATTTCTATGTAATTTAAACTTGCTTCCATCGATATATGACCGAAAATAGCGCACTGGCATTAAAACAGCCAGGGCTTCTTTCTCGTTCGTAGTAT
The DNA here is from genome assembly GCF_023375885.2 of Dermacentor andersoni. NCBI lineage: Eukaryota > Metazoa > Arthropoda > Arachnida > Ixodida > Ixodidae > Dermacentor > Dermacentor andersoni. Next base: position 31,556,735 of record NC_092814.1, on the reverse strand, counting down.
AATTAAATTGACGAGGGTTGAAGGTGTAGAAATAGTAACCTATTACTCATAGCTGCTGACTTGGGGAAGATCGCGTGTCTCTTTGGTATAAGACTGCCCAAGCACCATTGTTAGATGCGTCAATATTCATCGCACAGAGCAAGCTGAAGTCCTGTAAAGTAAGCAATGGGTCGGATGATATTCGATGTACGAGTTCCTGGTAGGCTGCCTCACGTTATTCAGTCCAGAGAAAAGGAACACCATTTCTTGGTCAGTTCAGTCAAGCATTTTGCTATTTTAGCAAAATCTTTGATAAATGCGCTGAAATGGCCAGCAAGTCCAAGAAAAACTCTGAATGAATGCAAATCATGTGTCTTCGAGTTTCGAGATTCGTTGCACCGACTCTTGTTTGGTGCTCTTAGTGGCACCATCATACACCCTTCGAAGAAAAACTGCCCGAGGCTTGAATAATTTCATTTTTTCTTTCGTTTATCTTCAAAGCTGCATCACTAAGCGCTTGCAGAATAATGATCAAGTGCTCAAAGTTCTCTTTTTCCGACTTCAAGTAAATTATAATATCATCAATGTAGACGTTGCATAAGCGTCCAAGATGTGGCTTCCAGAACATTATTCATCATCTTTTGAAATCAAGCTGGCGAATTCTTCCAACCAAAAGGCAGTTTAATATATTCATATATGTCGAAAGGTGTGACAAATGCTGAAAACTTTTTGGTCTCCTCTTCTAAAGGCACTCGTCAAAAGCCCTTACAAAGATCCTAGCGTGAAAAGACGCTGGAGCAACCAGTTTCGTTGATAATTTCGTCCATGTGTGGCATCGGGAAAGGAAACAGGACAGTTTGTTAAGTTGACGGTAGTCGATGCAAGGTCGATACCTTCCGTCTTCTTACGGTGCTATAGTGATGGGTGATGCGAAGGTAGACGTGGACGGTCGGATAACACTAGTGTCGAGCATCTCCTGCAGTTCTTTCTTGAGCCATATCTTCTTATCCAGCGACATGTAAGGCTTGCGTTTCACAACTCTTGTATCTCAAAGCTCAAACGGTATTTTAACTTTGATTTTGCCTTAGTGTAACCTCCTACGCAAAGGAGCTCTGGGTACATCCTGGTAACGTAATCCGCTGTAGCGGGCTTCCGAAGGCTTTCACTAAGTAGGGAGAACGATGATAACTGATAACCATCTGAAATAGTAACTTAGCCATCCCACTAAAGATTTAGACGGACCTCTTGCATTACTGGACATGACAAAAGCATTTGATATTTTACTCCGTCGAGGACCAGCGCTCTGGTTTTGATACTCTTGCCCTGGCACGTGATGATTACCTCCGCCCGCTCATTGGGCACTTGCTTTCAACGCGATAGCGTTAAGGAGCCGGTGTCGCAGAAAATCCGGCGTCGGCGTCCCGCGTCGGCGTTGGACGTCGTTACGACAAAACGAATTTCGAACCAAATTCCGTACCATGCATAGCCAACCAATCATCCACCACCAAAGTTGCGAATACCTTGTCTTTCATTCTTTACGAAGTTTTTCCTCGGAATTTTGAGAACGGCAGCCCACAAATAAATGTAATGAGAAAAAAAAAAAAACACCGACAGCGCATGTCCTTTATGTTAGCTCTTCTCAGACTGAAATATTGAAAGTGCGAAACAATAACAGGAGACCGACCCACGCAAAAGTCCGCGTGTCTACCAGAAAGCTTGCCTTGGTACATAGCGTTCGCAGCCAGCGTTTCCGGGTAAACGTCACGGTTACATAAACTGCAGTTGCCAGAAAGCGTGAAAAGCAGTAAATGGTTTTTGAACGCTTTTGCGTTCCACTCTTAAAGGCGAAGCCTAAGCGTCGTCCAAATTTTTGCCGTCGTATCCATACAAAATGAGCGGAAAATCTTTTACCGGGTTCGCGAACTTCGTTTCAACAGATGAATAATGTCCTGAAGCCACATCTTGGACGCTTTTGCAACGTCTACATTGATGACATTATAGTTTACTCGAGGTAAAAAAAAGAGCACTCTGAGCACTTGGCCACACTATTGCAAGGGCTCATAGTGATGCAGATCTGAAGGTAAACGAAATAAAAAGTGCATAATTCTTCAAGATTCGGGCAGTTTTTCTTCGAAGGGTGTTTGATAGTGCCACCAAGAGCACCAAACAAGAGTCGGTGCAACGAATCTTGAAGCTTACGAAGCCTTATGATCTGCATTAACTCGGAGATCTTCTTGGACTTGCTGGATACTTCTGAATATTTATCAAAGATTTTGCTAAAATAGCAAAATGCTTGACGGAACTGACCAAAAATTATATCCATTTTCTATGGACTGAGGAATGTGAGCCAGCCTACCAGGCACTCGTACATAGAATATCATCCGACCCAGTGCTTACGTTACTGGACTTCAACCTGCCCTTTGCGATGAATACTGACGCATCTAACTACGGTGCTTGGGCAGTCTTATACCAAAGAGACGCACGAGATATATATGCTGGCGCGGACAATCTGTCTCGTGCGGCACGTTGCAAACAGAACGATGTGTGGCGCGACTGCCTCGCTAATCGGGAGATCGCGAGAGGCGGCGCGTGGGTGACGCGTGGGCGCGATTCACAGCAGCCGCAGCAGACAGACCTCCGCTCATGCAGCGCTTTCTTTCCATACAGACGACGCTCTCTGCTCTGGCACCATCTCGTAGACATCGTCGCCGCAAAGCCAGTCTTGCGCGGCACTACGCTTTGCTTCTCCTCCGCTTTCCGCCTCATGGTTCCGCTGCACCGTCCTCCACCACTTTCCTCCTCATGCTCTTTTCGTTATCGCAGGTTTTCATCTCCCGCTGCGTGCCTTATTTAAAAACAGTTGCTCCCCTAGACTTGCAAGTTTCCTCCAAAACGGCTGTGGTGTGTCTTAGGAGGTAGGACTTGTCAAAAAAGTATGACCCCTTGTACCAACTAACCCAACAGCAAACTCACCTGAAGTAGCGCTATTATTTCTCTTCAATGCGTTAAGTTTCTTTCGTACGCCTCAGGAAGCTTTGGCTGTTACTTCGTTAATACGGATATTGAGGTAAATGAACCCGCCTCCATTCAACGAAAGTGAGGTACTTAATTCACTAAACGATGTTCTTACAGGCTATGTTATTTCTTCAATTATTCTCTCCGCTTTGTTACTTGTTCACGTTTCATTACTGCTGTTCATGGTTTTAATGATGGATGACATCACTAACTAAACCCTTACCTTTCGTTTCCAAACAAACGTGGCAAAATAAATTACAAATGGAATATAACTCAACGTACATTTTGCACAACCTAAATTTCCTCGCTCAAAATGAAGTGATTTAGCTTAGAATAACGCAGCTTAATTGGTCACTTTATTTGATAAGTGAGCTGTGCCCTTGTGCTGCTGAGCACGAGGGCGTGGATTCGATTCCCGGGCGCCGCACTCCGATGGGGGCGGCATGCCCTATACACAGGCCAGCCCCATATGATAACCTTGCGCGGTACAGAATTCGTGACGGCCATTTTTTGTCGCTGTTGTTCTCTCGTCCATTGGTCGTTGGTGTGCTGCTGTTCCCAAGAGTGCAGTACCAATGATCCCTTAATGCGGTAGCGTTTGAAAAGTATTGGGAATTTTGCCTATAGCTGATTCAAGTGCCTTCTTTCTAAACTGAGTATTGCTCTTTGTGCATGCGTCACATATAGATATTTTTTATGGGCGCTGTCATATTGCGTAAGCAGTGGCACCATCTATGAGCCGTCGGCATGCTGGCTTGGGCGAACACGTATGCGAGGTATAGGCTCAGCAGCAGTGGCTGGTGGTTGTTTTCGAGCTTGCGTGGTCTGTTAGTATGACGTACGTGGCATCTTTTACGTCGAAAAAAGTTCTGTGAGACGTACTGAAGTGATCGAACTTGGCATGACCATAGTTTCTGCTGCTGGTGCGGAGGGCAGAGCACGCCGTGCAATGTGAACGCGCGTGTTTGAGCCTGCAAGCAGTCTCGGAAATAAGTTGTGTATTTCTAAAACATTTTTTTCATGAATGTTTCCTTACTGCAACATTCTCCCTGCAATTCTATTCTGTGGTTTAGCAGCAATGAGTAGTTAAGAAGCAGACGCGACTATTGTAACAGCGTGGGTACCGTTGCTGCGGAATAAGTTCTGCTGTTTATTGATCGTTCGAATTGTTATCTGTCGATACATTGCTCGACTGCCTCTGGGTGGACGCAGATTCCGTTCACGAACAAAATAGTTTTAGT